>NC_064854.1:66416349-66781154 GCF_024139225.1 Suncus etruscus | reverse complement strand
TAGAGCAAGCTGTTGCTGTTTTCTTGGAAAAAAAAAAAAAGAAGCTAAAAAACCCAGAAGATTATTGTGGAGAAAAACTGCAAACATTGGTGAAGGGAAGGAGGTGGATACAGGTGAAGGGATTAGTTTTGGAACATTGTATACTTGAAACAATAAGAAATAACTTTAACTGTGAAATAACTTTCCCAGTGATTAAAATTTTTCAAGACATCTTTGTTATAGTTTAGGTTATATGGTTATAGTAGTGTTGACTTATATATTTTGTTTTCATTTTTGGGTCACACACAGTGCCCCCCCCCCCACAGGGCTTACTTCTGGTTTTTTGCCAAAAGTACACACACACACACACACACACACACGTGTGTATACCTGCAATGCTACTATCCCATGTCCAACACCAGAAAGCCAAGGCTCCTCCACCATTATTCCAAGGTCTCTTCTCTTACCTTCAGCATCTTCCATTCACAGTTCTATTGATCATTATCTCAAAGTTGTTTCCATTGGGGATTGTTTAATTCCTTGCTTGTTTCTTTATACACCTCAAATGAGTGAGATTATGTGGTGTTTGTCTTTTCCTTTCTGACTTACTTTACTTAGTCTGGCCTCCTCCAAATTCCACCCAAGTTGCAATAAACTGCAAGATTTCAACTTTTATCATAGCTGAACAGTGTCTGTCTTTATCCACCTGTCCATTGTTGGACACTTGGGTTGTTGCTGGATCGCAAAGGACCTTGCTTTTAAGACTGTGGGTAGCATAACTGAATGTGAGTGTTGGTGAAATAGTCAGCACAGTGTAAGATTTTTGAATGTACAGCCATCAAAATTTAGTTCAAAAAATTAAACTCACAATGAGTCCAGGGTGTGTCTAGAAGCACTAGCCTGTGTTGCATTTCTGGGTAAAAAGGATTGTGAGTGGAAAAAGTTTAAGAAACCCTGATTGTGAAGATACAAATACAAATCTGGGCAAGAGTGAAAGGACAGCAGGTAAGGTGCTTGCCTTGCACACAGTCAGCCTGGTTGGATTCACCAAGAGTTATTTCTGAGCACAAAGCCAGACAAAGCATGACTGAAAGTAGCCCCAATTCTCTTCCACCCCTTAGAGATATCACATTAGGGATGTGATTTGTAGTTGGGACTGTAAAACACTTTTGTGTGTTTAGCTCCCTGTATGGCACACCCCCAAACTCCTGCATAGCCCAAGTGATTTCTGAGCACTTTGAATGTACAGTCTTCCAGATACATAGTAGAACATAAGTTATGTTCTATTAGTTACCAAAAAAAAAAATCTTTTCAAGGCAATCTCATTGGTCTTATTCTAGTTCTTGTGCAACCTACTCTGCTCCCCACACTGACACAATCTTTTAGCCTTATCATGTTTTTCCTAGATAGGGAAAATTCTGCTTTGTTCTTTGAGACCAAATGGTCATCAGAACTAAAGATGTTTTGACCATTGCTCCCTGGCTCCATACTCTCATGTTTATTGTGTATAGTTTTTTTTTTTTTGTTTACAAACTCTTGTAGTCAAGTTATTTAAGAGTTCATGATCTCACATGTAAGTTATTTCTTTTTTTAATTTGTTTTTTTGGACCACACCCATTTGATGCTCAGGGGTTACTTCTGGCTATGCACTCAGAAATCACCCCTGGCTTGGGCGGACCAAAAGCGAGGCCGGGGGGATTTAACCGTGATCCGTCCTAGGCTAGCGTTTGCAAGGCAGACACCTTACTTCTAGCGCCACCTCTCTGGCCCCGTAAGTTATTTCTTGAGAACAGAAACCTTGTCTTACTTATCTCACACATCTTGCTCAAAGGAGGGACAACAGAAGTATACTAGCTTTATATTATGTGCTAGGCCCCTCCCTAGTTGCTGGGAGATATAAACAAGATGTATAAATAATGGTTGGAGTGATAGCATAAGGGTCAGGGCATTTGCCTTGCACTTGTCAACCTGAGTTTGATCACTGGCATTCCATAGGATCCCCTCAACCTGCCAGAAGTAATTTCTGAGTGCAAAGCCAGGAGTAACCCCTGAGCACCGCCGGGTGTAGCCCCCCCACCCCCGCAAAGTTGTAGCAATGTTACTTCTGTGAAAAACATGAATTTCTGGAGCTGGAGAGATAGCATGGAGGTAAGGTGTTTGCCTTTTTTTTTTTTTTTTTTTGTTTTTGGGCCACACCCGGTGACGCTCAGGGGTTACTCCTGGCTATGCGCTCAGAAGTTGCTCCTGGCTTGGGGGACCATATGGGACGCCGGGGGATCGAACCGCGGTCCGTCCTAGGCTAGCGCAGGTAAGGCAGGCACCTTACCTTTAGCGCCACCGCCCGGCCCCGGTGTTTGCCTTTTATGCAGAAGGACGGTGGTTGGAATCCTCGCATCCCATATGGTCCCCTGTGCCTGCCAGGGGCAATTTCTGAGCCTAGAGCCAGGAGTGGCCCCTGTAAGTGCTGCCAGGTGTGACCCAAAAACCAAAAACCAAACCAAAACAAAACAAAAAAACCTCCATGAATTTCTCAAAAATAAACTTTTAGGTAAGATGTAAATTACACTGAAAAACTATAAAGTATGTGAAAGTTTTAACTTTTCAACTTTATAAATTTAAAAATAAAAATGTTTTGCAGATCTTGTGAAATATTAGCAGAACATATAACAAATTATCTGGGAAAAATCACATGAAAGAGTCACAAGTTGCAGGACCTTTGGAAACTAGAAGTGCCTGCAAAGCAACTAACAATAGGCTGATGCATGCAGATTTGTAGGTTAAGATTTCAATTCTTTTCTAAATAATGCATAAGGCTGTTCCTGCCATTGCATCATTTCTTCCTGATAATTAGGTTTAATCATCTTTTTCTCTGTGTATATATATTATGCATTTATATATACATATATGTATATTCTGGTGGCGCTAGAGGTAAGGTGTCTGCCTTGCAAGCGCTAGCCAAGGAAGGACCGCGGTTCGATCCCCCGGCGTCCCATATGGTCCCCCCAAGCCAGGGGCGATTTCTGAGCGCATAGCCAGGAGTAACCCCTGAGCGTCTAACGGGTGTGACCCAAAAACCAAAAAAAAAAAAAAAAAGAGAGACAACCTGAAATAAATGGCATTAGTACCTTATTTTTTCCAATGTATGCATTTCTTTTCTTTATTTTTTTTTAAGCCTATAGCACTCGGTATTCCCAGGTGTTCTCCCATCCAAGTACTAACCAGGTCCGACCCTGCTTAGCTTCCGAGATCAGATGAGATTAGGCATGTTCAGGGTGGTATGGCCATAGACACATTTCTTTTTTTTTTTTTTTTGTTTTTTTTGTTTTTTTTGTTTTTGTTTTTGTTTTTGTTTTTGGTTTTTGGGCCACACCCGTTTGACGCTCAGGGGTTACTCCTGGCTATGTGCTCAGAAATCGCCCCTGGCTTGGGCGGACCATATGGGACGCCGGGGGATCGAACCGCGGTCCTGATCCTTGGCTAGCGTTTGCAAGGCAGACACCTTACTTCCAGCGCCACCTACCCGGCCCCGACACATTTCTAATATATATATATATATATATGTAATTTCAGTCATATATAGATATGAAATAATGGTGCAATATATGGACTTTTTCACTTTTTTTTTTTTTTGCAGCAGTACTTAGGGATTGCTATCAACAGGTACGTTAGGGCTTTTCTTGTTGGTATTCAGGGAGCAATGCCATGTGGGAATCAAGTTGAGGTGTCCTGCATGATCCAAGCCTTGGAACTATCTCTCTGGCACCACCAACAAATTATTTTAAAAATAAAGATTTTGAGGCCAGAGAGATAATTCAATGACTGAGCATATGCATTGCATGTGAGAGGTCCAGCCTGGCACCACCTATGGTCCTTTGAGTATGAACTTTGAATGACTGTCATGCATAAAGCCTGGAGGAGCCGTAAGCACTTCCAGATGTGCCCCCCCCACAAAAAAAGATTTTATTTAGTGAAACAGAAAATGTAATGTGTACAGTTAGAAAATACTGTTGTTGTTGTTGTTGTTGTTGTTTTTGATGTTGAGACAAAATTCAAGTTTTCTTTATGAATACTTGATGTTGGCCAAGAGTAGCCTATTCACACTTAGTCATGAAAACTTTTTAGAACAGACCCAGTCTTACTTTCAGGCCCTGAGGAACAGGACTTGACTAAGTAAAAGGACAGTGAAAGAAAAAGAAAACAAAAAGGCACTATAGGATGTATGTCATTTGCCCCACGATTGAACCTGGCACAGTATTGAAACTATGCTCAAATATTTTGGTTTACTTTTGGGCCACATTGAGTGGGCTGGATAGGAGTAACTCCTATCTCTATGCTCAGGAATCACTTCTGGCAATTCTTGGACACTTAGGGTTAGAGCTATGTGGCTCTGGGGATGGAAGCAATGATGATCATCTATCTACAAGCCTAGCACCCTACCTCAACAGTCCTTATGCTCAATATTTATTTATTATGCTCAATAAATCTCTTTTATTTAAAGTGATGAATAATATGTGCCTCTTTAGCAGCAGGTAAAATTCCTAAAATCCTCAAGGTCTCATTTTTTTTTATCTTTTCTAACATTTCATATGACTGAGTCAATAATTTGTAAATGTGGTATAATTTGAAGTATTTCAAGGTTCATTTCACTGATGTTTAAGCATGTGGCATTCAGATTATTGTTTTAGGTATATTCCTAATTGTCTAACATTATATTGTCAGTACTGGAGAGAGGGTACAGTGGGCAAAACACTTGCCTTGCATATTGGGTCCCTGGCACTATATATGTCTCTGAACACTACCAGGAGTGATCCCTGAGTAAGCCCTGAATAGTTCTGGGTGTGGCTCCCCACATAAAATAATTTTCTTTAAAAAAATTTTTTTTTGGCCATACCCGGCAGCACTCAGGGGTTACTCCTGGCTCTGCACTCAGAAATTGCTCCTGACAGGCACGGGAACCATATGAGATGCCAGGATTCAAACCACTGTTAGGATTTGAACCACCATCCGTCCAGGGTTGGCCGTGTGCAAGGCAAATGCCCTACCACTGTGCTATTTCTCTGGCCCCAATTTTCTTTAAAAATTTAAAGATAATTTCATATCCTTATATATAGAAGTATATTTTCATAAGATTTTAAATTAAGAACTATATTACTATGATCCCATTGTAGAAGGAATATCTCTTCTCTCTGTGATTTTACCTACTATGTCTTCATACTGAGGCACAAAGAGAATTAAGCTCATCTTGCTCTATCTATATTTATATTGTTTATGTCTATGTCTATATCTCTATATATCTATATCTCCATCTCTCTCTAGCTATCCTTCTAGCTATCTCCCATTTATTGCCTATAATGTGGTCACTTCAATACCATGTTGCATTAACCAGTAGGTGGCAGACTGATTCAGAATACTAGCACCCGGAAAATGTACTTTGGTCACTAGCATGATGCTGTCAGATATTTTCTGGCTTCAAAATATAAACAGAGATGTCTTGAGTTGCCCCCATGCAGCTTTGTTGTTGTGAGTGAGCTGGACCCTGTCCAACCCTGCCCTGCTTTTTAGTTGTTATAACTTTTCTTCAAGATGCCATGAAGAAGAGCAGGTGGAGACTTTCGCCTTCCAGGCAGAAATTGTCCAACTTATGTCACTCACCATCAATACCTTTTATTCAAACAAGGAAATATTTCTTCAGAAACGAATTAGTAATGCTTCTGATGCTTTGGACAAGATTCGCTATGAGGGCCTGACTAATCCTTCCAAGTTGGACAGTGGTAAAGAGCTAATAATTAACATCATCCCAAACCCTCAGGAATGTACTTTTTTGCGACCCCGGGACCCCGGCCCGCAGGGTGGATGAGCGTCACGAAGTTATTTGTGTGTTGTGTATGTAAATATTTTAGGGGATTACTATGTTACTCACCCTAACCTGATTGGTGATTGTGCCCTACCCTAGGGTGTGACCTGGCATACTGCCCCCACCCTAGGGTGGTACCTGATTCTGCTTCCACCATTGGTTGGTATCTGATCCCACCATTGGGTGGTACCTGATTCTGGGGGATAAAAACAAGGGACTGTGGAAGGCCGGGGCTTTTTTTGCTGGAACTGAGGCTGAGTCTTTGGACTTCAGTCTTGTCCACCGAATAAAGCTAATATTTCCACAAGCCTGACTGTCTGCGAGCTGTTTACCCGCCGTTTCACCTCAGAACCGTCGGCTAGACAGGGTGGCAGACGCGTGCTCCGAGCTGGAAGAAAAAGGCCTCATCCTCCATCCCTCTATCAGTCAACCTCTCCAGGGACTGACTTGCAACATTCGTGAGTCAGGAAGAGGATTAGAGCTGAGGGGCCGGGAAGGTGGCGCTAGAGGTAAGGTGTCTGCCTTGCAAGCGCTAGCGTAGGACGGACCACGGTTCGATCCCCTGGCGTCCCATATGGTCCCCCCCAAGCCAGGGGTGATTTCTGAGCGCATAGCCAGGAGTAACCCCTGAGCATCAAACGGGTGTGGCCCAAAAAACCAAAAAAAAAAAAAAAAAAAAAAAGAGGATTAGAGCTGAAAAATAAAAGAGGGCTGGGAAAATTTATGGACTCAAGGCGAGATTCCGGTCAAGAGTCAAAGTTTATTAAAAGGGGGCTAGTTTTTATAGCAAGCATGACCACGTTTTCAGACAAAAGAGGGGAAGGGGGTGGTTCAGTACTTTTCCACCGTAACATTCCCATACATCAACTATGTCAGGTTTTTTTTTTTAGTGAGTTATACATTTACTATCAGTGGTCCTGGGGTGCTCTGTTCTGTTAACAGTGCTACAGATCTAATCTTAACTTGTAGCCTTTACATAGCATGTTTGTTCTTGCTTATACATTGACCTCTGGTAATGGCTCTTTTTATGGTCAGCTCTTTCTTTTTAGGTTCATGGGGGAAGCGCCACCAGCAGCTTGTTACGTACACAGGCCTTTGACTTCTCAGGCATCAGAGACTCCATATTGCTCTCTAGTTAAAGGGCCTCCAACACCTTTTCTCTGATGAATGCAGGCATTGGCATGGCCAAAGTTATAAGTAACCTTCTAAATAACTTGGGAACCATTGCTAAGTCTGGCACTGAAACATTTATGGAAGCTCTTTTTTTTTTTTTTTTTTGGTATTTCAGGCCACACCTGTTAGATGCTCAGGGGTTACTTCTGGCTGCTCGCTCAGAAATTGCCCCTGGCTTGGGGGGACCATATGGGACGCCGGGGGATCGAACCGTGGTCCTTTCCTTGGCTAGCGCTTGCAAGGCAGACACCTTGCCTCTAGCGCCACCTCGCCGGCCCCAAAATTTTAGTGTTTTCTTTTTTTTTTTTTTTTTTTTTGGTTTTTGGGCACACCCGTTAGACGCTCAGGGGTTACTCCTGGCTATGCGCTCAGAAATCGCCCCTGGCTTGGGGGGACCATATGGGACACCGGGGGATCGAACCGTGGTCCTTCCTTGGCTAGCACTTGCAAGGCAGACACCTTACCTCTAGCGCCACCTTCCCAGCCTTATGGAAGCTCTTCAGGCTGGTGCAGACATCTCCCTGGTTGGGCAATTTGGTATTGGCTTTTATTCTGTTTACCAGGTAGCAGAGAAAGTGGTTGTAACCACAAAGCACAGTGATGATGACCAGTTTGCCTGGGAGACTTCTGTTGGGGGTTCGTTCATGGTATGTGCTGATCATGGTGAGCCTATTGGCGAGGTATCAAAGTGATCCTACATCTTAAGAGTACTTAGAGGAAAGGAAAGTGAAAGAAGTAGTGAAGAAGCATTCACAGTTTATTAGTTATCCCATCATCCTCTATTTGGAGAAAGGGAGAAGGAAATAAGTGAAGATGAGGAAGAAGAGGAGAAAGGTGAGAAAAAAGAGGAATATAAGGATGATGAGGAGAAGCTCAAGATAGAAGATGTAGGCTCAGATGGGAGGTTGATCATGGTAAGGATAATAAAAAGAAAACCAAGAAGATTAAGGGGAAATAGATTGACCACGAGAAACAAGACTTAGCCTATTTGGAACAGAAATCCTGATGATATCACTTAGGAGAAATATGGAGAGTTTTATAAGAGTCTAACCAAAGACCATTTGGCGGTTAAGCACTTCTCTGTAAAAGATCAGTTGTAATTCAGGGAATTGCTCTTCATTCCTCGCCAGGTTCCATTTGACCTTTTTGAGAAGAAGAATAAGAAGAACAACATCAAAGTTTATGTCCACTGTATATTTATCATGGATAGCTGTGATGAGCTTAAACCAGAGTTTCTAAACTTTATCTGTGGTGTGGTTGACTCTGAGGATCTGCCCTGAATATTTCTCGAGAAATTTCTACAGCAGAGCAAAATTTTGAAAGTCATACAAAAACATTGTTAAGAAGTGTCATTTTTTTTTTTTTAAGTCTACAGCACCCGGTATTCCCAGGCGGTCTCCCATCCAAGTACTAACTATGCCCGACCCTGCTTAGCTTCCAAGATCAGATGAGATTGGGCGTGTTCAGGGTGGTATGGTTAAGAAGTGTCTTGAACTCTTCTCTGAGCTGGCAGAAGACAAGGAGTACTACAAGACATTCTATGAAGTATTTTCAGAGAACCTAAAACTTGGAATCTATGAGGACTTCACTGATCAGTGACATCTTTCCGAGCTGCTGAGCTATCTCAGTCTAGTGATGAGATGACTTCTTTTTCAGAATAGTCTCTCACATAAAGGAGACTCAGAAATCCACCTGTTCCATCACCAGTGAGAGCAAAGAACAAGTTGCCAACTCTGCTTTTGTGGAGTGAGTACGGAAATAAGGCTTTTACGTAGTATATATGACAGAGCCTATTGATGAATACTGTATGCAGCAGCTTAAGGAATTTGATGGGAAGACTCTTGTCTCAGTTGCAAAGGAAGGCTTGGAGCTACCTGAGGATGAAGATGAGAAGAGAATGGAGGAGACCAAGGCCAAATTTGAGAATCTATTGCTTATGAAGCTTATGAAGGATATTTTGGATAAGAATGTTCAGAAGGTAACAATATCCAATAAGCTTGTGTCTTCACCCTGTTGTGCAGGGTCCTGAAGCCCCCCAGGGGGGCCCGGCCAGCAGGAATTAGCTGGAAAGGCTTCTCAGACGACCGCACTTCTATTTTGCTGAGTAGAAGCACAACCACACTGTAAAAAATCTGAGAGAGGTTAATAATAAAGACCCAAGGCAGCGTCTCACTGTTCAAGGGTGTCTTTATTGGCTACAGTTCCTTCTTAAATAGTGAAGGAGAAAAGGGGCAGTACAAAGGTGATGTCAATCATACTTTTGGCGCGAAGGCTCATAAGGAAGTGGGCAGTGGGCTAGGGGCTGGATGACCTTCAAGCTATGCTGAACGTGCTGTTTCAATGGAAACTTCTAGTGTCCTACTAGCTGCATTCCTAATTGCTTGACTATCAGGAAATGGTGCAATATGTGCTTGCCTAAGTGATCTTGAACAGACAATATAGCATATACTTATTGATAACAGCCTAAATTACTCCGGAATGTGGTCTTAAGGAATGGGGCCTAGTTTCTGATAACTGTACCAGGCAGTTTTTACTCTCCTCCGGGCTAAGAGCTAAATTATGTCCTGCAGCTGTACATTCTTTTCTCTTAGCTCAAAATTTTACAGCAAGACTGCATATTGCTTTTAGGTGAAAAGCTGGGCTATGGCAGAGAGAACAGCAAAATGTCCTCAAACAAGTCAGTCCCCAACATCTCCCCCTTTCTCTTCTAATAAAAGAAGGAAAGTCGTGAGCGGGTGGAAGAACCGTGTCTTAGGCATACAAGGTTTGACCAGGTCGGACACGGCCAAAGCCGCATTTAAAAGGTGGCTACAAGCGCCGTGGGTGCGCGCAGAGATCCGAATTATGCGTTGTAGCCTTTTTGGGCCGTGCCCTAACTGGGACCTTGCTAATCCCGTCGTAGGTGTCTCCACAGCCGAGAGCACAAGTGCCGGAGCGAGCTCCGTCTGTTAGCTATGCGCTCTATCTCCTGGAAACTAGTGGCTGGAAAGGCGGCTTGGTGACTAAAGCCAAGTTTTCACAGGAGTCACGCGGGGTTAGACGCTGGTAGTTAACCTGAATAGAGGTTTTTGCCTTTTCATCTACCTGGTTTTTAATAAAGGCAGTAATTTTGCGGAAAATCCATGGGCCAAGAGAAAAGAGCAGCATGAGGCTAATAAGAGGGCCCAAAATAGTGGACAAGATTGTGTGGAGCCAAGGGGAAGAGAAAAACCAATCCTGGTACCAACCTTGTTCTTCATCGAAATGTTTTTCAAAATCTTTTATACCATCACCAATATGTTGAACGCTATCTCTAACTAAACCTGTTTTGTCTTTAAAAATACAACATTGTTCCTTAAGGGCTACACAGACTCCCCCTTTCTTCAAAAAAAAAAAAAAGGAAACCAAATTAAAGCATGGTGGTTTTGCTGCACTATCTTTGCTAGGGATTTAACAATGTGCTTTAAGTGTTGTAAACTTAGTTTAAGTTTGTAAACATTATTAACAACAGTTATACTTAAGGCATTGACAGATTTTAGAGTATGAACCAATGAATAAATTATTGTGCTTACAGCAGTAGCACCCAGGCCTATGATTAAGGCTAGGGTGAGAGCAGGTTTGACAGGTAAGTTAGGCATTAAAACAATGAAAACACAGTAGTTTTAGGACTGAAAAAACAAATGTGAAACAATGGGGGAGATAAACCAGTGAAACAGGCAAGAAACGTTAAATTGGGGGCAATTATGAACTAAAAGGAGGAATTAATGACAAGAATTTGATTACAATTTTCAATAGGGGGAATCATATTGGGTACCAAAAGGCAAAGTATAAGTTTCACCATCTGTTCCAAGGTGATGCTGAAGTGAGGCTTGGGGCTGGATCGCAGAGCGAAGGGGTCAGAGACAGGCAGGAGGTTGCCAAAGCAGGCAGGGTCGGTGATGGTGGAGGCGTTGACCAGCTGTAGGATGAGGTTTGAGGTGGGTGAATAGCAGGTACCGAAGGCGTTTGCATCTGGGCGGAGGGCGGAAGCGTTGATCATGACAAGGATGAGCTGAGAAGAGGAGGGGGGTCCGGAAGACCACGTGGGCTGGAAGGGTGGGGAAGCAGGCAGAGTCCTGAAGAGCTCAGGGCATGGGAGAGGTTGAGCTGACATAGCCAGTGTGTTCTGGGGAATGGGTGAATGGGCCAGGTTGTGGCAAAAATTGATTGGGGGTGGCTCACTTTTCCTCAGCACCCATGGCGAGGGCACAAAGGGCTACTTCCAGGATGGGTCAGGGGATGAGTGGGAGGGGGTTGGCTATGTATCCGGCACCATAAAAGGGGAAGGGAAGGAACCAGAGGTGTTGTCATCGTCTTGCAAGGGAGAGTCAAGTAGAGCAAACAAATTAATGAAGCCTTGGTGCGAAGGGGGTGGTTGGAGGCAGCCAGGCAGAGTACCAAATTCAGCATTGTCAAAGGTGGAGTCAGTCAGAAACAGGTTCGCAGTAATGGCAGCTAGCAGGTGGGGTGGCAGGCTTTTTTGAAGTGAATGAGGACAGGACTGCAGGAAGCTGTAGGAGGTCTATAAGAAAACAACTTGGCAGGAGGTAAAATGATTATTTTTGAATGCCACAGGAATGCCTTCTGACTTTTGCCAGACTTTAGCACTTTTAAAAAATCTTATAATTAATGATAGCCAATTGTTCAAAAGCCTTTAAACTGAACTTAAATGATTTTTTTTTTAAACTTCTTAGTTATTATTTTAAAGCTAGATGCTTCTTTTTCTAGCCACATTTGGCCTTATAGTATTGGCCTTAACTACACACAGCAGAAAAACTGGGGATTGCAAAGTCCAGAAATTCTCCAGGAAAAAGTTATTCCTGATGGCCATTTGAGAAATTTTTGGGGTTTACCATCCCCTACCTTTTTTGCCATGCTGATAGAACAAAGCTAGCTGAGCACAGGATTTTTGGCAGGATTTCACAGTTTATAGATGACGAGACTAAGCCAGGTAAAAAATTAATTGAAATTTTAAAAATGGATAAGGCTTTAAAAATTGTATTTATATGAAATGCAAAAATAACAAATAGACAGACAGAACAAACACGAAACACAACATTGTGGCCACTTTCACGCATAACACACACACATGAACAGACAAGAGGACTTATTCAAAATTTGCATTGGAAAAATTGACAAGCGCTTTTAAATATTTAGCCGGCATGTTTGTAAAAAAATTGTTAACGTAGCTGGAGTGGAACTGCTGAAAATAAATTTTAAGGTTTAGCTTTAACACAAAACATTTTTAAAACAATTGTAATTTAAAGTTGAAAACATAAAGTAAAATGTTAGCAGTTAAAATTTTGTTAAGTAAATTGCTTAGTGAGCACTGTAGAAGGAGTCTGCACTCTGAAGTATGATATCATTTGCTGTAAAGGAACAGGTTTGTTATAAATTGGTTTTACAGTAGAATAGTAAGACAGCTGTAATAAAGTGTTAAAATTTTTATGATTAAACACAAGAGCATGAACTATGATTATTAAAGGTATAAAAAACTGACTTTAAAAAACAACTGTTTTTACTTTGAAGACTTAAAGTGAATAATTTGTAAAAAATATTAGATACCAAATTGACAAGATGTTTAGACATTATAAAATATAGTTAAAGGCATTTGATGTATTTTTACACTTAGAGCTGAAGACCAAATTATTTTTAATACTTGTTAATTTGCTTATAAAATTTAGTTACTTTTATGATACTAATTAACAATATCATTTTAAAAAGGGGTAACCACAACATGAACAGAGACAACTTAAGATTAAACTTGGAAAATGCAAAATTATTTGTACTTACTTTTGAGTTTAAAATTAAGCTTGAAAATAAGAAAAGAAATAAAGCTACTTAAGGTTTAAGTTTATGAACATTAATTTATTTAATTAGTTATTATATATATATATATATATATATATTTTTAATGGTTTTTATGCTACTGTTTGAACTGTGTAATTGCCTGTAAGGTTTAGACTGTTTGGTTTAAGTTTTTTAGATGGCAATGCTATTTTGCTATATTTATTGTGCATTTAAAAGAGCTTAGGCTTAGGTTAGAGTTTTGGAATGTTTACACATTATTGTTAAGGCAAGCTGACCAACTTATTTTGCTGATTTATATTATTTTAGTTGTTAAAATTTAACTTTTTTAAACATGTGCAGTAATTTTAACAAAGGAGTTTTGCTGTTTTTCCCAATGCAGAGGTTCTTAAAAACAAAGTTAAAAATGTTACAAAATGTTATTTAACTATTAGATTTGAATGGCAAACATGGGAAGGAAAGAGCAATTAAAAAGACAAAATATAAGAAACACCTAAATGCAGATTAAGGAGCCTAAGCTACTAAAAAATGCCCATGACATGAACTATTTTACAAACTTCATATACTTTTAAGATTAAAAATAATTTTAAAAAAGACTTAAATTTTAATATTTGTGTGTTTGTTTAAGTTTTAAAGCACGAAAAGGTTTTTTGTTTACTGATAATTTGTTATTACAAGTAACAGAATTATGACCTTGCTTTAAAATTTTTGAGAGGCATGAACAAGGGTGTTTATTGCTGTTATTTTCCTGTTGCTGTGACACAGACTTTGGAGAGTGACTCAGGTACAGAGCTGCTGACAAGCTAGGGTTTGGAAAATGTACACTGTGCCTTTAAAAGCTTAGAGGCCGAGCTTACAGCGCAGGGAAGAGAGAAAAAAAAAAAAACGGCGGGCCTTTTTTTTTTTTTTTTTTTTTTTTTTTTTTGCATTTTAGCTACATAGAAACTTAGTTTTAAAAACAGGTACGTCACCTTTGCGTAGGTTAAACTTATTATGACATTTTGTAACACATTTAAGACTTTTTAATTTTACCAACTGTGGCCTTTATACTTAGAAAAACATTTCAACTTAGGCATCCCAACTCAGGAAAAGGGAACAGTTGTAGCACCAGAGAGACAATTATAAAAGCCTGAGGGAAGATAGGCATTTGTATAGTAAGGGATGGGAGGTTTTCGCCCTGCTCGCTGAATTTTGCTGAAGCTGCCGCATGGCCAAGAGGGGGGGGGGGGAGTAGCAAAAGTTTGTTGCTACGTGTGGAACCGGGTTTAAGCTGGGATTTGGAAAATGGGCGCTGTCCCTTTAAGGTGAAGCCAGCGATGAGCTCAGAGATTAGAATGTGTGCTTGCTTGCTGGAAGGAAAGATTTTACTGCGGAGAAAAAGTTAACTTTGCAAGAGTTCAGCTTTTCAGCGGGGGAGACAGCGCCGCCCCCAATAGATTTCAATCAGGAGAGCGTGTAAGGGGCTGGGGTCACACGGCTTGAAACAGCTGTGAGGCTTTTCCAATTAAAGGCTTTGTATTGTTGCAATTGCTGGTTAAGGAGGGGAGTTGGTGGAACAGGGACGGAGCTGAAGCTAGGGAAGTGAAGGGCTGTTTAGGATTTTGCACAGAGGGTGCAGCGGCAGAAGTAAAGATGAAGGGTCAGAAGAGGAAGGAAACTGAGAGACAGAGTTAGAGCGAGAGGGAGCCCAGGAACACTAGATTTTTGGCAAACATCATGAACAAATATTAAGAAATTACAAATATCTTTTTTGGTAACCTCTATATGTCTGGCTTTCAACTCAGACTGTATATATTTAATGAATTTAAGTTCAGTACTCAAAGAATTACCCATGGTAGCGTATCCTATGGGTTAAGCCCCAAAAGCCAATCAGGGGCGGCGATCGGAACGACTGGAAAAACTGCAGTTTAAATATTTGATTAAGGCTAACTCGTTTCAACGCTTACCCTGATGAGGTAATTTCCGCGATTTACGAAGGAGCTCTAGACTCGCCGACCTGTAGTCGTTCGGAGTGTGGCGGTGATCTTCGAGCCCAGCGTTGGGCGCCAAAATGCAGGGTCCTGAAGCCCCCCAGGGGGGCCCGGCCAGCAGGAATTAGCTGGAAAGGCTTCTCAGACGACCGCACTTCTATTTTGCTGAGTAGAAGCACAACCACACTGTAAAAAATCTGAGAGAGGTTAATAATAAAGACCCAAGGCAGCGTCTCACTGTTCAAGGGTGTCTTTATTGGCTACAGTTCCTTCTTAAATAGTGAAGGAGAAAAGGGGCAGTACAAAGGTGATGTCAATCATACTTTTGGCGCGAAGGCTCATAAGGAAGTGGGCAGTGGGCTAGGGGCTGGATGACCTTCAAGCTATGCTGAACGTGCTGTTTCAATGGAAACTTCTAGTGTCCTACTAGCTGCATTCCTAATTGCTTGACTATCAGGAAATGGTGCAATATGTGCTTGCCTAAGTGATCTTGAACAGACAATATAGCATATACTTATTGATAACAGCCTAAATTACTCCGGAATGTGGTCTTAAGGAATGGGGCCTAGTTTCTGATAACTGTACCAGGCAGTTTTTACTCTCCTCCGGGCTAAGAGCTAAATTATGTCCTGCAGCTGTACATTCTTTTCTCTTAGCTCAAAATTTTACAGCAAGACTGCATATTGCTTTTAGGTGAAAAGCTGGGCTATGGCAGAGAGAACAGCAAAATGTCCTCAAACAAGTCAGTCCCCAACACTGTTGCATTGTGACTAGGCCCCTGGCTGGACAACCAACATGGAGTGAATCATGAAAGCCCAGGCCCTTTAGGACAACTCTACAATGGGTTACATGATGGCTAAAAAAGCACCTGGACATTAACCCTAACTACCCCTTTGTGGAGACACTGAGACAGAAGACAGAGGCAAACAAGAATGACAAGTTTGTCAAAGACTTAGTGGTAATGTTGTTTGAAATTGCATTACTCTTCTCTGTCTTTTGACTTGAGGATCCCCCAGACCCACTCCAATTGTATCTGGGCATTGATGAAGATGAAGTGACAGCCCAGTGCTGCTGTTCCTGATGAGATACTCCCTCCTTTTTTTTGGTTTTTGGGTCACACCTGGCAGCGCTCAGGGGTTACTCCTGGCTGTCTGCTCAGAAATAGTTCCTGGCAGGCACAGGGGACCATATGGGACACCGGGACTCGAACCAACCACCTTAGGTCCTGGATCGGCTGCTTGCAAGGCAAAAGCCACTGTGCTATCTCTTCGGGCCCCTGGACCGCGGTTCTATCCCCTGGTCTGATATGGTCCCCCAAGCCAGGAGAGATTTCTGAGAGCATAGCCAGGAGTAACCCCTGAGCATCACTGGGTGTGGCCCCAAAACAAAACAAACAAACAAAATTATGAGATGTAATTTAACTGGTAGAGGTATTAATCACTGTGCTCAAAGATGCTTAGAGGGAATTTGTATTCTTTCTTTGAGTGAATATTAGGTAGGTTTTGGTTGTAAAAATACAGTTGTAGGAGCTGGAGAGATAGCACAGCAGTAAGGCATTTACCTTGCATGTGGCCAACCCGGGACAGACCCAGTTCAATTCCTGGCATACCAAATAATCCCCGGAGCTTGACAGGAGTCATGCATGAGCACAGAGCCAGGAATAATCCCTGGGTATCGCCTATGTGCCCCCCCCATAAATAAATAAATAAATAAATAAATAAATAAAATTCTTTAAAAAAATAGTTGCAGCATGTTAGGTAACAGTAAGATTTTTTTCCATGGTCTTTTTTGGAATTTAAGTAAAATTAAAATACAGATACCGAGGGCCAGAGTAATAGCACAGCAATAGGGCATTTGCCTTGCATGTGGCCAACCCAGGACTGACTAGGGTTCAATTCCCGGCATCCAATATTGTTCTGGAAACTGCCAGAAGTGATTTATGAGTATAGAGCCAGGAGTAACCCCCAAGCACCACCAGGTGTGGCCCCAAAACAAACAAAAACAAAAACCCAAAAACCAAACAGATATTCAGTGGATTGAGCTGCCTTATGCAATGCCAATTTAACTTAGATAAAAGTGAATCTCTCAGAATTTATTATCCTGTGGTTCTGGGTTCAATGATCCTTGGAGGTATAGTTTGGACATCCTAGTTTCTCATTACAGTGTATTCTGTTGGATTCCTAATACAATATTTATTATGCTAATGTCTTAAAATAATTTTAATTATTAATTATCCATTTCATTATACTTACATATATGATCTAATTTCTCTCTTCACAGAGATCCTTGGACAAGACATCTGAATTCCATGGACTCTTGCTACAGTGCTCAGTCATTGAGTATGTTTTTGCTATTTACTTTTAATTCTGGCTAGTTATATACTATATCTATGCCATTGTTCTCGGCTTGCCTTCAGGAAAGGAACCTGGATGTTCAAATATGTGATACTGTACTCCGAGATGCAGACTCTTTTTTTTTTTTTGGTTTTTGGGCCACACCCGACATTGCTCAGGGGTTACTCCTGGCTGTCTGCTCAGAAATAGCTCCTGGCAGGCTCGGGGGACCATATGGGACACCGGGATTCGAACCAACCACCTTTGGTCCTGGATCGGCTGCTTGCAAGGCAAACGCCGCTGTGCTATCTCTCCGGGCCCAAGATGTAGACTCTTTTTACAGTGCTAATAATTACTATATTAGTATTCTAGACTTGAAAATTATGATTGTTTTGGGCATGTTCTGTGTTTATTCTAGACTGTGAAGCCTTTTTTCAGCAATGTTCCCCTCCACCAACATTGATTACTTCAATCAATTGGAAAACTTTTTTATACCTGACGGTCTGGTTTTATATTTTAAGTGCTTTGACCCATTACATTTGTGTCAGTTTTTCAACTGCAACTTATGGATCTATATTTTTTGTCTGTCTATGTGTGTGTGAGTGTGTGTGTGGTGGCCACTACTATGTCTGCCTAATGTCTGTCAGTATGTAATTTTTTCCTTCTGTTGTACATAGCCTTTTTTTCTATTGTTTTCTTTCACTTTCTCACCCATGATTTATTCCTATGATTTATTATTTCTCCTGAGTTAACTTTTTTTTTTTTTTTCCCCCACAGTTCTTAACTCTTCAGGAACCTCCACCACCTCCAGCTCTGACTCCTGTTTCTATCCAAGGAAGAAGATGCCACCATTGTTACTGCTTATGTGTTCTTTTTTTTTTTTTTGTGGGTTTTTTTTTGGGGGGGGTGTGGGGAGCCTAGCTGATGAAACCTAGAACATAGGACACCTCAGTAATTCCTAATCTTGTCACCCACGTGACCAAAGGCGCCCATGCCTTGAGAACAAAGGAAATAGACAAATACTAAAGTAATTCAAAGCAGCCCAATACATCCAGCCAGAAAGAAAAATATAGAGCAACTTGCCTTTGTATTAGCAAAAGGTTATTAGGATTACAGCTGATGTTTTATTTATGCTTGTTAAGTAAAATTTATAGAACTCTGTTTGAATCTTATGCTTTCAGGTAAAACGTGCTCTCTACCTCTTTGCCCCTCCCTATTACCTGCCCCAGCTTATGCTAATGAATGCTTGTAATTGTAATTGGTGGAAAAACCCGTAACACCCTCTGACGTATTTCAGCCCTTAAAAGTTGATCCCCCAACAATAAACTTCCTTTTTGAACAGCAGGTGTTGTCTTGAGGGCTTCTCTTACTAACTTCTCAAGTTTTTCTTCACAGGTCGGTTCAGCTCGGGCAAACCCACGAATAACTAGCAACCTTCATTTCCACACCCCCGCGGGTCGGGGGTCCCCCACGGGAGGTTGCAGGGGGCACACCCAGCAGTGCTCAGGGGTTACTCCTGGCTCCATGCTCAGAAATTGCTCCTGGCAGGCACAATTCGAACCAATGACCTTCTGCATGAAAGGCAAACACCTTACCTCCATGCTATCTCTCTGGCCCCTGCTTATGTGTTCTTGACAGTCATCTTTTAACTACTTCCCTTCACTATAGACTCTTGCCTGCAACTGGTTTTGGCTTTTGAGAGATTCTTGGCTCTAGGACATTTCCTGATCTGTGACTGCTGCTAGCCATTTTTTTCAGAGTTCACACGAACATGTTGCCAGCTCTCGTGATCCAGAATTTATCCTCCCCTCAGATTATCTCAAAAGACGTATAGGGCATATGTATTCCTCCTTTGTATATTTCTTTCTTCTTTTTTTTTTTTTTTTTTGGTTTTTGGGCCACACCCATTTGACGCTCAGGGGTTACTCCTGGCTATGTGCTCAGAAATCGCCCCTGGCTTGGGGGGACCATATGGGACGCCGGTGGATCGAACCGCGGTCCTTTCCTTGGCTAGTGCTTGCAAGGCAGACACCTTACCTCTAGCGCCACCTTCCCGGCCCCCTTTGTATATTTCTTAAGTGTATTTCCTCAATATGTATATTCTTTATTTTATATTTCATTATGTAGTTACAGCTTCTCTTGTTCTCTTTAGATTTGCTAGTAGGAATTTATAGTAGATAGGATAAATAGTACCTTTTGGAGTTTTGTGCTTTTGATAGAACTAGGTTATAGGGATTGTTGGTTTTTATTATTTTCCCCTTCGGCTCCAGTATCCTGTGGCATTGTTCTTTTTGTATGGGTGTATTAAAATAGAAAAATATTAGATACAAAGAGGAGTTATTATCCATTAGTTTTGAGAACTCTAAAATTTTTTGTTACAAGGGGCCTTCCACCCTGAACATTTGCCATACTCACTTGACTTAGGCTTTAGTCATTCGAACATTAGCTGATCATTCTTGAACCTTGGGTCCCATCTTTGGATCTGGTATGGTTTTCTACATCTACACCAGGAATAGACCTTCTACCAGGACAGGCTCTAGAACTTCCTTGGCACCTACCTGCCCCAGGGTAGGCTCATACAATACCCTAAGTACAATTTGGAAATCAGCAATGACTTGCTATGAAGGTAGATTTTTCCTGTCTCACCACCTAATGGTGAGATGAAACCAGGAGATGCCTCTAGATATCCTGACTTCGACATAGGATATGTGCTAACAGTAGGATCTCCAATTACTAAAGCCTGACAGTGAAAACCATGATTGAGGACCATGAAGAAAGTCTTTGGGATTAGACAAATTAGTATGTCTGGAGCCTGTAGTTGGTCTTATGGCAGGATGCTTTGTGAGTAGAGATACCCTGTTTTTAGGCAAAATGTTTTTTCTTTTTCTTTTCCAACTTTTGCTGTGCCTATGCAAAATATTGCCACCCCATTTATCTTTTAGGTAGAGGCATCTGCTTTTTTCTTAGAACTTTGAGATGTGGATTACTTTGTTTTACTTTATATTTCTGCATTTTCCTATAAAGTAAAAAAAAGGGGGAGATGTTGGATTAACTGGGTTCCACCCTATTCAGGATATGCTTGTTTCTCATTGGTTGGAAGCACCTTTGAATGAAAGCAATCCTTTGGATCGATGCCTTAGACCACCTGTTCTCCATCCCAGGGTGTACTCTGGTGCTTGCTAGTAAAAACATGGGGTTTCAGGGAAAAACCTCTTGGGTTTCCGGTTTTTCACCATGAGTTATTTGCTTCTTAGAAGTAGAAGGCTTGCATGTGGGAGTTCCCTAGCCTGTGTTATCCCCTAACTGTCTTGGATTATTTCTTGTGTTGGCATTTGCTTTCAGACCTGTGCTTCTCCAATGCCCTGGATTTGGGGGATGAGGCTTCTGCTTCAGGGCCTGGAACTATTCCTATTCTCAGAGAATTTATTCTGAGCTTTTCTGAATTATGGAACAAGTGTTCTGAGTGGAAAAGTAGTTTTTCGTCCCATGGGGTCAGGGCTTTGAAGTTACAGATAAGAAGAGAGACTGAAATTATCTTTCTTCCTTTTCTTTCCTTTTCCTAGTCCAATAGGTAGCTTGCACCGCTGTGACATTGAACAACTGAAGTTCAGCTTTACAGTCAGAGGGAATATCTGTCTGTCTGCTCTTGCCATTGTGTGCATCTTTCTCACAGTTGTTTTGCTTTCTCAGTTAACCATACTCTAAAGGAAGATCAGTAGGGACCCAGGAAGAACATGGGTTTTAAGCCAAAGGCATTCAGTTTTCTTTCTTTCTTTTTTTTTTTTTTTTTGGTTTTTGGGTCACACCTGGCAGTGCTCAGGGGTTATTCCTGGCTCCAGGCTCAGAAATTGCTCCTGACAGGCACAGGGGACCATATGGGGCGCCGGGATTCGAACCGATGACCTCATGCATGAAAGGCAAACGCCTTACCTCCATGCTATCTCTCCGGCCCCAAGGCATTCAGTTTTCATGGGAGAATCAGATAAGTTTTTTTTTTTTTTTTTGGTTTTTGGGCCACACCCTGTGACGCTCAGGGGTTACTCCTGGCTATGCGCTCAGAAGTTGCTCCTGGCTTCTTGGGGGACCATATGGGACGCCGGGGGATCGAACCGCGGTCCGTGCGCAGGCAAGGCAGGCACCTTAGCTCCAGCGCCACCGCCCGGCCCCGATAAGTTTTTTTTTTTTATCAAAATTTATGAATTTCATTCAAAAGTTTCTAAGATGAGACCTTAAAGAGCAATTTAATTTTCACTTTTTAAAAATTACATATAGAGCAGTGGGAGATATTGTATAGTGAATAGGGTGTTTGCCTTGCAGGTACCCTACCCAGATTCAAACCTAGCACCTCATATGGTCCCCAGAGCCTGCCAGTAGCAATCCCTGAGCCAAGAGTAAGCCCTGAGCACGACCATGTGTGACCCCGAAACCAAATATATATATATAATTTGGTAGTATAGTATCTGCCAGATATTGATAACATAATAAGTGAATATCCTTAAATATTTCTTCAGTGCTTTTATATGCATCCTTTTTATTTATTTATTTATTTATTTTTATTATTTATTTATTTATTTGTTTGTTTGTTTTTTGTTTTTTTGAGTCACACCCGGCAGTGCTCAGGGGTTACTCCTGGCTCTACGCTCAGAAATCGCTCCTGGCAGGCACGGGGGACCATATGGGATGCCGGGATTTGAACCAATGACCTTCTGCATGAAAGGCAAACGCCTTGGGCCGGAGAGATAGGCACAGCTGCGTTTGCCTTGCAAGCAGCCCATCCAGGACCAAAGGTGGTTGGTTCCAATCCCGGTGTCCCATATGGTCCCCCGTGCCTGCCAGGAGCTATTTCTGAGCAGACAGCCAAGAGTAACCCCTGAGCACCGCTGGGTGTGACCCAAAAACTAAAAAAAAAAAAAAAAAAAAAAAAAGGCAAACGCCTTACCTTCATGCTATCTCTCCGACCTCAATATTTTTTATTTTATATATGCATTCTTTTTTTTTTTTTTTTTTTTTGGTTTTTGGGCCACACCCGTTTGACGCTCAGGGGTTACTCCTGGCTATGAGCTCAGAAATCGCCCCTGGCTGGGGGGGACCATATGGGACACCGGGGGATCGAACCGCAGTCCATACGCTTGCAAGGCAGACACCTTACCTCTAGCGCCACCTTCCCGGCCCCATATATGCATTCTTAAGCACACTTAGTTTTATAACCGGGGTCAATTTTACATTTTTTTTCTATAACTGATTCCTCAGTCTAATAGCACAGCATAAATATTTATCTCTAGATAATTAGTTTTCAAGTTAAGAATGTAATTTTAAAATTATTTCACTGCATTCTTTTGTGTGGGTATATGGTAATTAATTGAATGTAATTTGTTGTCTTTAGATGCTCAGGTTAGTTTTATTTATTATTTAGTTAAAAAATCAACTCATCACTGGGGAAATGGCATGGCTCAACTGGCTGGATTAAATGCTTTGAAAGCAGGATCTCTAGGCTTGCTCCCTGACACTGTAGGGTCCCTTCAGAACTGAGCTGGGTGTGGTGCCTAAACCAGAACACCCAAAAGAAAGCAACTTTGTGATAAACATTTTCTATTAATTTTTATTTTTACACCACACAAGGTCACACAAGGAGGACCATTGAAGGCCAGGGATTGGACCTATGCTCCTGCATCCAAAGCAGCCACTTCCACTTTGAGCTATTTCCTTTGCTTCATCAATCTTTTTCATTTTTCTTTTTTCTGTGGTTCTGAGATCAAACCCAGATCTCATGCATGCAAGGCAAGCCTTAGACACTGGCTCGTAATACTTTTTTTTTTTGTTTGTTTATTTTGGGGCCACACCCCACTGCGCTGCAGTAATTACTCTTGGAAGTGCTTTGCACAGGACCTTATTATGCATTGCTGGAGATCAAACTGAATGGGGTCAGTTGTGTACAAGGCAAGTGCCTTGCCCTGTGTACTATCTCTGTACTATCTGGCCCCTTAATGTGTTCCTAGTGACTAGCATGAACTGTAATAGATTCAAGTCTATGTAAATCCACAGGACCAATTTTTTGCATAGTTACGTTTTCAACAAGTGTATATTATAGAAGAAATATATAACATAACATAATATAATACAATATAATAATATAATATAATGTAAATAGGAACGTTGCATCGATTTAAAATATATAATTTAATTTTAAAAGAAACTAGGTGATTCTAAAGATGATTTGGGGGGGGGGTTAGACCACACCCGGTGACACTCAGAGGTTAGTCCTGGCTATGTACTCAGAAATTGCTCCTGGCTTCGGGTACCATATGGGACGTCAGGGATGGAACCTAGTTAGTCCTGCATCAGTCATTTGCAAGGCAAACACTTTACCGCTGTGCTATCTCTCTGGCCCCTAAAGATGTTTTCTAGGAGTGGGCATAGTCAAACTAATCTTTTGGAGTCCTTTTGACATTGGCTTGCTTCTAGAATAAACCTGAAGATATTATGAAGTATGGGCCCGGAGAGATAGCACAGCGGCGTTTGCCTTGCAAGCAGCCGATCCAGGACCAAAGGTGGTTGGTTCGAATCCCGGTGTCCCATATGGTCCCCCGTGCCTACCAGGAGTTCTGAGCAGACAACCAGGAGTAACCCCTGAGCAATGACGGGTGTGGCCCAAAAACCAAAAAAAAAAAAAAAAAAAAAAAAAAAGATATTATGAAGTCTGAAAAAAAAGGTGTTTGTTTCACGCGTCCTTTTCTGTGTGTTCCCAAATTGCCTTATCTCTAACCTCTCTGTGGTTCATTGTATACAGAAATAAAAGCAGACTCTCAGTTTCCACCTTAGATATGGAAAAAAAATGCCTGGTTTCCATATGCTCCTCAATCACACCAGAGCGTGAGAAGCTGGTTTCTATTTCTATTTATTGTGAACGCTATTCTAGGATTCACAGTGGCCAGGGACAGCGTTTGTATTGTCCACTAGGGTCCACTCAGACACTTTCACTAGACTTAAATCCCACCTGCACAGGAAGGCAGACACTAAAGATAGACTGCCTGTCGCAGACATCTGAACATATGTGTGATACCACGCAAGTTGCTCAGCAGGGTGGAACAGGAAAGGGAGGAAAGCAAGTTCCTGCATTCCAGAAACCACAGTGTGTTTAAGTGCCTCCTTTTAGCACCTGGCTTTGTTCTGAGACAAAGCTTTTGCTGATTTCTTTCCCGTTGGCATTCTGTCCATATAAAATGTCACTGCCTCCAAATTCTTTTCATGAATCAGAAAGTTTAGGGGCAAGAGGGATAGCACCGCGGGTAGGACGTTGGCCTTGCACGCAGCCGACCTGGGTTCCATCCCCAGCATCCCATAGGGTCCCTTAAGCCTTACAGGAGAGATTTCTGAGCGCAGAACCAGGAGTAAACCCTGAGCACTGCCGGGTGTGGTCCAAAAAACAAACAAAAGGAAAGAAAAAAAAAAAAAGACAGTTTAGGTTGTCAGGGACTAAATGTTTTCCAATGGTTTCTGGCAGTTTCTTGCTTGTATGGTGTAGCCATGGTGAAAACTGAGTCATCTTAGGTGGCGGTGCCAAAAGGCTGGGGAAGAAGCCAGAGGCTTGCCAGAACAGTGAGGGGCCCTCAGGTTGCTCCTGACTGCGGGGCTCCCCTGGCCACTGCACGGGGCCCTTGTGGGGCAGGAGAGCATCAGGCTGTGTCCACCTCGTCTTCCCTGGAGCTCCGAGGAAAGCTCACCCGCCTGCCGAAGCAAGAGACATCTCCGCAGAGAATTGTTTCTCTTAGAGCAGAGGCCCAAGAGCGAACTTTGGCGGATGCTAGAAATCTTTTCTTTTCTTTTTCCTTTCAAGTTTATAAAACCTTTATTTATGCACCATGATTACAAGCATGATTGTAGTTGGGTTTCAGTCCTAAACAGAACACCCCCCCTTCACCAGTGCAACAGTTCCACCACGATGCCTCCGATCTCCCTCCTGCCCCACCCCTGCCTGTATTCACGACAGGCATTCTGCTTCTCTCATTCATTAACATTGTCATGCTAATTGTTAGTGTAGTTATTTCCCTTAGAGCGTTCACCCCTCTTTGGGGTGAGAAAACTCCCCCCGCCCCAGAAGGCAAACGATTTGCCTCACTTTTTGTTTGAAGGAAAAAATAAAATGGTCCTTTACTTGTGTTCATTCATCTACTTGAAGCAATGTCCTAGCCAATGCAGCGGGGCGCGGGCATGCGTGGGTGTGCACACACGTGTGTGTGTGTGACTGTGCTCATGTCCAGGCGCGCGTGGGGCGCCATTTCTCTAACATTCTCTAAAATTCCTGGTCTGGAAGGCAGCGATTGCTTTTCCCCACTTCACATCTCTACTCTGAATTTCTCTTCCAAGGATGGGCCTGTTTGTTCCCTCTGGGCCTCCGCCGGGGAGCGAGCTCGCGTCAACAGCCCCAGGAATCGGGGTGGGGGCCTGGTTGGGCGTCCCGCGCGCCCGGGTTGGGCACCATAGTCTGGGGAGACTTTCGGGGCCCCTCCTGGACCGACCGGGTTTGCAGAAGCGCCATTGCGAGGGTGGAGCCACCCGTTCCCGTCCCAGTTCGGATCTCCCTCTTGGCTGCGAGGCGCGCCCCGTTCCAGATTGCAAAACTCCGGGAGGGGAAAGCAGAGTCGGGAGGCGGTGCCCAGCCACAGCTCGCGGTGCCCACGTTTCCCCAGCAGCCGACGGGCGCCGGCAGACCCTGCAAGATGCGGAACCCCCTTCTGCTGCCCGCTGCCCACCTCGTTTGCTGGTGCAGCGCGGCTCTGGCCGTGGCACCCGGGTAGGAGCGTGGGAGACCTCCTGGGCGTGGGAGCCGGGGATGGCGGAGTGGGGGGTGGATGGGGCGCCCCAGGCAGGAGGGTCCCCGTTGGGCCCGGCTCCGAGCTTCGGAGTGACTTCGGGGTGCACTTCTCCGCGGGACCACTTACTTTGTCCACTCCCTCAGAGCGGCTCTGGCCACATCTTTTCTGTTGAAAGCTATTTTATTTTCAGCTCACGTTGCCTCTATGCTTCTTCAAGCTTTTGCTCCCAAGTTACGTGCCCCTTTCCCTCAAAGAGCTGGGCTATTTAGTGTTTTCCCTTTTGCACCTCAACTCGGGCCTTGAAAGTGCGTCTGAGCCCGCTGAAGCATCCAGGTAGGACTGTGTAGGAGAACTAGGGAGGCTACCAAGTAAGACAAAGTGCCGACCTCATCCCTGGAGGCTGCTGCGGCTGGACGCCAAGATCTCTCCATGGGGCACAGAAAGCTCAGTGTTAGGACTTTGCTGTGCTTGAGAATGTCAGCAGGCATAGTTCACGTGCAGATGTTGATTTTAAACAGTATACTGGTTTGATAGCAAATGCTCAAACAAAAGGTTTGAGTAAGCAACAAAGCATTCTAGTGGTGTGTGTGTGTGTGTGTGTGTGTGTGTGTGTTAAGGCCAAGGAGGGTGTGTGTGTGTGTGTGTGTGTGTGTGTGTGTGTTAAGGCCAAGGAAGGCAATGCTTTGGGATAAAGACTGTAGGTGGAGAGGTTTGAACCTTGCACTTTGCTGCTAACTTCTAGCACCACTATAAACTATTTACATCCATCCTGGATTGCCTATAGTTTATAAAATGCATATCCTGACAAAGTCATTCTCCATGGGGGCAGGAACAGCATTCAACTGGATCTTAACTGGCCTTGTTGTTTCAATGGCATTTCCATTGCTTAAATGGGAGCTATTAATGAGAACATTTGCCAATGACAGTCAATACATTGACTCTGTCTTTTTATTAAAGAAATCTGAGGATAACAAGAATGGAGATGGGAGGATAAAAATTAATCTTTTTTCCCCCCTCCTGTTGGGAACTCTATAGGCCCCGGTTTCTGGTAACAGCACCTGGGATCATCAGACCTGGAGGAAATGTGACTGTAGGGGTAGAGCTTCTGGAACACAGCCCCCCACAGCTTACTGTAAAGGCTGAGGTGTTCAAGAAAGTCGCCAACCACACCACCTTGGTCTTGGAAGCAGAAAGAGTCTTTGAAAAAGGTATGATAAACAGCATGCTGACGCACTCTTCTGCACTAATAACTGGAACATGTGAATCAAACTTATTCCGGGATGGGAGAATAAGAAACTTTATTGTAGTCTCTTACTTAATACTTTTATTTATTTATTTATTTATTTATTTATTTATTTATTTATTTATTTATTTATTTAGGTTTTTGAGCCACACCCGGCGGTGCTCAGGGGTTACTCCTGGCTCTGTGGTCAGAAATCGTCCCTGTCAGGCTCTAGGGACCATATGGGATGCCAGGAATTGAAACTGGATCTGTCACAGGTCTGCTGCGTGCAAGGCAAATGCCCTATCGCTGTGTTATCGCTCTGGCCCCGATTTAATACTCTTCCTTTTTTTTTTTTTTGCACCTTACCTAGTTGTGCTCAGGGCTTAACATGGGCTCTGTGCTCTGGGATCACTTCTGATTTGGCTTGGGGATCATATGTGGTGCTGAGGATTGAATTTGGGCCAAGTACACTCGTAGTTCTTTCATGGGAAGTCCAAAATAGACTAGTCTTTCTGGGTGCTTTTTCAAGCGCAGATTCAGAGACTAGGGTAGTTTCTACTTTGTGAGTCTATGGTCAAGTGGTTTCTAAGTTTACAGAAGAAGAGCCTGGAATTTCTCACATGGGAGGTTTCCTGGGCTAAAAATGCAAGTGACTCATCACTTCTACTCATTCTCCTAGAATCTCATTTGACTGCTAAGGAGGCTGAGAAACGGAGGCTAGTGTGTGCCCAAAAGAGAATTAAGAAGAGATGGAAGTCTCCACCAATCATATTTATTATATATTTTTATATAATATTATATATTAATAGCTATATAATAGTCAAGATTTAGTTTTGTAAAATATTTCATGATTTTTTATTTTACCCGGCAAGGGCTTCCTTCTGGCTCTATGTTCATGGGTCACATCTGCCTGAGTGCTCAGTACTTACTCCTGGATCTTCTACATTTAGCAATCACTCCTAGCTGTGCTCAGGGAACCAGTTTTAGTGCTGGGATTGAACCTGGGGTTGTTACATGCAAGGCAGTTAGTTACCTTAACCCTTATGCCATCTCTCTATCCCCTATTTCTGAAATTTTGTTTTTTGTTTTATGGGCCACACCCTGTGATATTCAGGGGTTACTCCTGGCTATGTGCTCAGAAATCGCTCCTGGCTTGGGGGACCATATGGGAGTCTGGAGGATCGAACCAAGGTCCATCCTAGGTCAACTGCGTGCAAAGCAAATGCCCTACTGCTGTGCCACTGCTCTGGTCCTATTTCTGAAATTTTAAAGTAACAGGAAAAAAGACAAGAAAAGCAAGCAAATAAGAAAATTTAATGTAAAATCGGAATTTTCATGTTTGGGACCTGTTTTGCTCCAAAATTAAGTGGGCCAATGAATACCTTGGTTTTTAAAGAGAAAAATAATTGTGGAGATACATGCTGCTTTATTATAGTGGTACTGGGAATTGAATCCCAGACTTCACAATTGCAAGGAAATAGCTCTACTGTTGACCTGTGTGCCTGGCTTCAGCAGGGATTATATTTAAATACTTATATTTAAATACTTTGAAATTAGAATGAAAATTAAATTATTTGATTTGTTACTAATTTGTTTACTTTTTTTTATTAAATATATCTTTTATTTAAGTAACATGATCATATTTGGGTTACAGTCATAACCAGAACACCCCCCTTCACCAGTGCAACATTACCCCCTCCCCCCTTGTTTACTTTTTTATTTAGGGTTTTTGGCCCATCCTGGGGCCTATTCCTAGCTTTGTGCTTGGAGGTTGCTCCTGGAAATACTCAGAAGCTATATGTTGCTGACCTTTAGGCCTCTCATGTAAAAATCTTTCCTTTTATCCTTGAACTCTCTCTCTCTGGCTGAAGTGTTCTTTCTTTGGAGGCAAAAGACTCACCTAGCAGTGCTCAGGGGCTACTCCTAACTCATTGCTCAAAAACCCATGTGGTGCTTGGAATAATACCTAGGCTTCATGCAGAACAAGTGCTCTGCATTAGTGTGGAAACATGCCCAGTCTTTGTTTTTATTTTAAGTGAAAGACCATGGGGCTGTGCCAGAGAGAGTAGAGAGTGTAAAGTGTTGACTTTGCACACAGCTAACCCGTGTTTGATCCTTGGTATCCCATATGGTCCCCTGAGTCCACAAGGAGTGATTCCTGAGTGCAGAGCCTGGAGTAATCTCTATCTACTGTCAGGTGTGGTCCCCAAACAAAACAAAATAAAAAAATGAGAGTGCTTTGGGCTGAAAAATAGTACACGATAGGCATGTTACCGACCCAAGTTCTATTCCTGGAACTAAATGGTCTTTGGAGCCTAGTTGGATGCTACCCTGGATACACCTAGAATCACTGGAGTAGCCTGTGTTTCCCTGTCACCTTATCCTGGGATCTTACACTGAACTTCCTGCTTAGTTGTCTGAGAATTTCAGGTGGGAGCCCTGGGCCTCAGTCCTCTTGGGCACTGCCTGGAAAGTGTCCCCTTCCCATTATAATATGTTGTATAATATGTTGTGCTTACATCTCTTTGATAATGGGAATAAAGCAGAGTCAAGTTAATCCTACTATGCTATCACGAAATACACTGCTAACTAGTATATTTAATGTTTTACTGGAGGCCAGACATGGAAGCAAATATTTCTATATATTAAGAGCTATTTTTTTTAAAAATAATAATTTAAGAGCACAAGATGAAATCCACAGTAAATGTAATTTTTAGGTAAATGTTTAGCCTCTACCATCACAGAGAAATGAACACCATCATGAAATGAGACAAAAATCGAAGTTCATCTGTATCTGTGATTCTTTACTGAAAGTTGGCAGACTTGGTGGGTGAGTGGGAAAGGAGTCAGGAAGAGGTGAGGTATGAAGGGCTCCCAGAATGTGGCTTCCTGAGGAGTAATGTCAGGAAAACCAAAGACTTGTGCATCTGGAAAGGAAGTATAGACTAGTACTTCACATTGACTTGGCACCAGGCTTGTGATCTTGAATAGGTTTCCTAACTGCTCTGAGTTTCAGTTTTCTCATCTGGAATTTGACAATGAAAAATTTTCCTAAGATGATTGTACAGTGAAAATTTGTCTCTATTTCCTAGTAGGCTATCAGTAAACAACAGTAATAGTAATGAAAAAGAGCTTCCTTCCTTCCTTCCTTCCTTCCTTCCTTCCTTCCTTCCTTCCTTCCTTCCTTCCTTCCTTCCTTCCTTCCTTCCTTCCTTCCTTCCTTCCTTCCTTCCTTCCTTCCTTCCTTCCTTCCTTCCTTCCTTCCTTCCTTCCTTCCTTCCTTCCTTCCTTCCTTCCTTCCTCTGTACTGAATTGAATTCAGTTTCTTCCCCTAGTCTCTTGTATCAAGGCTATCATTTTTTTGTTGTTTCTGTTTTTGTTTGTTTTTGGACCACACCTGGCCGTGTTCAGGGGTTACTCATGGCTCTTCACTCAGAAATTGCTCCTGGTAGGCTTGGGGGACCGTATGGGATGCCAAGAATCGAACCGAGGTCTGTCCTGGTTTGGCCCTGTGCAAGGCAAATACCCTGTCATTGTGCTATCTCTCTGGCCACAAGGCCATCATTTTTATGGTGTGTGGTGAAGGGTGCCTGATGCTTACTTGTGACTCTGAGTTCAATGATAACTCCTGATGGTGTTTGGGGGCCATCTGGGGTGCTGGGGATTGAATCCAGGTTGGATGTGTGTAAGCAAGTGCCTACTGCTATGCTATCACTTTGGTCCCAAAGCATGCATTTTTGGCACTGAGCCATTACCCTTGCCTAGTATTTCTCTTCCACATGGGGGAAGATTTGAACTTTTATTATTGTATAGTTACTTGTGAAAAGGAAATACTTTTGGTTTTTATTATAGTAGCAAAAGGGAATATTGAGATACTAAATCACAGCAGTTTTACATTCACTGTTGACAAGAGTAACCATTTCTTCTTAGCTCCTGTGATAGTTACTGCAGCAGAACTACAGAATAACGTGAATAGTGTTTATAAATAGTAGGGCTTTACTTAGGTATTTACTTACTTTTCTTCAATAATATCTTCTGTATAGCCTTTTCTGCATCCTTATTTCTCTTTCTTGTACATAATATACTGCAGGTGTGTGTGTGTGTGTGTGTGTGTGTGTGTGTGTGTGTGTGTGTGATATTGTGGATTTTTGCTTTTTTAAGCTTTATTCTTAGATTTTCTTCTGAAGTAGAATTTGTCTTAATCTCTTGGAAGGACTAAAGTACTTGAGCCTGGGTTGGACAGTGCTATCCCGGGAACAGAATGGGTCTTTGAAAAAAAAAAAAATCTAGTTTTTCAGGGACTGTTTTTGACTGTTCAGTACAGTTGGTTTTGTTGAAATTACCATTGCCGAGAGCATTCTCCCTTCTTCAAAAGAGAATGTTCCTCTCTTTTAGAGGCAATGAGTTATTGTTTTCAGAGCAGATGCTTCCTGTAATGTTAGAACTGAAGAAATCAAGAAATTGTTTCCCTTCCTTGTCTTCACATCCTTTGCTTTATCTGACTTCTCCAGTTGTAACCATTTGTAGATAAATGAGGACTTGTGGATAAGTGAGTGAGATCTGCATCTTCCTAGGATTCACTTCCCTCCTTGTACACAGATACAAATTACACATCTGGTCTGATTGATTCACTACCTTTTTTTTTTTTTTTTTTGGTTTTTGGGTCACACCAGCAGCGCTCAGGGGTTACTCCTGGCTCTATGCTCAGAAATCACTCCTGGCAGGCTCGGGGGACCATATGGGATTCCGGGATACGAACCACCGTCCTTCTGCATGCAAGGCAAATGCCCTATCTCCATGCTATCTCTCCAGCCCCTATTCACTACTTTTTTTTTATGAGGGTCTGCAAGAAAATATGGCTTTTCTCTCCTTAGTGAGACATCCTGTGGTGCTCAGAGTTTACTCCTGACTCTGAGATCAGGAGTCACTCCTGGCAGTGCTCACTGAGGGGACCATATGAAGTGACAAAGGTGAATGTCCTGCCCATGGTACTATCACTCTGTCCCTGAAAATTTTGGTTTTAATGAAAGTACATGATCTAGCAGAGATGGGTCTGGCAAATTCTTTCTCAGGTATGAAATGAACCCCTGTTAATAAAAATCTCACGGACAGGCCATAGTTATCGTCACCAGAATTCATGTCTAGATTACTATGTCTTAGCAATACTTATAGCTAGGGATTTAAATTGAAGATAATATATTTTGTGGAATTTGGGTGGGAGTTTGGGCCACTGCTGGTGATGCTCAGAGGTTCATTCTGGCTCTATGCTCAGGTATCACTCCTGGTGGTGCTGGGGGACTTTATTTAGGATCAAATGGGGATAAACTGCATGCAAAGTAAGTGCCTTAACCCTTGTACTATCTGCCTGGTCCCTACAGAATTGACTGATGAATACAGGAAAATATGGCTTGTATTCAAGGAAGTGTTATTTGACAGAAAAGGAAAACTTTTTTCCCCCTACCTTTTAGAAAAGTAGCATTGATTTGATTAATTAACTGGAGTTAATTATTCCTTTCCCTCATTAGAATGCTAATTTTTATTGTCTTTTGTCTGTGTGAGCTGAGTAACATTGGCAGAGACAAAAATATTTTTGTCTATCCTTCCAGCTTTATTTCCTTCCCTCTTCTCTTCAGGTAACCCATGTTCTATGACCCATATTGGTTTGTCTTTTGTATGTTTCTAATTTTATTACCTTCATTTTGCATACAAGGGTGAAATCATCTAATACCTAGCTTTTCTCTTCCAATTTGTTTCACTTTGTGTAATTCTATGGATAGCCCTTCATTTTGTAGTATGTGCAATTTCCTACCTCCTCACTTTCTTTTTCCTCCCTCCCCTTCCTTCCTTCTTCCCTTCCTTCCTTCCTTCCTTCCTTCCTTCCTTCCTTCCTTCCTTCCTTCCTTCCTTCCTTCCTTCCTTCCTTCCTTCCTTCCTCCCTCCCTCCCTCCCTCCCTCCCTCCCTCCCTCCCTCCCTCCCTCCCTTCCTTCCTTCCTTCCTTCCTTCCCCTCCCTCCCTCCCTCCCTCCCTCCCTCCCTCCCTCCCTCCCTCCCTCCCTCCCTCCCTCCCTCCCTCCCTTCCTTCCTTCCTTCCTTCCTTCCTTCCTTCCTTCCTTCCTTCCTTCCTCCCTCCCTCCCTCCCTCCCTCCCTCCCTCCCTCCCTCCCTCCCTTCCTTCCTTCCTTCCTTCCTTCCTTCCTTCCTTCCTTCCTTCCTTCCTTCCTTCCTCTCTCCCTCCCTCCCTTCCTCCCTCCCTTCATCCCTCCTTCCCTCCCTTCATCCCTCCTTCTCTCCCTTCATCCCTCCTTCCCTTCTTTCCTTCCTTGTGCTGGGGACCCAACCAGGGCCTCATGCATGAAAAGCATGCCCTCTGTTACTGAGCTACACTTATTTTTCATCTTAAGACAGTAAGTATGGGCAATCAGTATTTCTTAAATAGTTAGAAAAAAGAAAGATCTAATTTAGTTGGGATAGTTTTCCAGAGGAAACAAAACTCCTGAACATATATTTTCTGACATAGAGATAAAAATCAGTCATGTGACTTTTTCTGAAAGTAGAATAATTAGTGTGTGGGCAGATCTCCTGGGCAGGTTTTCACAGGCAACTCTGCTAGTAGAATTTAGCCTGAACTTGTAGGTACATGAGAATGGTTTTTAAGGGCGTGGGCATTGGAAATGTGTGTGATATAAATAAATAGGTTGGTGTTCCCTAAGCATAAAGAACCAGAGTGCAAAGACAAAGTACTTGTGCTTAGAATCCAGGTTACTGTGGGCCCTCCTATCAGTAGTTGTCTGGCTGTGAGAAGTTATGATTTTATCAGGCTTCAGTGTATTATCTGGTGAACAGTGGTTCCTGCCTTCTATGATTATGTTATTGTTATTAAATGTTATTAAATTGTTATTAAATGTTATTAACCTGCTCACAGTACTTAACACATAGAAATTATTTATGAATATGGTCTCTATTAAAAGAGAATAGTAATAGTCATGTCAGTGGCTATTGCTAACCATCTTCTTAGGATGCTCTTAACTGGAATTCTGTAAAAGGTGCTATGAAATCACTAATAGGGGGAATAGAAAGGGATTTACTATGTGAAATAATGTTTCTTTTCTTCTGGTCTGTATGCTTAATATTTAACTTCAATGACCCAATGAAGAGGCATGATTATCTTCATTTCAGAGATGATGAAAGCAGAAATTGAGAGACAACAATGATTTTTCCTGTATGAACAGTAAAAGGCAAAGCTGAGTTTGCACATGTGTGTATCAGCTCTGAATTAGAAGGTTGTTCTACTGCTTGGAAAAGCATGAAATATTTTACCATTTTGAGATATTTTTGTGGTGTGTCTCCTCTAAAAGTCTTTTTCACAGTTGCATTGGTAGTTAAATAGATTTGATTTTGTCCTAATGAAATCTACTCAGGTCTAGTATAAAGATACAAAGCAAAGGGTTAGACAATTCCCAATGGAAACAGCCCTGAAATATGGTCACTAAAACCTATATCTGAGATTGCTGGGCCTGGGGAACCTTGGGATAATGGTGGAGGATCCTTGCATTCTGGTGGTCATCAGGGGGTAGCAATACTACAAGTATAAAAAGAACAATGGTGGAGAGTCTTAGCTGATGCACTGAGGGACTTGTAAGAACTATGCATGACTTAGGATATATTTGTACTTTTTTTCTGATACAGACTTAGAATTCTGCATCAGGGTTGGGCCAGGGGCCCACACCCCCCATAGGTTTTTCTGAAACCAAAATCTGTTGTTGTGGCTCTCAAACTGGGAGTCAGACTGATTAGAAGTGCAGATTCACAATATTCTCAAGACTTGGGTCATGTAAAGACATTGAGACTTTATTTTTAGCAAACACCAGTCATGATTTTCAGACACATTAGAATGAGAAGCTCTGCTCATTACTATCTCACACATGTACGGAGACTGAGACGGAAGGCTGAGGGGAGCTGCATACTTTTGCAAGCCTGATACGAGTCATAGATGCATAAAAAGAAGTCCTCTTCTGGATATCCCACTGATCACTGGGGGCAGTTCTCCCAGCCCCAAGCATTGGTTTTCATTTTTAGCAGTGAAGAAATTAGTCTTGAGGTCTGATTGTGAATCAGGGATACTGAAGTTGAGGGTGAACATACAGACTTTTCCAACTCCAAGTAAGACATGTGCTGTTCTTTTCTAAATCTGACTCACTGTCCCCGTGACTCACTTTGGTGGAAACAGCAATTATATTCTGTAGGAATTTGGGCTGGTTCACTGTTTGAACCAATATGTTAGTAAGAAGGCTTTGCCATCTGCAACATGTTATTTCTCTAGAGGACATTGGAGCTTTCCCTTCCCCCATCTCTTTGTTACTGGCTGCTATTTGCTATTGTGGATTGTCATCGAATGGGGGATAGGGAGGAAGAGGAAGAAAGTTACTGACTCATAAGGATGGTTGGTTATGTTAAAAATACAGAAGGCGCCTGTCTAGAGTACAGGCGGGGGTCGGGTGGGGAGGAGGGAGACTTGGGACATTGGTGATGGGAATGTTGCACTGGTGATGGGTGGTGTTCTTTACATGACTGAAACCCAAACACAATCATGTATGTAATTAAGGTGTTTAAATAAATTAAAAAAAATACAGAAGGCTGCAGAGTGTTCGCTATTTGTTTCTATATTAGAAAACAAATCCAAGTAGATTCGAAATCATGCCTCCATGTGATTCTGTCTTTTGCTTTCAGAGTGAGACAGCTATTCATTTATAAAGGCTTCACCTCTGCTGACATGTACTTCTTCATGTACTAGAGGGGGAGAGGATGTGCTGGATCATGGAGTGAACTGATGGCTGGGAGTGGCTATTGGGAGGACAGAGAAAATGTTTTTCCTGCGTGTGCTTTCTGAAGAGCTGTTAACTTTCTGCTCTAGATGTCAATTTGGGGAGACATTTAGGTAGAGAGTTTCTGCATATAGTTTTGAAATTGTGCCTAGAGAGAATATTTGAATCATTTTTTTCATAGAGGTAGAAACTGTTTGGAGACTCTGTAAAAAGGTCTAAGATGTATAAGACAGAAAGCTTGTGGAAAGGCTTCCGGACAGAAACTTGGGTACAGGAAATATATCAGTGAAAGGGAGTGAGCAAGGGTAAGGATAGATTGAAGATGATAAGCTACTTTTGGGCCAAGAGAAAAAAAGAGTTCCAGGAAGAAAGTCTTTTATCATAGCAAGAGTAAAAAAGACAGGCTGGAGAGATAGCATGGAGGTAAGGCATTTGCCTTGCATGCAGAAGGACGGTGGTTTGAATCCAGCACCCATATGGTCCCCTGAGCCTGCGAGGAGCGATTTCTGAGCATAGAGCCAGGAGTAATCCCTGAGTGCTGCCTGTGTGACCCAAAAACAAACAAACAAACAAAAAAAATCTACATTATTTATAAATGGGCAGATATGGTGCAAGAGAGATAGCATGGAGGCAGGGTGTTTGCCTTGCATGCAGAAGGATGGTGGTTCAAATCCCAGCATCCCATATGGTCCCCCATACCTGCCAGGGGTGATTTCTGAGCTTAGAGCAAGAAATAACTCCTGAGCATTGCCGGATGTGACCCAAAAACAACAAATAAAATAAAAAAGAATAAGAAAGACAAAATACAGCAGACAAATGCCATTGGTAATCCTCATTTAGAATTAGTGATTTTAAGTTGGAAGTTTGGAGCCCAAGTCAAGTTTTGTGTGTGTGTGTGTGTGTGTGTGTGTGTGTGTTTTGTTTTTGGGTCACACTCGGCAGTGCTCAGGGGTTACTTCTGGCTCTACACTCAGAAATTGCTCCTGGCAGGCTCAGGGGACCATATGGGATGCCAGGATTCGAACCAATGACCTTCTGCATGAAAGGCAAACGCCCTGTCTCCATGCTATCTTTCCGACACCCCCCCTCCCAAATTAAGTTTTAAGTAATAAAACTCTCCCAATTTGAGGAATTAAAATGAGAAGGTCATTCTTTGTGCACATTTGATGTTTTTAGGGGGCAGGTGGATGATGAAGTTTCTGCAGAGCACCAGACTTGGTTGATGCAGAGGTGACTTAGGTAGGGAAGAAGAGGTGGGATCAAATGCAGAGCACAGGTGGATGATTTAGCCCTACAAGCCACCACCTGCTGCAAGTAAGAAATAAAAAAATGTATAAGGAAAGAAATATTTTTGACATTCAAAATTTAAAATGAGTAAAATTGAATTTTGGTTTTAGGAAAGCTTTGTCAGAGTTACCTACTTGCCCCTGAAGTGTACAGATCTAGGAGTTAGGGATAATGAATCAAAGAGCTGGAGTACATGCCATGTATAAAGGAGCCCTGAGTTTACTCTTCATTCAGCACCACATGTTTTCCCCAAAGCACCACTGGAAATGACTTGAGCACCACTCTATACGAGCCCTTCTCTCCTAAGTCCCTGAATTGTACAAATCTGGTCATCTCTTTAGAAGGAGGTAGCACATTGAGAGGTAAGATGAAGATTTGGAGGTATTTCCTTATCTAGTCCCTTTGTGTGGGAGCTAAAAAACTGATAGTGGAAGTAGCCTTTAGGGAGTACAGGAGAGTAGAGAAGAGAAAGGGGCTATTGGTGGTGGTTGCTTGCTTATTAGTTGAAGCTTTGAGGGTAGGTCCAATTTTATAGCAATGGTCATCAAGATTTAGAAGTGTAATTGGAATGTATTATCTTTGGATCAGGGCTAATAGGCTCATCATTGCACCAAAAATGTAGTTGCAAATCTTGAGAAAGACATTATTATGATTCCTGCTCTTTCTGGGTGTCTTTGACTTCTATTTCCCCATAGGAAAATTCCATCGCTTGACTCCCCTCTTTTTCAACAGTTAGGGTGAAATTGGTCAGAAATTCAGTGGAGAGAGTCAAGTAAGGAGGCAGTTTAAGATCTGTGGTTCTTAGTTTTGAAAAAACTGAATCATGAATTTAAATTTGAAAAACATAATTCTAGGAAACTTGGAAACAAAGTTCTCTAGAAAATTAAGTTTTATAAGAGGCCATGGTAGTTTTTTTCATGCCGTATTAAAAAGCTCCGAAAATACTTAGAATTATAAATTTAAAATTTGCTGCAATGTGTTATATCACCTCAGGACTATGGTAAGACAGAGCATTTACTATTTTGAGAATTTCAGACATTTCTAGGGAACAAATTATATATGACATGATATGAGGGTATCCTAATATTTATTTACCAAAACTCTTGTCCCTATGCTCCACACAGGCAAGCAAAGTAGGTTTTATTTTATACACCATTTGATGTCAAAAGGTACTTTGAGAAGCCAGAGAGATAACATGGAGGTAGGGCATTTGCCATGAATGGAGAAGGATGCTGGTTCGAATCCTGAGTTTGAATCCTGAGCAATTTCTGAGTGTAGAGCCAGGAATAACCCCTGAGCGCTGCTGGGTGTGACCCACAAACCAAAAACCAAAAACCAAAAAAAAAAAAAAAGGGTGCTTTGAGTGACTTATTCATGGGTTCATGTCTTGTCTCAGTTTACTGAGAAAGAGCTTATTTGGGTATGGGTCATGGAAAGTGTGGTATGAAAGCTGCCAATGAGACTACTGGGTTATAAAGGTACCTATGGGGGGGGAAAAAAACAAAGGTACCTATGGTTGCCTCAGATCTACCTAGAAGCTTGTGGTATTAGCAATATGAATAAGAGAGAAGTGATGGAAGAGTGGATATGCACAATGATTGACTGCATTGTGCTACAAATGATAGATTTTGTTTTGTGTCTACTGTCAATTGGGTTGGCACCTTCAACTTCTGTTCCATAGAGAATGAAACAGATGCAGAAAGAAACAAACATACAAAGACTGTCCAAGCTTTAGGCTCACCAGGACAGTGAGCTCCCAGGTTGGCTATTTATTTAATGTAATATAACTCCTCCATACTTTCCTGTGTATATTTTTACTTGTCTTATGATCTATTATATTTTTTTCTGGGAACATTTTTGCTTGACTACTTGTCCAGATTATATTCTAAAAGACCCAAACTGTTTTACCCTAGAGCTGATTTTGGGATAATTGTTAGAAGGATGGTTTCACACATGTTTTGTTTTTGGTCACAGTGCTCAGGGTTTTTTCTTGGCTCTACACTCAGGAATTATTCCTGATGGGCTCAGGGAATCATATGGGATGCTGGAAATTGACCCTGTTAGGCTGATTGCAAGGCAAGTGACCTACCCCTTGTACTATTGCTCCAGTCCTGATTTCTTATATGTTTTCAGACATAGAGGGTCAGAAAGAAAGTTCTGGGGCCAGAGAGATGGTACTGTGGGTAAGGTCATTGCCTGGTCACATTTAGTCTCCCCTGAGCACCACTATGTATGATTCTTGAGTACAGCCAGGAATAAGCCTGGAGCAGAGCTGTGTGTAGCCCCAAAACAAAACAACAAAAATAATTTTTTACTCTTCTTCCCCTTCACCCAACCCCAGTATTGTCTAGGACATTTAGTGTGCTACCTGCAATATAGTTAACTCTTGGAAATGTCTGCTATATTGTACTTTGTTCCAGCATCAGATATTATTACTGAGGTATTTTCCCTATCCCACAAGCTGTGGCAGGAGGCCAGGTCTCTGCTTACAGCTGTTTAATTTGAGTGGGCCTTCTGCCTATCCCTTTAAAAAGAAAGAAGTCTCCCTAAAAAGGAGCCCACCCACTGAAGGTCAGTAAATTTTCTGTCAGGATCAGATGGCAAACTGTGGATGTTGTTGACCTTCACTTTCATTCAGCTGCTCAACCTTGCCTTTGTAGCAACAAAGAGGCTATAGATTAAGCAAATTATAAGTTGTATGATTGTGTCCCCATAAATTCTGAATTTGGAGCTTGTGTAATTGTCATGTGTAATAGATATTTTTTTTACAAGTTATTTAAAATGTGAAACCATCTTTAATAAACATAATATGCTTTATTATGTTTTAATTTTAGGTACTGTGATTATAATGCATGGTTTGATGCAGGGGTCCTCAAACTTTTTAAACAGGGGGCCAGTTCACTGTCCCTCAGACCATTGGAGGGTCTGACTATAGTAAAAACAAAACTTACGAACGAATTCTTATGCACACTGCATATATCTTATTTTGCAATGAAGAAACAAAACAGATACAAATACAATATGTGGCCAGGGGCCATAGTTTGAGGACCACTGATGCATACAACATTTCAACACCACACCTTCCCTCTTCTCAGTCCTTAGTGTCCCTCTTTTTAGTGTCTGTCCTCTCAGTCCTTCATGTTCCCCTACCCTGGTAAGCTCAGTTTTGTAGATCATGTCTCAGGTTCTATGCAAAACCATTTTCAGTTTATGAACTGTACAAAAGCAGGTGTGGGTCAAACTTGCTTGCTGACTTGCCATAATAAGTGCTCTTGGTTTTCCATTTGTATTACTTTTTTGGGAGGTTCTTGGGGGTGGGTATCAGAGATTGAATCTGATTCTTCCCTCTCAAAACAAACTCTTCTATCACTGATCTACATTCCTGTTCATTCCACTAAACGTGATATTTAGCTTATATCATGCCATTTTATTTATTTTTAAATATTGACATTTAAATTTATTATAAAGATTTGGGTCATACCCACTGGTGATTGGTAGTTGCTACCTACTAGACTTGCAGTGTTGTATATCAAACCTGAGGCTCCTGCAAGCAAAGTCTTTGTTCCCACCCTTAGAGCTCTCTCCCTGAACCCTACCATTTTACACATTTTGCTTACAATAGTTTTCCCCTTGACCTGTTTTATGCTTAGTAGTCAAAAAGGGACAAAATTATTTACAAAACATATTTTTTTGTTGACTATATGTAAGGGGATGTAGGAAAGGGTAAAATAGAGACAAATGTAAGGGACCAAAGGAGATTTTGCTTTGTTTAAACTGTTTTCTCTCTTCCTCCTCCATCTTCTCTTTTTCTTTTCTCCTTCTTCTCCTTATAAATGGATCAGCAGAGTTTCTCAGACTTAAAGTGATATTAAACTATGAAGTACAAACATTTTATTATAGTGTTTTGTCTTCATATATTTGTGGTGGAAAACTATTTTTCATTGTCCATCTGTGATGAAAGAAGATGCTCAATAAGGGGAGACTATTCAATAACTAGATAATAAGGTAAAAGTTTTAAGTTAAAGAAGAATATATTAAATTTTCTTACTGAGTAGCAAAGAACTGACAAAAGTAAGCAAGCAGTAAACACTGAAGTAAGGTACATATAGGAGACTAATGTTTTTCTTAGAGAATATTTCTAGATTTTGTGGGTTCTCAATAATACACTCTTTAGTGATACATTGCAGAGTATTTAGTAAACATAGCTGTGCGAAGAGACAGCACATGGTATTATAGAGTAAGTCAAAAAAGTTAAGGAAAGGTTAGTTTTTGTGTGTGCTTATTACACAATTTAAAAATAGCTTTGATTCTATTTGTAAATCAAATGTAGACATTAAGACCGGTGCCAAACATGAAGACTCAGGACAAGGTTTCATTTTAGTTGCTTCTTTGACCTTGGGAAAGAGAAAGCTTTTGAATGAATTTTTAAGATGGATTATTTTTTTTCTGGTTATATACAATAACAGATCGAATTTTACAAAACTATCTGCAATAAAGATGAGACAAACCTTACATAACAGGCGACATCTTTATAAAGAGTGTCAGGTAGTTTTCCCAGAGGTAGTTACTATTTCCCCTATTTTTTGGAATGCAAGAAAAAGGAAGGAAAAGCAATGTTGACAATTGTTTGCAAATACTATCTATGTAGTGTTCTACTGCACCAGCTCTGAGATTCCTGTCTCTTATCTATGTTCACTTTACCCTGCTCCCAGATTAATGTTTTTTTTTTTTTTTTTTTTTTGTGATGGGTTCTAGAATGTTTTATTGATGTGTTGCTAGAATACTAAGACTTTGAATAACACTTTATGAGTTCCTGGGAAATTCCAAGCTGCCTTGGTAAATTTAGTGGGAAGATCAGTTTAAAAATTGTTGAGTCGTCTAGTTGACCTTCTAATAAGAACGCTTGGGATCAATTAAGAAACTGGGTCCTTCTGCAGATCTTTGAGTCATTTCTGAATCCGGTAAGCATGAGGGCAGGGTGGGACATCTCTAACTGTTTTCTCCAGCTTTTGGGTGGAGTGTCTGTTCCTGGATGACTTCATCCTGGGTCTTTGAATTGACGTGATGCCATATCTTAGCAGGGGCCCAAGCACTCCTTAAACTTCCTCTTCCAATTTCTCTAATGACAGAACTTCTCAAATGTTTGACTCATGCAAGATCTATGTATTCTTTTAGAAGTTCAACTATGAACTAAGTATTCCTGTATTTCAGTTTCTAAACAGCTTGTTTTGAATTATCCTAATGTTTGCCCAACAGTGAATCAACCCCTAACATTTATTTGGAGTATAGACTTGTAGCTGTGTTTTACTTTTTCCTTGCTTTGTGTCCCTTGGATAAAAATAGTCACCACATACATGCACATGCAGTCTTGTACCCTTTGTAAATGTAGCCCTGATGGGAGGAAGACATTTCTCAGGAAGCACATTGTTTCCCGCAGTCACTAGGCTAACAAAATAGTTAACCCTACTGATTGATTTATCATAAAGTGATGAAAAATTATGCAAAAATCATTTCACATTTAAAAAATATTTTTAGTAGTCTTACTTTTATTTTTATTAAATAATATATTTATTTAAGCACCATGATCACAAATAACCCCTTTCACCAGTGCAACCTTCCCACCACCAATGCCCCCCATCTCCCTCCTCTCCCACCCACTGCCTGTATTCTGAGATAGGCATTCTTTTTCTCTCACTCACTACCATTGCTATGATAGTTGTTGGTATTGTTATTTCTCCAACTGCATTCACCATTCTTTGTGTTAAGATTCATATCATGCATGGCTGGTTCTTTCAAACCTCATCTCTATTGTCTTTGGGTATTATTATAATAATGTCTTTTATTTTTTTTTAAACCCACAGATGAGTGAGACTATTCTGTGTGTGTCTCTCTCTCTAAATAACTCAATAAGTGATGATATTGTTTGTTGGAGTTAAGTGCAGTGCAACTTAGGTTTTTGCATCTTCTTTGGTTCAGAGTCTCCTGGTGGGTGCTGTCTTGTCTGGGTAGCACATGGTCTTTCCTCACTTCCTTCACCTCCTCCTCCTCCTCCTTCACTCCTGCTGGGCTCAAGACTAACTCCCTTACAGATCCTTTGGCACTTGAATCACCTTCTCAATGTTGGCTTCCCCTAATAGATGTGCTTCTTTTTTTTGACTGTCATTTTTGGTTTGTTTGTTTTTGTTTTGAGGCCACCTTCAGGGGCACTCAGGGGTTAATCCTGGTTCTGCTCTCAGAAATCACTCCTGGCAAACTCGGGGAACCATGTAGTATGCTGGGGATCAAACCTGGATTGGCCACATGCAAAGCAAATTCCCTGCCTTCTGCACTATCTCTCCTGTCCCCAGCTTTTAAAATTGGATTTTGGGCCATACCATAGATGCTCAGGGATTACTCCTGGTTCTGCACTCACAAATCCCTTATGGTGGTGCTTGGTGAATCATATGGCTGCCCAGGGTTGAACCAGGTCAGTTGTATGTAGTATAGCAAACACCTTTCACACTGTACTATTGCTCCAGCCTTATTTGACTGTCCTTTGAAGAACTGTTTTAAATACATTAAAGATGAAATTTAAATGTATAGTAACTGTATAGTGTGGAGAATTGATTGAAGAGCTGGGAACATTTCTAGTTCTCATATCTTTTTTAGAAGTTTTGTACAGCATGAATTATTTAAAATTTTTCTGAGAGGAGTGTGTGTGTATGTGTGTGAAAGAGAGTGAGAGAGAAAGGGTGAGAGTTATAGGAGCAGGCAGAAGGCTGGGGATGATGGGACTATAGGAAGGTAACTGGGAAATTTGGTGGTTGGAAATGAATACTGGTGAGGAGGTGGGTGTTGCAACATTGTATGACCATAACTCAACCATTAACAACTTTTTAAACTATGTATCTCACTTATTTAAAGAACTTATCTAAAAAAACTTCCCTGAGGTGAGAGAGATGACTCAATGAGCCTAGCACAGAATGGTGTCCAGAGCTCCACTGGTACTCCAGAGTCACTGGGGAATAATTCCTAAATATCACCAGGTGTGGCCCCCAAACAGAACAAAACAAAACAAAATAAAACAACTCTGAAAAATCCCCATAGATCTCTCTTACTGTATTAGTTCAACATGCCTGTAGTCTAATTCCAAGGGTTGGGAAAAGGACCCAAGAATGAAAGAATCCTTATGGGAAAGGATCCCTGGATTGTGGGATACAGAATTGAATAGACAAAGGTGTTCATTTTGAACTTCTGTGACTGAGTGGTGATAAAACATACTAAAAAGAGATCTTCCCAGCCAGTGAAATATTTCCCATGATCCAATACAGGCAGAATAATATTAAAAAATGTACTTGGGCTGGAGCAAGAGGGTAGGGGAATTGGTAGTGTATAGAGCAAGTTGGTAGGAATAGTGGTTAGGGCATTTGCCTTGCAAGCAGTCGACCTGGGTTTGATCTCCGTATCCCATGTGGTCTCCTGAGCCTGCAAGGAGTAATTTTGAACACAGAGCCAGGAGTAACACCTGAGCATTGCCAGATGTGGACCAGAAACAAACAAACAACAAGTACAGTCATTATTCTAAGAGGCAATGCTAAGTAATGGTCTAGAGCAGGGATCTCAAACTCGCGGCCCGAGGGCCATTTGCGGCCCTCCGTACAACATTTTGTGGCCCTGCCCTAGGAATCCTTTTTATTTTGTTTTGTTTTAGTTGTTTGGGTCACACCCCCCAATTTTCAAGGCTTACTACTGACTTTGCACTCAAGGATCACCCCGACTTTGCCTCCTGCGGCCCCCAGGTAAATTGAGTTTGAGGCCCCTGGTCTAGAGCTTGAACCTGAGAGCTAAGTGACTTAGTGACTGAGGTTAGTGTGTTGGCTCTTTTACCTCTTTAGGATACTTAATATCGCTGTTCTTTTTTTTTTGTTGTTGTTGTTGGTTTTGGGTCACACTCGGCGGCGCTCAGGGGTTATTCCTGGCTCCATGCTCAGATGCTGGGATTCCAACCACCGACCTTCTGCATGCAAGACAAATGCCTTACCTCCATGCTATCTCTCCGGCCCCTGTTCTCAATTGTAAATAAAATCAACTCGCTGTTCTCAATTGTAAATAAAGATAATAAGGGTTCGGGATGTAGCTTAGCAAGCACATGCTTGCCTTGCATATGCCTGGCACTGGTATTGATACTGGGCACCATCAAAAGACCTCTCAAAAATAAACTAGTGGGGGCAGAGCAATAGTGCAGTGGTAGGATGTTTGCCTTGCATGCGGCTGACCCAGGACAAACCCAGCTCTGGGTTTGATCCCTGGAATCCCATATGGTGGGCCCGGAGAGATAGCACAGCGGTGTTTGCCTTGCAAGCAGCCGATCCAGGACCAAAGGTGGTTGGTTCGAATCCCAGTGTCCCATATGGTCCCTCGTGCCTGCCCGGAGCTATTTCTGAGCAGACAGCCAGGAGTAACCCCTGAGCATCACCGGGTGTGGCCCAAAAACCAAAAAAAAAAAAAAAAAAAAAGGAATCCCATATGGTACCCCGAGCTAGGTGAGATTTCTGAACATCACCGGGTAGTGGCCCCCACCCCATCCAAGCCCCCCCCAAAAAAACCAGCCTTAAAAAAACTAGTGTGATGAATTTAGAATACTGAAAATAGTATTTATTACTATTATCATTTATAACACAAAATAAAAATATTGTAGCAGTCACATATCCTTTTTTTTGTTTGTTTTTGTTTTGTTTTGTTTTGTTTTGTTTTTTGGCCATACTCAGTGCTGCTCAGGCATTACTCCTGACTGCACTCAGAAATCACTCCTAGCAGGCTTGGGGGACCATATGGGATGCCAGTAATCGAACTCAGGTTGGCTACATGCAAGGCAAATGTCCTACCCCACTGTGCTATCGCTCAGACCCTGAGTTTTACACTTTTTTTTGTTTGTTTGTTTTTTTCGGGCCACACCCGTTTCATGCTCAGGGATTACTCCTGGCTTTTTGGGTGTGGCCCAAAAAGCCAAAAAAAAAAAAAAAAAAGATTGCAGTGACTATATAGAATGAGTGATAAGAGCTGACATTTCGACAATATTGAGTGTTCTCCATGAACAGAGATTCTCTCTCCATTTCTTTTTTTTTTTTTTTTTTTTTTTGGTTCCTGGGGCCACACCTGTTTGATGCTCAGGGGTTACTCCAGGCTAAGCGCTCAGAAATTACCCCTGGCTTGGGGGGACCATATGGGATGCCGGGGGGATCGAACCGAAGTCCTTCCTTGGCTAGTGCTTGCAAGGCAGACACCTTACCTCTAGCGCCACCTCGCCGGCCCCTCTCCATTTCTTTACTATTTTTCTTATTGGGTGTTATTTTTAATTTTTTGTTTATTTATTTTTGTTCTTTTTGGTCACACCTAGCAATGCTCAGGGGTGACTCCTGGCTCTGAACTCATGAATTACTCATGGAAGTACATGGGGGACCATAGGGAATGCTGGGGATTGAATTCAGGTTGGCTATGTCCAAAGCAAGAGTTCTACCCATTGTACCACCACTCTGGCCCCTGAATGTTGTTGTTATTTTTATTATTATTATTATTATTATTATTATTCCTTCTCCCTGTTTCACTTTCCTTAGCTGTTGGTGTTGATGTTTCAGATGTTGTGATGATGGGGGTGGAAGGCCTTTTTAAGGCACATTTTAGGGTCTAGCTCATTAGGTTATGCTGGATGCCCAGTGTCTGCTGAGATTCACTCTTTTAGTTCAGGCTCACAAATCATGGTTGTGGTGTTTTACTTGGGTCATTGAGTAGATTGTAGACACCGAAATTCTAGTTAAATGGAAGACTCTATTTAACATTTATCTTACCCCCTTTCCTTCAGTAACCACCATCTGCATTGGTTAAGTTCTCTGATTTTATTTACCAGAATTTTGTAGTTTTTCCTTACATAATCTGGTATGTATTTAATTTAATTTTTTTGCTTTTTGTAACCCAGCAGTGCTATAGCATACTTTTGACTCTTCAGAAATCTTTCCAGGTGCTTCTTTGGTATATCATAACTGTACTAAGGATTGAACCGGGTCCCGGGCATTTAATTCGAGTGGGTTGCTTGCAAGGCAAGCACCTTACCCACTCTACTAATTATCTTGTTCTTTCAGTTTACTTTGATTCATTATACAATGTGTCTATTCAAAAAAAAAAAAAGTAATGAATGGAATTTTCCCCTCCATTTTGAAATTCTTAATGCATGTTTATAAATATTCATTGTTAATAATGTGCAAATTAAACCCATCTTTTTATAATATTTTGCTAAAAAAAAAACAAGACCAAAATTTAAATCAGGATTCTGTGGTAACAGTGACATTTGGAAAATCTGGCTTTGTGCTATTTTGGGGCTGGGGGGGTCACACCTGGCAGCACTCAGAGAGGCTCTGAGCTCAGAAATCGCACCTGGCAGGCTCGGGGGACCATATGGGATGCTGGGAATCGAACCACTGTTTGTCCTGGGTTGGCAGCATGCAAGGCAAACGCCATACCACTGTGCTATTTCTCCGCCCCCCCTTCATGCTGCTCCTAAAGGTCTTTGAAGATAGTGTGTTTCTAATCCTTTTACCCTTTCCTGGTCTGCTCTATCTCACCCAGAATAACGTTCTTCCCTGCTTTGTATTTGTTGCTGCTCTGCCTGGAAACTCCTTCCTCCTCTGACTACTTCCTTCTTATCCTACAACCCTAGAAAAGTTGATACCTCTAAAATGGTGGGTTGTGGGTTGTGAGGGAGAGGGATTCCCATGCCCCTGTCCCAGTAGGACAAAAGAAGCAGATCCAGCAGCAATTTCAACGCAGAAAATAATCCTCACATAGTTAGGAAGGAACAGCAGGCCAGAAACTACCACTACAAGCTGATCACTCACAAGCAGTCACTTCACCATGAGGAACAAGGAGCCAAGATGTCAGCTCCTCCTCCAGACCTCCTGAATAGCCTTTATTGGGATAAACAAAGCCCACCCCCAAGGAGAGGGAGAAAAGCCAGATGAGGAGGCAATGGGGAAACATCCTTTTAACAGGAAAACCAAAGGAACATATTGAGAGACATCTAATTAGAAGGCAATATGAGGACCAATCCAAAGGCCTCTATCAACAGATACCATCTTCCTGCCTCTTTCTTTCCATTCTTTCTTTCTTTTGCTTTTATTTTGACCACACCCAGCGGTACTCAGGGGTTACTCCTAGCTCTGAACTCAGAAATCGACAGGCTTGGGAGACCAGATGGGTCCCATTGAACCTGGGACCATCGAACCTGGGTCTATTCAGGTCAGCAGTGTGCAAGGCAAAAGCCCAAATGCTGTGCTATCACTCCAACCCTCTTTCCTTTTCTTTCTTTTTCCTTTTCTTTCTCCCCTCCCTCCTTCTCTCCCTCCCTCCCTCCCTTCTTTCCTTCCTTCCTTCCTTCCTTCCACCCCTCTTTTCCTTTCTTTCTTCCCTTGTATTCCCCTCCCCCCATCTTTTTTTTTTTTTTTGCCACACCCAGCAATGCTCAGGGATTATTTCTAACTGCACTGAGGAATCATTCCCATTGGGTTAAGGGCACTATATGGGATGCCTGAGATGAAACCCAGGCCCTACCTGCTATATTATCTCTCTAACCCTGACATAATTTTCTTTAGGTGACTTACCTTGGCCTCATGGATATAGTCCCTGTTCTTTGAGTTTTTGCTCAATTGCTTCTTTACCTTTTCAAATTACTTTTTGTTCAGTATTCCATTATCTAAGAGTCCTGCCCTTTGCTCCCTCTGGTGACAGTTATTGCATAACCTGATCTGATCAGTGTGAGGTGATAAGTGCTTTCGATGAAATAATTATCTGCTTTTGAGAACATATTTGTATTTTCTTGTGACTCAAGGGTTAGCTCTCTGTTCTTCAGAGACTGCATGTGCAGGACTATGGTTAATATTTTTTTTTTTTTTTGGTTTTTGGGCCACACCCGTTTGACGCTCAGAGGTTACTCCTGGCTATGTGCTCAGAAATCGCCCCTGGCTTGGGGGGACCATATGGGATGCCGGGGGATCGAACCGCGGTCCTTCCTTGGCTAGCGCTTGCAAGGCAGACACCTTACCTCCAGCGCCACCTACCCGGCCCGGTTAATATTTTTATTACTGGTGTTTGGAATAGTCTCATTGGTGTTCAGGACTTACTAATGTCTATTTAGGGATCACTCCTGGTTACCATAGAATTTTAGTGTGCCAGAGATCAAATGGGGGTCAGCTGCATGTAAGGAAAGTGCCTTACCCATTCTACTACCTCTCTGACCCCTACAGGACTACTTTTAAGGGCAAAAATAGACAGAAAATCCACACATTTTTATTTGTAATAGTTTATAGAGAAAGATGAAGAAATTACGATTTTTCTAATATTTAATGTTTTGGTTGGGAGAGTACATGTATCTAACTTTTAAAATCTAATTTGACATTGGTAAAATAACATTGGTAATTGGTAATAATTGGTAATACTTAGTAATTGGTAATAACATTGTTAAAATAAGTTGACATTGGTAAAATGAAATATTTGGGCTGATTGAGTGCTCCATCATGGAAGTTTGAAGAGCACACTTGTATAAGATCACACTGGCAGCCCCTCTGAATCTCTGCAGGATTTCTGGCAATAGAACGGCTGGTATGTATCAAGGGTTTTCTCTGGGCCAGACATTGTTTTGTGGCTCTTATGAGCACTTAAATACTTACTCATCACAAGCATCCTATTAGATGATTTGATTATTAATAGCCTCATATTCTGAATGAGGAAAGTAAGCCAATAGAATTAGGTAACTTGCTCAAGGATGGGGCTAGTATGTGACTGGTTCAGATTAAGACCATTGGCTGTGATCTCCAAAGTCACCCTCTTAACCTTAGTGTCAGCTGTGTGCCATATCCTCATGATTGTCTCTGTGGCCTCCCGGAATAAGAACTATGTTTGTCTGGCTTCTGTGACTTTAATAAATATTTCCTAAATGAAATGGTGGAGCTGATACCTTATCACCATCTCTGAATTCATGTCTCTAGAATGAAAACTTTAGGTAAATTCTCCTTTGTTGGGTTACAACCTGTTTTTACCCTAATCAAAGCTAGCTCTTAGCTCCTTCTCCTCTGTGCCTAGATCGGACTGGCTGTAGGGATAAATTTTTGTCTGCCATTCTTTTTTCCTGATCAGTGTGGTTTCAGATGCTTAAGAAAAACTGTGGTTTTGGCGGGCTTCACTTTCTCACTCCAAGAGTGGAAAGCTCCCAAGCCACATGTTTCACCCTCTCAAACTTGGCCTGGATTATTTCCTGTGGCCATCCCTGCTCCAGACCCATCTTTATTAGGGTTGCATTGTGGTGTATGGACCATTGCTCTCCTTTACATTTAACTTGAGACATTTTTTTTCTTGAAGTAACTAATCTGCCAAGAAATTGGTATGAATTAAATGCAGCCTATGTTTAGAAATTTTGCATGAAAATGTTCTGCCTCATTCTAATATTAATGAGTCATTTCTGAGTCCTAGCTCAGTCATAACATGACTAATGTCTTCCTTCATCATGAGGTTATGAGAACATAAAGAACACACCTCAGTTTTTTTTTCTGAATTCTTTATAAACTTCCTTCAAACATGTATAACCTAGAAATAGTAGCAAGAGAAGCAGCAATGATGACAGAAATGTTAACAGAAAACCAAAATGTAGGGGCCGCGGCGGTGGCGCTGGAGGTAAGGTGCCTGCCTTGCCTGCGCTAGCCTAGGACGGACCGCGGTTCGATCCCCCCGGTGTCCCATATGGTCCCCCAAGAAGCCAGGAGCAACTTCTGAGCGCATAGCCAGGAGTAACCCCTGAGCGTCACAGGGTGTGGCCCAAAAACCAAAAAAAAAAAAAAAAAAAAGAAAACCAAAATGTAACTCACTGATTTTGGGAGACTCACCCATTGATAATCTTCTAAATCTGGTCCAGCTTTTATAACATTTTTGGTCTAAGGCTAGCTAACAATCTCTAAGGTGTTTTGGGCATGAGTGCAGATGTTTTTTTTTTTTATCACAATTTATTATAAGTTGATGTTATCTTGGATACTAGGATACAGAATTGATAATGCCAAGTTTAAGGAGAAGGATGAAGGGAACAAATAGGTTGCTGGCAAGCAATGCAGAGCATAGGTGTAGGTTTGCGCACATGGCGGGTACTTAGGGATGGGACAATCTTTACTAAAACTATAACTGTCAGTCTGGAGCCTCGGTGATAGCACAGTGGTAGAACATTTGCCTGGCATAAGGCTGACCTGAATTTAATCCCTGGTATCCCATATGGTCTCCTGAGTCTGCAAGGAGTAATTTCTGAATGCAGAGCGAGGAGTAACTCCTGAGTGCTGCCTGGTGTGGCCCCCAAACCAACCAATCAACCAAAACAAAACAACCAAACCAAACCAAACCAAAGAAACAAAACAACCATAACTGTCAATCAAATAGTGGGGGGTGGAGAGAAGGAGGAATGTTGGACTGGAGGTGATAAAGGGGAAGGGTCATGGGTACTTTTGTGGTAGTGATGGATAGTAACTGTACATCAGTACCAGAAACTCCTGTAACCCTATTACCTGAACTACAATAAAAAAAAGATTGTCTTAGTTTGTCAATCATAAGATTAATAGAAGTTTAACCTAACAAACCTAAGTTTATGATTCCTTATATTTATAATACTCTCCAAGTAAGGATATTAGGAGAGTCTTTGTGAGTTCTGTATTATATTATAATATTCAAATTATGACTTTTTTCTTTCTGTTTTTTTTTTTTTTTTAGGCTCTTTCAAGACACTTACTCTTCCATCTGTAAGTATCAATACCAGTCATAAAATTGGTTTCGGAAATAAATATTTTATCACTGAATTAATTAGCTTATTATAAACATTCTTCTTTTCTGGTTTTGGACCCACACCTAGAAATACTCAGGTTATTTTTGGTTTTGCACTCAGGAATCACTCTTGGTAGTGCTCTGGGGCAACAGAAGCTGTGATCAAATTCAGGTTGTTCTCATGCAAGGCAAGCACTTTACCCTCTGTACTATCATCCTATTATCTCTTTGCCCCCCCAATGAGCTAGTCTTTTGTATTTATATTTCTTGTGACTGGCTTGAGTTTCGTCCCTCAATTATATTTCTTCATAGAGATTGACTATTAGGCCCATAAAGTATTGTAATGATTTTCCTCTTGTAAGAAGAGAGTTTCCCTGAGGTGTGGATGTGATTAGCACAGAAATCTGGGCTGATTGAAGTCTGTATCTGCCATAATGTGCCCTACAGGCTTGGGTATGGAATTGACACCTGGTCCTTACCTCTCTTGTCATGGAATTGACAGTACCATGCTGGGCAGCAGTGGAGCTGAGGTTATAGGAGGCATCAGTGATGCTGGTTTTATCTCTGTTTCATTTTTTCAATTTTTTTTTGTCTATTATTTACTTTTTTCATTGCTTTTGATATTTAAACATATTATTTATCCTGCTTTCTTCTGAAATTAAAAATATATCATGATTTCTGGGTTTTGTGGTATTCACTCTCATTTTTGTCTTTCTTTTGGGTTCACACAAACCCTCAGGTGCTCAAGGCTTATGCCTGACTATGAGTTCCAGGGCTCATATGGGATAAAGTTGGGTAGGAATTGAACCTGTTTTGGCTACTTATAAGGCAATTGCTACTATCTGTACTATTGCTGTACTAACTCTTTGTCCTACTGTCTTAAATTCTGCACCAGAGGCAAATGCTTCACTCCCCTTAATTTAGCGAATACTCTTGAAAAGGGGAAAATTTATTTCAGGGGAGGTACCTAGAGTGAGGTGAAATGTGAAAATGTTATCTTTTTTTTTTATTAGTAATATAATTTTTATTTTGATCATAATGGCTTACATATTGTTGACAATAATATTTTAGGTACATATTTACATAAAATGAGGGGGGATTCCCATAACCAATTTGTTCTCCCTACACCCCCGTTTTCATCCTACCTCCCATATCCTCCTCCCTCACCCCCGGGGCTACTAGAATATGTGGTCCCCTCTGTACCTAGCTTACTACTTAGTAGTCTTGGTCTTGGTGCCTCCCTTATTTCCCCCTCTAACTGGGAGGCAGGACTAGATAGTTCAAGTTATGTGGTTTTGTTTGAAGAAGAGAAAAATAATAAACTGGGGTAAAATCTAATACGCCAAAAATGGGCAAAATCCTTCTAGAGGATCTCATCATCGGTTTAAGAGATGAGGGAGAAAAAGAAGGTAAAACACCCCAACAGTACAAAAAGAAGTGTCAAATATCCAGTGAGGATTCCAACAGTAACAATAAGCACCACAAAACAAACAAACAAACAAACAAACAAAAACATGGTCTTGAGATAAGAAACATGGCAGAGCACATAAAAAAAAAAAGAAGAAAAATAAATATAAATAGAAACAACAACTTAAATAACCATGCCAAAACAAAGAAATCGACAAAAAGTAGATAGGTAAATAAAAATAAAAATAATAATAATAAATGAAGATAAAAATAATATATAAAAAATGTTTTGTATTTTTGGCTTTTTTTTTCCCCTCCTGCACTGGCACAATAAATATTGGGGTCATTCGAAAATGAATTCACTTGGCCTAAGAGATATGGGGTTTCTCCACCCTTGGAGTATATTGTCATGGGATTAACTATAGACTCTGTTCAGGTTCATTTACTCTCCCGGTGGTGCTTTCATGGTGTTTGAAAAACATCTGCTCCATCCTGGGTGATAAAATCAGACCTCTGTATCTGGAGATCTCAGTATCTGCACAGGTCCAGGAGTGGGCCTTATGATGAAGTCTTTCTTTGTGGTTCTAGAAGTTCTGTTCCCTTGGTGTCATTTTAATCCATCTTCTGTGGTTGGTGGTCTTGGTCTTTGCACTGATCTTAGGATGGCATCAAGGATAGTGTCTTTCATTGTGTTTCCAGAAGCCCCATTCCGTTGCAATTGTCTTTGCCAGACCTTTGGAACTGGGGATCATGATTGTTGAGCAGGTCGTAGTTCAAACCCTAGACTAGGGCTTTTATGTTGGTCCCAAGATATATACAGTCCGGTCATGATTCTAGCAGCCAGTCATCTGTAAATCGAGATCTTGGCTTTTGGACCGACCAAAGTGTGACAGGTCTTCTGATTTTGTCTTATCGTTAGCTGGTAAGGTAGGATAACCTGCTCTTAGGTCGAGTTGTTCCCATTTTCCTCATTGTCAGGATATCATATTAGAGCTGGCACTTGTTGGTGACCCAGCAGTATTAAGGCTGTCCCAGCTGTCCCAGTGAAAATGTTATCTAATTACTGTCAAAGTGGAAAGAGTCGTCAAACGTGAGCATGAAATATTGTTTGTAAACTAATCCTGTTTGCCATAGCTTTGATTGGGGAGTTTATACTTTAATAATGCTCTGTATTAGAGCATTTACATGTTGAGCACAAGAGAACCAGACAGAAGCCCCTCTCTTAGAACCCAGCCTCATTATATTCTTGAGAAGTGAGTTACTTTATGAAATTACCTTGTGAAGGGAAGAGGTGAAAGAATTTGGGGACATATATTATGTTAAAGCCATCCTGGCTAGCTCCCCTTGTATTTGAATATCAGCTAGTATCTAGACCAACTGCCCCAGCTTCACATTTCTTTGTTTATAAAATAGTGTCAGTAGGCACCCCCATCTACAGGATTATTGTGCAGTGGAAGGCTATAGAGCATGAAAACTGCTGAATATGTCTTTTGTTGGTTGATAGGAAAGGCAGGATTTTTATAAGTAATAGTGTTGAAATGAAAGTTGCTTCATCAATCATACTCACGTGAAAACATCTTTAGGCAGACAAACTGCAATTAGGCAATCACCTGAAATTGTGGCCCCAAATATGAGCACAGAACACCTTTTTAAGAGCTTTTTTGATAATCATAGCAATGGTAAAACAAAGGGAAGGACACAAGAATTGAGTTTTTGAATTGGTCACTTCACTACAATATACTGAAGGCCATTAAGGCAGAAGGGGCTCAACATGGGACTTAGAAGGGTGGCATTGTTGCTGGGAATCTTTGTGGTGGATCCATTCTGTTCTAGGTCTTGTAGAAACATTTATTAATCTACTAATTGTTTTAGTGACTCCACTCCCCTGCCTGGGAAAAGGTGGGTTTGGGTCCTTCTGTTCTGATTAGCTTCATGAGTTATGACCTAGTTATCTCTGCTCAGTTCCCAAAAGGGGATGCTCAGAGCTCCCATCTTTGGCTACCCCTCTGGTTATTTGTGCTTTGCTACTTAAGTTTCTAACTTTCTGATCATTACAATACACCAAGATAAGGCATTTATGAATTCAAGTGCCTTAATTTGGTGTATTGTAACTGCAGTTTAAACTTTACATATCACAATAGAAATTATACTATTCTTATTAGAGTTGTGACAGTGATGAGCAAGAGGCTATAAGAAGTACTGCACACAATAGAGTTGGGGAGAAATGAATGACAAAATGAGAGTGTGTGTATCAACAGGTCACCCACTGACAGCCCTGGACATCTCTGGAAAAGCTTATTGAAGAATATCATAGAGTCAGGCCTACCAGAACTATGAGTGAGAAAGGATTTATTTTTTATTTATTTATTTATTTTTGGTTTTCGGGGCCACATCCAGTGTGGCTCGGGTTACTCCTGGCTATGTGCTCAGAAATTGCTCCTGGCTTGGGGGACCATATGGGATGCTGGGGATTGAACCTCGGTCCATCCTAGGTTAGCACATGCAAGGCAAATGCCCTACCGCTTGTGCCATCACTCTGGCTCCGAGAATTTATTTATTTTTTTAAATCTTTTAAGTATGATCTTTATTTAAACACCTTGATAGTTGGGTTTTAATCATAAAAAGAATACTCCCCTTCACCAGTACAACATTCCCATCACCAATGTCCCCAATTTCCCTCCTCCTCCTGCCGTCTGTATTTGAGACAGACATTCTAATTCTCTCACTTAATTTGAGCAAGGATTTTGGCTGGGAACCAGATCCCAGAGCTAAGAGCAGTGCAGGATGTGGGTCTATCCTCCCCAAACTCTTCTGTGATAGGAGAGAAAACAATAGGATGTGAAAAAGGAAACACAAATGGTTTAATCTTGACACCTAGAAGACACAAATTTTTATAATTTTTAGCATTGTAATAACTTTTGGTCCTAGTATTTATTTAGATTTTCTACACTAACATACTGTTGTATTAATATAAAATATTGAGTCCTGGGGTTGGTACAGTGAGGCCTTTCTTGGCTAGGTCTGATGCCTGTAGCCTCTACCGCTGGCAGGGTCTGTAGGTTGCAGGGTAACAGTGGAGAAATGATTTTACAGGCAGTCAGATGAAGATTCAGGAGATATCCAGCTTTATTTCAGAGCCCTAACCACCATGTGCATTTTCCTCCATGGCCTCTATGCTAAGGTTTTCCTGCAGTCTCTCTCAACTGCCCTATAAGCACCTCTGCTCTCTCTCTCTCTCTCTCTCTCTCTCTCTCTCTCTCTCTCTCTCTCTCTCTCTCTCTCTCTCTCTCTCTCTCTCTCTCCTCTCATCTCTTCTCTCCTCTCTCTCTCTCTCTCTCTCTCTCTCTCTCTCTCCCCCCCTCCCTCCCTCCCTCCCTCCCTCCCTACCCCCCGCCCCCCCCCAGCCAGCCTCTATTATCCTCTATCCCAAACAACAGCCACTCCCAGTTGTGGGTGGGACTGGCCATCCAGGTAAGATTAACCTATGGAATTGGTGGGGGAGGGGGTAAACAATTTACAATTAGAGTATTTTTGGAGGTAAACTAATGTGTCTTCAATATATCTGATTTCTGCTTTTCTTCCCTCCCCCCCCATCCCAGATACCCCTAAATAGTATAAATGAGAATTATGAGCTCCGTGTCACTGGACATACTCAAGATGAAATTTTATTCTCTAATTCTACACGCTTAACGTTCGAGACCAAAAGAATATCTGTCTTCATTCAAACAGACAAGCCCTTGTACAAGGCAAAGCAAGAAGTGAAGTTTCGTGTTCTCACATTCTTGTCTGATTTTAAGCCATATAAAACTTCTTTAAACATTCTAATTAAGGTAAGTGCAATACAGAAATGAAGAAGTTTATGGTATCTTTTTTTTTTTTTTTTTTGGTTTTTGGGTCACTCCCGTTTGATGCTCAGGGGTTACTCCTGGCTATGAGCTCATATGGGACACCGGGGGATCGAACCGCGGTCTGGTCCGTCCTATGCTAGCGCTTCCAAGGCAGACACCTTACCTCTAGCGCCACCTTCCTGGCCCCAAGTTTATGGTATCTTATTGAAACTCTCTAGAAGGTCTGCTGGTGTTATTGATGTTGGGATAGCTTAGGTTTTACTGTATATAAGCTTTTCCTCCCATAATGGAATGAATTCTCTTTGAAGAGATGGAGCTGATAGACTAGTAGATTAAGATATCAGACATAATGCTGGGTTCCAGTTCTGGCTTCATTAACTAAGTCATTTATCTAACATTTACTAAACTTTTGTGTTCCAGGCACTACACTAGGACAGTTAACAGAACAGCTAACTACATGCTAAACACACAGGGATAGATAAGGGCAGCAGAATAGTATTTGTGTAAGGGAGACCAATGGGGACTGAGTGTGTGGGGGGGAGGGAGGGAAGGAGAGAGGGGAGGGAGGGAGAAAGGGAAGAAAGGGAGTGAGCAAGCAAAAGAGAGAAGTTAGTTTGTGCTGGCGATTTTTTTTTTTAATGAAGTAACCCATATAGAGACAAGAGTAGATGTGAAGATGCATTGGGTGCATGTGGGAGTAGCCATCTTACAGAGCCCTGGCCCCCAGGAAATGATGGGTAAGATATTAGGAAAGAGATGAGTTCAGATAAAGGTAGATGGATTAGAGGAGAGGGCATGCAGAATATTCTTGCCCAGGGTAAGGACTTCGAGATTTTACTCTGAGTAAAGGGAGAATTCACTGGGGACTACTAAAGAGAGGCAGTGACAGTGACAATGAAAAAAATTCGTTAACTACTCCGTGCCTCAGCTTTCTTATTAAGTGAAATAAGTAAATAATTTAAAACAACTTTTGGCATCTGGTACCTACTTGCTGAATATAAGCAGTTCTTTCCAGAAACCTGGAAGAACAAGACAAAGAAACCAATGCTGCCCTGTGAGAATATGTTGGAGATAAGGAGAGAGCCTAAGGGGTAGAGCACATGCTCTATGTGTGTGAGACACAGAGTTCAGATGGCAGTATCACACAGGCCCCTGAGCATGGCCTGTTGGGGCTCCCTGGCTGGCCCCAAATATCTCCAGGTATGGCTCCACTTTTTTAAAAAAAGACGAGATAAAGTTGAACCTGCTTTTCTCTGTTTAAGCTGAGGAGAATTCTAGACATTTGACCTTCACCTGGAAAGAGTGTGAACAAGTCTTCCCATCTTGAATAGGATTCTTCATTTGAAAATGAAATCCCCTGGTCTTGGAACACTTTTCAGTCTCTGGACATTGCATTCTTCAAAATGTTCTGAGAATAGAAAGTGTATCTAGACTTTTCCATTCAGTACTTTTCTATTTTTTCTTTCTTTGTTGTTATAAATTAAAAATAACAAAACAACAAAAAATCAAGCAAGTATGTAAGATAGTATGCAGAGTATTCTGTTTTCAGTAAGGTCTTCAGCCATATTTTGCATTCAGCAAAGAGTATTCAGTACTTTTGCTGCTGTTGGTCCTTGGAAGTCTGTTCTGGCCAACATGGGGTCGTTCAGTCTCCAATGACTGCAGCAGTGAATTAGGGGTGTCCGGTATTATGAGGGTGCCCAATATTTTTATCTGGCTAATGTACAGGAGGATGTCCATGAGTTTAGAGACCTCCCATTCAAGGCCAGCTGATGCAGTGATAGAATATCTACCCCTGCCATACTTTTCCATCTGAAAGCAGTCACTTGGGTTATGGGATCATCTGACTGTGATTGCTTTTTTATATCTTTCATAGTGGTATAGGTTTCTTGGCAAAAATCCACCCCCCCCTCCCAAAAAAAAGAGAATTGGTCTTAGCAAGAGCCTCTGGGTTAGATAAAGTTGTAGTGCAGGGCGCAGCACCATCTGCAGGCAAATATACAGAAGTTCACCTGAAAGTGTTTAGCCTGGCTTTATAGCACTGATCTTGCTCAGAGGAGAGAGGCTGTAAGTTGTGACTAAAATATTGAACATTACAAAATGATAGTAAATAAAAAAGCCTGATACTAGAATAAATGCACATCTTTATATCAGTGTAATAGAGCGGAATATCCTGAAACAGAGCCTCAAGTTAACCTTTGTAAAGGAGCAAAAAATAAGAATTGTAGCAAGTGGTGTTGGCAAAACTTGTCAGCTTCATGCAAACAAAATAAAACAAAGCAAAACAAAGAGAGCAAAAAAAAAACAACCAAAAAAACAAAAACAAAACAAAAACAAAACTCAGACCACTTTCTAACACCATGCACAAAAATCAAACCAAAACGAATCCATTCATACATAGGAGAATATAGGCAGACATTTCGGTAACATTGAAGTTATCAGTATTTGGTGGGTGCTGATCCTTGCCATGTGTTTGAGCGCAAGAGAGGCATTATAAAGGACTGCTGCCTTGCTCCCTGCCTCCTTTCTACACAAGGCAGCAAGAAGACGCCAGCAAACATAATCTCTCCAGGGCCCATACCCAGTAGCTTCTCCCCATCCAATAAAGTGGATGTTGATCCTTGTTGTGTATTTTGGGCACAAGAGAGCCAGTATGAAGGACTGCTGCCTGGCCCAAATCTGGTAAGGGACACCCTCCAATTAAGGTGGAGCCAGAGGAGTGGCCACCTGCATCTTCTAACCCACGAACCCCAGGCAATCATATAGTAAAAACCACTATACAAGTGTTACAATGGAGAAACAATGCAGGGCAACACCATGCATAGAGAATAAAGAATGAACTGAAAAGTACCAACCACCTAGTTTGCCTCTCAGATAAGGAGTTTAGAGTATTAATATGGAGGATGCTCAAAGAACTCAAAGAAAGCATAGATTGAGCTGAACAGACCACAATGATAGAACTCCAAACTGAAATAACAGGTCTAAGAAACTCAGTAGATGAAATGAAAACCTCAATGAAAGCCTCTCCAATGGCAGCTGAGGATGGGGTCAGTGAGCCAGAGGATGAGATGCAGAACAACTCCATACAGCAGGAGAGATTGGAAAAGAATATTTTTTCTTTGTTCTTTCTCTTTCTTTCTTCTTTTCTTTCTTTCTTTCTTTCTTTCTTTTTCTTTCTTTCTTTCTTTCTTTCTTTCTTTCTTTCTTTCTTTCTTTCTTTCTTTCTTTCTTTCTTTCTTTTCTTTCTTTCTTTCTTTCTTTCTTTCTTTTTCTTTTTTCTTTCTTTCTTTCTTTTTCTCTTTTTTTTTTTTCTTTCTTCTCTTTCTTTTCTCTTTTTCTTTCTTTCTTTCTTTCTTCTTCTCTTTCTTCTTTCTTTCTCTTCTTTCTCTTCTTTCTTTCTTTCTTTCTTTTCTTTTCTTTTTCTTTCTTTCTTTTTTTCTTTCTTTCTTTCTTTCTTTCTTTCTTTCTTTCTTTCTTTCTTTCTTCTTTCTTTCTTTCTTTCTTTCTTTCTTCTTTCTTTCTTTCTTTCTTCTTCTTTCTTCTTTCTTTCTTTCTTTCTTTCTTCTTTCTTTCTTTCTTTTCTTTCTTTCTTTCTTTCTTTTCTTCTTTCTTTCTTTCTTTCTTTCTTTCTTTCTCTTCTTCTTTCTTTCTTCTTTCTTTCTTTCTTTCTTTCTTTCTTTCTTTCTTTTCTTTCTTTTTCTTTCTTCTTTCTTTCTTTCTTTCTTTCTTCTTTCTTTTCTTTCTTTCTTTCTTTCTTCTTTCTTTTTCTTTCTTTTCTTTCTTTCTTTCTTTCTTTCTTTCTTTCTTTCTTTTTCTTTCTTTTCTCTTTCCCTCCCTCTTACCCTCCCTCCCTCCTTTCCTCCCTCCCTCCTTTCCTTCCTTACTTCCTTCCATTTTCTTTTTTCTTTCAATTTTCTCTCTTATTTATTTATTTATATTTATTTATTTATTTATTTATTTATTTATTATTTATTTATTTATTTATTTATTTATATGGCTACACCCTGTGATGTTCAGGGGTTACTCCTGGCTATGTGCTCAGAAATTTGCTCCTGCTTGGGAACCATATGGGATGCTAGGGAATGCCCTACATTGTGCTATCTCCTCTGGCTCCTTTCTATTTTTTATCTCAGTAACTTTGCTTTCACTTATCTGGAAAAAAATGTATTACGATCAAGTACGTCAACTACGTCAACTATGTGATTCATTTTCTTTAAATAAAAAAATAACAAAAATACAAATGAAAAAAAAAAGACACATGAAAAATTGTTCTGCATCACTAATCATCAAGGAGATACAAATCAAAGCAACCAAGAAATATCATCTAATACCAGAGAGATTGACAGACATCAGGAAGAACAAGAACAACCAGTGCTGGTGTGGATGTATGGAGAATAGGGCTCCCATTCACTGCTGTTGGGTATGATGGCTGATCCAGCCTTTCTGGAAAACAATATGGACAGTCCTAAAGAAACTAGTTTCTAATTGACTGAACAGAATATACCCCAAGTGTCCTCCAAATGGAGAAAATACACTTGTAGCCCTATGTTCTTTGTAACACTTTCCACAATAATGAAAATTTGGAAACACCCTAAGTATCCAAGAATGATGACTGGATAAAGATACTACAGTACATATACACAATGAATATTATTCAGCCATAGGAAAAGAATAGTTCATTTATTGCTCACATGGAGAGAACTGGAATTGTTTCATGCTGAGTGAAATTAGTCAGAGGGAGGGACAGAGTGATCTATGCGAGTATTTATAAAGAAACAATAATGGTGAAATGAATAATTACACAAAGATAATGGAAACAAAGAACATGAAAACTGGTATTCAGTGTAAAACTGTCCCTTCAGCGGTCTGGGGAGGAGATAGGGAACGCCTATGGTGGAAGAAGCATTTATCAAGAGGAGAGGTGGTGCTAAAGTGATGCTCTGCATCATTAGTGATGCAGAGTATTTTTTCATGTGCTTTTTAGTCATTTATATTTCTCTTTTTTTGTTAGTTTTAAATTATTTAAAGAATAAAGAACATAGAAAGGTAAATATTTATATATAGCTATATATCTAGCACACACACATATAAAGCATCTCTAGAAGCAGACTGGTGGGAGGCAAGTGGGGGGAAATTGGTAGAGGAAAGTAGACATTGGTAAAGGGTTCTGTGTTGAAATGTTCTATGTCTGAAAACCAGTCATGAATATCTTTGTATCTTAATGACGACTATATAAAAAGTAAAATTAAAAAAATATTGAACATTACAACATATTTGGGGATGATTTTATTTTTAATTTTGGTGGATCACTGGGTAATATTCATTTGTTTCTCCCAATAACTGGCAGGAAAAATGCTTCGTTGGCTTTTCTTTTTTTTTTCTTGGTTTTTGGGCCACACCCGGTAATGGTCAGGGGTTACTCCTGGCTATGCGCTCAGAAGTCGCTCCTGGCTTGGGGGACCATATGGGACGCCGGGGGATCGAACCGCAGTTCGTCCGAGGCTAGCGCAGGCAAGGCAGGCACCTTACCTTTAGCGCCACCACCCGGCCCCCCCTTTTTTTTTTTTTTGGTTTTTGGGCCACACCCGTTTGACGCTCAGGGATTACTCCTGGCTATGTGCTCAGAAATCGCCCCTGGCTTGGGGGGACCATATGGGAAGAGCCGTCGAACCACGGTCCGTTCCTTGGCTAGCGCTTGTAAGGTAGACACCTTACCTCTAGCGCCACCTTCCCGGCCCCTTTCATTGGCTTTTCAGCCCTACAAAACTTTTTCTGCTCTGATTCTGGCCTCTTATGGTCAGTCTGACCCAACAATGAAATTAAGTGACTCAACATTGTGTGTGTGGGGGAGCTGGTATGACAGGCTTATGCTGGGTCTCTTCTTGAGGAAGTTATTATTGATGGTCTAAGTGAATACCTTTGTGAGAGAACAGTAGTGTTGGCTAGGAGCCCTGTCACACTGCCTCTGGAGCAGTGGTGCAATACCATATCATCTCATTCATTCCTACTCTTCAAGGTAAAGAGTCACAAAGACTTCATGCAAAATTCCTTTGTCTATGGGACTGATTGTTATTATAATTTATTTGTAAGTGTTTTTGGGGAACAGTCACATGTGGCAATGTTCAGGGCTTACTCCTGGTTCTGTGCTCAGGATCAGTCCTGGTGGAACTTGGAGAACTGTGACAGGTGCAGGGGATTGAACCTTGCTCAACTCATATGATTACAAGTGTCTAACCCTCTATACTATCTTTTTGCCCCCTCCGCTGTTATTTTTAATATATTCAAGTCCAACAAAAGTATATTTGATTTTCTTTTTGAGACCACATCTGGCTGTGCTCAGAGGTTACTCCTAATTTTGCACTCAGGAATTACTCTTGGCAATGTTCAGAAGATCATACAGGATATTGGGATTGAACATGGGTTGACCACATGCAAGGCAAATGCCCTACAGTCTCCAAATCTTTGATTGTTTTTGTTTGCTTTTTTTGGTGATGTAGTCACACCCAGCCATGCTCAGGGGTTACTCTTGGCTCTGTGTTCAGAAATTGCTCCTGGCAGACACGGGGGTGGGGGAACCATATATGATGCTGGGATTCGAACCACCATCCACTGGATTGGCTGCGTGCAAAGCAAACACCCTCTGTTATCTCTCCGGCCCTTGTTTGCATTTTTGTAGTCAATAGATGGCATATATTGTCATTTTCTCCTTTATTTTAGAACCTTTAGGCAGCTAGGCAACCTCCCCTAACTTTTTAATTCTTTTGTTAAAATTCTTTTTCTTAGTAAAATTTTTAAATGGAATCACCATGAGACAGTTACAGAATTGTTTATGCTCGAGTTTTAGTCATACAATGTCCAACACCCATCCCTTCACCAGTGTACATTTCCTGCCACCAATGTCCATAGTTTCTCTCCCACTCTTCCCCTGGCCTCTCGTGGTGAGAGATTATCTTGTGGTCATGTAAATGATCACTCACTGATGAGGGTGTGTCATCTAGGTGCACAGCGGAGTTTCATTCTCGAGCCAGCAGTAGCTGTGCTGTGCTTTGCAGATAACCATTTTACTTGGGACTCATATTCCTGGACATGGCCTTACCTGTTCATGCAGTCTGAGTTTGTTCTTGCAGCTGGCAGCTGCTGCACCACATAGGTCTTCCTATTGCTTGGGACTGGGCTTTTCTAGGTGTGTAGGCAGCACACCTCATTTGGGTGTGCTGCAACCTTGCATTTGAATGAACCATTCTCTTTCAAGCCCAGGAGAGCCAACTGCTAAATGCTAAATGTAATGTCTGCCCAGCAGATTACCAAGGACAGTTCACCTGCTTATTCATGACCTTTTTTTTTTTTTTTTGTCTTTGCTTTTCTCAATAAGTTTCTGGCTTATGAGATTATTCCCATATTCAGTGTTTTGGCATTTTGCTTTCACTTGATGTTTACATTCTCTTTCACTTGGGGAGAAACATTTTTATTCTGCCTATGGTAGCTGGTTTACCTGCTCCCTTTATTCTGAGCATGGAGAATTAGTAAAAAAGATATTTGCTTTGCTCCCTGCTTTCAGGAATTCACAGGTTAGTAGGGAGCAAAGAAAACTCAGCCAAACCTCTTAGAAAACCAAGAGTACCTTCAATTGTAATATATCCTACTGTTATCAACTTTATGACTTAAGACTCTCCAGGCAGTGACCATTTCTGATATTTTAGGGAAGATGCAGAAAAGCAAGACATTGGATTTTTTTTTTAATTAGTTGGACATCCAAGGGAGGCATTTTTACAGCAGGTGCAGACACATGATACATGGACTTTTGGAATTAATCAGAAAGACATCCTTAAGTTTTAAGCAAGATAATAGCAGTGGAGATAGGGGCTGATTATTAAGCCTTGCAAACTATGCATGGGAGTGTAAACTTTTCTTTGTAGGCAAGCAAAAAAACCACTGCCTTGTGATCTACCAAAAATGATTGCCTCTTATGTATATTCATTGTCATTTGAGGGGCCGGAGAGATAGCATGGAGAAGGTCAGTGGTTTAAATCCCGGCATCCCATATGGTCCCCTAAGCTTGCCAGGAGTGATTTCTGAGGATGGAGCCAGGAGTAACCCCTGAGCATTGCCAGTGTGACCCCCAAAAAAAAACAACAACAACATAAAATGGACAAACAAAAAACATTTGAGTTGGAATCTTCAGTTCTCTGTGTGTCATATTGTGTCATGCCAATAGTATAATGCCGAAGGAGTAGTTCTCTAGGAACTTCTTTTTTTCAGTAAAATGTGAGATAATTCTAAAATGTAAATGTGAGAGAACTGTAATGTTTAATTGTTTGTAGTGGTAAGGTTCTTGACACTTTTCTACATACGACCTGTTAACTGTCCTATGCAGAAAATTTTACTGACAGAAACAGTTTTGGCGATGTATATGTTTTAATGTAGAAGGAAATATTTTACTAGGATTTAAATTTCTGTGTAACAGAATGAATGTGTCTTCAAGAGAAGATTTGTCTTCTGATGTAGACAACAGAAAGTTGATTTTCCCCCAAACCATCTTTGTATCATATTTTTTGATGTGTCTGGGGGAGGGCAATGTATATTTATAACCAAATAGAATACACAGCATATGTGACTTTTATTTAGTTAATGTACCTGGTTTCATTGTAGGATCCAAAGTCAAATTTGATTCAGCAATGGTTGTCAGTCAGAAGTGATCTTGGAGTTGTTTCCAAAACTTTTCAATTATCTTCTCATCCCATACTTGGTGACTGGTCCATTCAAGCTCAAGTGAATGTAAGTATGATTATATATGTTTTGAGAATGTTATTCTGATTTAATACACCAAATGGGAAAATATCTCCAGAGAATTTTTATGAATAGAAAAATGAGTCTAAACATCTTACTGTGCTTATTAATCGACTAACTTCTCTATAACATTAGAATTTTAAAATTTGTTGCCTTTTTCTGTGATATTAGAAAGTTAAAGCATTTTGGGCTTTCAGTATGAAAATGATTAAAATCATTTTTATTTATTATATGTAGAGTATTTCAAAATCAAGAAATATATAAAGATTTGGCAAATTTTATATATCAAAATAACTACATTTAATGAATGAGTTATCATACTTATCTTTGTTTAAGATAAGTGTCTTTTAATAGTCACATTAATCTTTTTTTTTGTTTGTTTTTTGGGCCACACCCATTTGATACTCAGGGGTTACTCCTGGCTAAGCGCTCAGAAATTGCTCCAGGCTTGGGGGGACTATATGGGACGCTGGGGGATTAAATCGCAGTCCTTCCTTGGCTAGTGCTTGCAAGGCAGACACCTTACCTCTAGCGCCACCTCACATTAATCTTTTAATCTCATCCTTTTTGCCTTCTCCCTCTTTGCTTCTTTTATTTGCTGCCAACTTATATTTTTGAGATCTATCAGGGTAAAAAAAGGCATTAAAAGACCCTTTATCACTCTGCCTTAGTTTCTCTTGTTTCTCAGTGAATTTGTTGAATATCTTTTTTTTTTTTGTTTGTTTTTTTGGTTTTTGGGTCACGCCCGGCTGTGCTCAGGGGTTGCTCCTGGCTATCTGCTCAGATATAGCTCCTGGCAGGAGCGGGAGACCATATGGGACACGGGGATTTGAACCAACCACCTTAGGTCCTGCATCGGCTGCTTGCAGGGCACCCACCGCTGTGCTATATCTCCGGCCCTGAATATCTTTTTTATTTTTCTTGAAATGCATACAGTTTTATCAATTCACAAATAAAAGAGTTTTAAAGTAGCTCATTAATAAGGGATTACCAATGGTTTAATAATTTTTTGATTACATGACTGAAATCTAATCACAATCATATATGTAATCAAGATGTTTAAATAAAGGAAACAATTTTTTGATAATTATTAATGATTATTGATAATTTGGACAAAAATTCTTTGTAGGAGTCAGAGATAGTATAGGAGTTAAGGTGCTTTCCTTGCTTTAAAGCAGGGGTCCTCAAACTTTTTAAACAGGGGGCCAGTTCACTGTTCCTTAGACCATTGGAGGGTCTGACTATAGTAAAAACAAAACTTATGAACAAATTCTTATGCACACTGCATATATCTTACTTTGCAATGAAGAAACAAATCAGATACAAATACAATATGTGGCCTGCGGGCCATAGTTTGAGGACCACTGCTAAAGTATTAGGATTTTATTCTTAGTCCTCACTCTGGTTCACCAATATTTCCCAGATACCAGCTGGTTGCTCACCTGCCCATGCATGCATGTATACCCAAAACTATCTTCCATTAAATATCTGTTGAAAACTTTCAGTATTGTGGATATAAGGGAGTTGCTATGTGATGTCTCCCAAGGCCATTATTTCAGTGAGAAGAGTAAGATGATGAAAGGTAAAAGACTCACTTGCTCTCTGTCAATCTGGTTCCACTAATTAACTACTCTTCTTTAGGACCTACAGTTAAGCCTCTGTGAGGGCTGGGAGCCTGTAGAAGGGCTACTGGTGAGTCAGGAGCCTATGGTTGACCCACTCAGTGGCCTCCTCTCAGTGGCCTCCTGCATCATGGCCAGGGAGGGTGCATTAGGTTGCTAAGTAATAAATAAGACAAAAACCAGAGAAGAAATGTCTAGGAGAACTTTGGAAGGGGGCAAAAAGAAGTTGGAGGACTTATAGGATTTTTTCTGTAGTGGTTTGTGAACTTTACCTGTTATTATGCTTCCCCAAACTAAACCAAACCAAACCAAACCAACAAAACAAAACAAAACAAAAAAGTGTAAGAAAATTTAGGTATAACAATATTTAAAACATGAACTAGATTGATCCTCTTTAGCCCTCTAAGTGCTACCTTTTTAAGTTTCTTCAATTGATCAATCTGTCCTAGCCACATAAACCAGTGCTTCTTCCTAGAGTGTGTTTTTCTATGTTTATTCTGGGGGTAGAGGGCAGGGAAATCACTACACTCAGAAAGCTCATGAGCTGTGTTCCTCTAGCTCTGTGCTCAGAAGTGACTCCTGGTAGTATTCAGCGGAAGATATGGGATACCAGACACTGAACTGTGGTCTGTGTAACTTTTATTGTCCTGTGGGCCCAGTGTTAGTCACTGTTAATTTTCATTGCTTTTATCCCTGACACATTTTCTCTTTTCTTTTCTCTTTCTTTTTTTTTTTTAAAGGCTAGTTTATTGGTTTCTGTACTTCTTTCTCTTTTTTTTTTTTTGGGTCACACCCGGCAACACTCAGGGGTTACTCCTGGCTCTATGCTCAGAAATCGCTCCTGGCAGACTCAGGGGACCATATGGGATGCCGGAATTCGAACCACCAACCTTTTGCATAAAAGGCAAACGCCTTACCTCCATTCTATCTCTACGGCTCCCCCGACACTTTTTTTTTTTTATTTAAACACCTTGATTACATACATGATTGTGTTTGGGTTTCAGTCATGTAAAGAACACCACTCATGGGGCCGGGCGGTGGCGCTGGAGGTAAGGTGCCTGCCTTACCTGTGCTAGCCTAGGAGACGGACCGCGGTTCGATCCCCCGGCGTCCCATATGGTCCCCCAAGCCAGGAGCGACTTCTGAGCGCATAGCCAGGAGTAACCCCTGCGCGTTACCGGGTGTGGCCCAAAAAAAAAAAAAAAAAAAAAAAAAAAAAAAAAAAAAAAAAAAGAACACCACTCATCACCAGTGCAACATTCCCATCACCAATGTCCCAAATCTCCCTCCTCCCCACCCGACCCCCGCCTGTACTCTAAACAGGCTCTCCATTTCCCTCATCCATTCTCATTATTAGGAAAGTTCAAAATGTAGTTATTTCTCTAACTAAACTCATCACTCTTTGTGGTGAGCTTCCTGAGGTGAGCTGGAACTTCCAGCTCTTTTCTCTTTTGTATCTGAAAATTATTTTTGCAAGAATGTCTTTCATTTTTCTTAAAACCCATAGATGAGTGAGACCATTCTGCGTTTCTCTCTCTCTGACTTATTTCACTCAGCATAATAGATTCCGCCTGACACATTTTCTAAAGTAACCTACTGCCTATAGATATTCCTCACTGCTCCACCTCTCCTACTTCTTCCATGTCACTTTTCACTGGCAGTACCTAACAGATTAGTCTTTGTCAGGGCCTTGCTCATCCCACTATCTGTGTGATCTGTACATAGATAGAAATGATAATTAATTTTTTGATTTTGGGCCACACTTGGCAGTGTTCAGGGCTTATTCCTGTCTCTACTCAAGAATCACTTCAGGGAGGGCTGGAGTGATACCACAGTGGCTAGGGCATTTACCATACATGTGGCCAACCTGGGTTTGATCTCAGGTATCCCATCTGGTCCTTGGAGCCTGCCAGGAGTAATTACTGAGCACAGAACCAGGAGTAATGGGTGAGCGCCTCTTGGTAAGCACCCCAAAAAGAATCATTCTAGATGGTGCTCAGGAAAACCATATGTGGTGCTGGATATTAAGCTGGAATTGGATATATGTAAGGCCCAGAAAGTATTAAATAAAATTTTAAGTTGGGGGGGCCGGAGCAATAGTGCAGTGGTAGGGCGTTTGCCTTGCACATGGCAGATCCAGGATGGAACTTGGTTCGATCCCCGGCGTCCCATATGGTCACCCAAACCAGGAGCGATTTCTGAACGCATAGCCAGGTGTAACCTCTGAGCGTCCCCGGGTGTGGCCCCAAACCCACTATATTAAAGAAAAAGTCTTTAAGAGGGTCGGATAACATAGAGATAACATAGAGGTAGGGTGTTTGCTTTGCATGCAGCCGACTCAGGACGGGTGGTGGTTCTAATCCCAGTATCCCTTAAGGTCCCCAAGCCTGCTAGGAGTGATTTCTGAATACAGAGCTAGGAGTAACCCCTGAGCGCCCCCTGGTGTGAGCCGAAAACCAAAAAAAGAAAAAAGAAAAAAAAGAAAGTCTTTAAGAGCCACCAGGTGTCAGCATAATCAAAGAATTGCAATGAAGCAAACAGCTCTAGCCTTGGCCTTTGGTTAGATTTGAACTACAACACTCTTCATGTTATTGACTCATTTTTTCTTTGGTAGTGAAAAATTACTACGGAGGACATATTTATTATTGAATATTCTTTCTTTTTAATTTTTTTAATTTTTTTAATTTTTTTATTTTGAATTATGAGAACAAAAGATACAAAGAAAGAGGACAAGGTAAAGTTACAGTAGAAGGACAATCACCCATAACATAATTCTCAGAAGAAGTCCCCTTGCTGATATCTTAACTTTGAACTTTCAGCCAAAGAACGTTAAGATAAATAAAACAGAATTCATGTACAATTACTTTGTCCCTCAAGTCCCCAGATTGTAGCACATTATAATATTTCTTAACAGCATACAAGGCAATCTAAAGCCATAAAACTTACGTAACTCCTTAAACATTAGAGGCATAGTATTTTTTACATTTCCATGTACATGCATATTAGCTTAAGTTAACCTCAAATTTTAAGTGGGTGCATTTTAAGGATTAGAGTCAAAGGAGCACAGTAAAAACGGTGTTAGAGTGGCAATTGTTGTTTGTAGGCCCACCAAAATATGAGAGGCATGGAAAGGAATAACCTTGGCCTAAATACAAAGAGATCCAACCGCTGAAGTTTCCTGGCATAAGACCAACTCTAGGCTTCAGGCAAGTTATCGTCCAATCTAAGACATTGTCCATAGTGCCAACACACTTTTCACACAGTCTCTGTTGTTGGTATCATGTTTCTGTATTAAAAATTCTGGAATCTGGGCCGGGTAGGTGGCGCTGGAGGTAAGGTGTCTGCCTTGCAAGCGCTAGCCAAGGAAGGACCGCGGTTCGATCCCCCGGCGTCCCATATGGTCCCCCCAAGCCAGGGGCGATTTCTGAGCACATAGCCAGGAGTAACCCCTGAGCGTCAAACGGGTGTGGCCCAAAAACCAAAAAAAAAAAAAAAAAAAAAATTCTGGAATCTGCATATCCTACATTGAAGTCATGATGTGGAGTGTCTTCTCGTTTCACCTCACCATGAAAGGGCAATGCAGGAAGCCCTGTCCTGTAAGCAGGTCGTTGTTGTTAAGTCTTCTCAGTGTTTGAACCAAGTCATGGGTATTGTTGGAAATGTTCTTACGCCCCCATATATCTGATAGCACTATGTGGCTTTATTTCTTGTTTGCTTAGACACACTATAATGGGAAAATACTATACATACCAATAAGTGGGAAGTCTCTTTTGAGCAGGACGATGTCTGAGCAGTGGTAGGGTCTTCCGTGGTAGAGGATTGCTTCCAGGTGATGTTATAGACAAACCTCACAATTAAGGGGCAATACAGCAAGCCCTGTCCAGTAAGCAGGTCATTGTTCTTGTTAAGTCTTCTCAGTGTTAAGGGAAGTCTCTTTTGAGTAGATCGATGTCAGAGCAGCTGTAGGGTCTTCCCTGGTAGAGGAATGCCTCCAGGTGATGTTATATACAACCTTGGATGTTTTGTAGATGTCTTCTCTAGATCAGGGGTGAATGGAGAATGCCCATTCTTCTGAGGCCTGTGCCAGGTCTTTATGTCAATGTTCAGGGTGTAAGGTCTCATTGCACTACAGGATTTGTGTGTTCCTGGGGCCGGGCGGTGGTGCTAGAGGTAAGGTGCCTGCCTTGCCTACGCTAGCCTTGGACGGACCGCGGTTCGATCCCCTGGTGTCCCATATGGTCCCCCAAGCCAGGAGGGACTTCTGAGCGCATAGCCAGGAGTAACCCCTGAGCGTCACCGGGTGTGTCCCAAAAACAAAAACAAAAACAAAAACAAAAAAAAGATTTGTGTGTTCCCATCTCTATTAGATAAGAACTTATTGGTATGTATAGTATTTTCCCATTTTAGTGTGCCTAAGCAAACAAGAAATAAAGCCACGTGGTGCTATCAGATATATGGGGGCGTAAGAACATTTCCAACAATACCCATGACTTCATTCAAACATAAACATTAAACCGAGGAATTCTTTCACACCAAATTCCATATTGAGCAGTTCACAAAGAGAAGATAAAAAACATGGGGGGACGGGATGGTCACTGTATAAGAAAATATTCAGCAAAAGTTATAGCCATCAAAGAAAACACCCATAAAATGTTGAAAAGACATAAGTGTCCTTTTTATGCCTTTTAAAATAGTTGGGTGGGTGTTAGTTCCAGGGCACCACTTTGGTCTGTGACTTAGGACTCTACAGTACTTAAGTTAGAAAGGGTAAATGAGGAGTAATGATGATAGGAGTTAAGGAAGTTAAAGAGAAATATTATCTATTGAAGGGGTATGCAAAAGGGCAGAGTACAAAATGGACATTCTGCATACATAAAAACATAATTCAATGATAGTGAGTACTATTAATGTTTCTTCTATATTTTGAAAATATAGACTGAACAGAGATTACCAGTGACTTCAAGAAGCTTGGAGGCCAGAAGTTCAGAGCCCCACCCAGACCCTCCTTAAGGAGCTGAATGGATAATGGGGGAAAGCCTAGGGTACCTTCAAGCTCCACCAAGGGGCCCAACTCACCGGCTTGCCCAGGCATGTGGCCCAGGGAAGCCCTGGAGATCTGGAGCAAGGCGGTAGAGGGGTGCTGGGGTTACCCAAGTCCCGCACCCCCACTGGGCCTGGTTAAGAAGGCCTCCGGCAATGCGGGGGCCTGCCAAAAACCCCTCCTGCTAGACTCCCCGAATATTCTTTCAATAGTGAATATATCTTTCTTTTTCTAAGAAAAAAATATATAATAATTCTTTTTCTGTTTAAATACCATGGAGAGGAAAGTATTTGCTTTCAGGGGCTTTTTAAAAATTTCACCTTAGTGATGGGAATGTTGCACTGGTGATGGGTGGTGTTCTTTACATGACTGAAACCCAAACACAATCATGTATGTAATAAAGTTGTTTAAATAAAAAATTAAAAAAAAGAAAATATTAAAAAAATTTAACTATATGCCTATATTGACTATATATAAAGTAATTCTATTGGATAGGAATCAAATAAACACAAAAGTATTTTATATTTGCTTTATTATGAAATAAGAAAGTATTTTATAATTGTTCATATTTCTGTTCGCTTACTCAGTGAGAAACCTGGGTCTGTTTGGCTAAACACAAAGTTGATATTCTGGCAGGAATCGAATAAAAACACACATGTAGCTCTTTTTTTTTTTAATTTTAGTATACTTCATTTCTTTTGCTTGTTTGTTTTTGTTTTGGGGTCACACACAGTAGCGTTCAGAGGTTACTCCTGGCTCTATGCTCAGCATTTGCTCCTGGCAGGTTCGGGGGACAATATGGGATGCTGGGATTCGAACCACCGACCATCTGCATGCAAGGCAAATGCCTTACCTCCATGCTATTTCTCCAGCCCCTATACTTTATTTCTTTTCTTTTCTTTTCTTTTTTTTTATTTGAACACCTTGATTACATACATGATTGTGTTTGGGTTTCAGTCATGTAAAGAACACCACCCATCACCAGTGCAACATTCCCATCACCAATGTCCCAAATCTCCCTCCTCCCCACCCGACCCCCGCCTGTACTCTAAACAGGCTCTCCATTTCCCTCATACATTCTCATTATTAGGACAGTTCAAAATGTAGTTATTTAAAATAAATTTCACCTTAGGCATTTAAAAATTTTCACCTTAGGCAATGTGATTTAAAAAATGTTGAATATAAGGTTTCATGTAAGATAGTTTTAGAATCCCATTTTGTCTCTAAAAATAAGGAATAAGTAGTTTTATTACTACTAAAGAACAAGCTATCAAAACATAGGAATCATTAGAGTTTTGATTTATAATGAGGGCATGGATAAAAGACTAGCATTTTTTTGTGAGAGCTCCCAATTGGTGTTTGAAGGTTCAGCAATTTGGTTCCAGGGTTGGTGACTGCAAGGTTGTCCACAGTGATGGTTGGGACTGAACTTGGAAGCATGTTACACATGTGCCCTATTACTCAGCTGTAGTCTAGCTTTTTTTTTTTGAATGTGGCATGGATGAAATTAGGGTAAGACTTGGGTAATATTTAGTTCTATCCCCCAGCATCCCATATGGTCTCCCAAGCCAGGAGTGATTTCTGAGCACATAGCCAGGAGTACCTGAGCATCACTGGGTGTGACACCAAAAAACAAACAAAAAAATCCCACAGCAAACATTATTCTTTTGTGGGGGGCACACCCGGTTGGCACACAGGGGTTACTCCTGGCTTTCTGCTCAGAAATAGATCCTGGCAGGCACAAGGGACCATATGGGATGCCAGGATTCGAACTACCATCTCTCCGGCCCAGCTGTGAGATTTTTATACATGGCTGTTACAAGGTCCCTTCCACACCTATTTTGCTGATGGTTTCATCATGAATTAGTATTGGATTTTGCCAAATGCTTGCTGTGCATCAGTTGATACTATCATATGGTTTTTATCTTTTACTGATGTGTTGTATAATGTTGATTGATTCACATATATTGAACCATCATTGCATTCTGGGAATGAAACTCACTTAGGTATGGTGTATAATCTATATGATGTATTGTTGGATTCTGTTTGCTAAGGTTTTATTAGGATTTTTGTATCAATGTTTATTAGTGAGATTGCTTTGTAGTTTTCTTTCGTGGTAGTATTTCGGTCAGCGTTGGAATGAGCTTGATATTAGCTTCATATAAGGCATTAGGGAATATTTCCATCTTTTTGTTATTTTGGAAGCGTCTAAAGATCAATGGTAGTAACTTTTCTCTGAATGTTTGATAGATTTCACTCATAAACCAATCTGGTCCTTGGCTCTTTTATTCTTGGGGAGTTTCTTAATTATTGTTTCATTTTCCTTCTTGTGATTGGCCTGTTTAGGCTTTTTTTTTTTTTTTTTTTTTTTTTTTTTTTTTTTTTTACCACATTCAGTATTATTGAAGTTAGTATTACTTAGTGAGGTGGTAGTTTTTGAGAAATCTTTCCATTTATTCTAGATTCTCTAGCTTAACTGAGTACAGTTATTTGAAATAAGTTCTCATGATGTCTTGGATACTTTTTTGGGTTCTGTTGCAATTTCTCTCCTTTTATTTCTAATCTGATTTATCTGAGTATTATTTTTTTTTCTCTAGAGTCTTGCCAGCAGTTTATCTTATTTATTCTCATCAATTTTTTGTATTGTTTTCTTTGTTTCTTTCCTTGTTTCTTTCTTTTCTTTTTTTTTTTTTTTTTTTTTTGGCTATATCCTTGGTGCTCAGGGGTTACTCCTGGCTCTTAGCTCAGAAATCACTCCTGATGTGGGGGACTATATGGGATGCTAGGGATCAAATTTGCATTTATACTGGGCAGCCACATGCAAGGCAAATGCCCTACAATTGTGCTAGCACTGTGACTCTATTTTCTTTATTTCTATATTGTTGATTTCTGCTCTGGTTTTTTATTACTTCTTTTCTTCTGCTTGTGTTACAGTTCCTTTGCCATTGGTTTTTCAGATATTTTAGGTGTGTCTTTAGGTTTAGTCTCCAGGTCTTAGATTTTCTCCACATCTTCTTTTTACAGTCAATTTTGATCTCTGTTGTCATGTGGTCTGGTAGGGTTCTTGGTATAATTATTATATTTGTGACTTTACGTAAGTTAGATTTGTGTCCTAAAGCATGGCATATTCTAGAGAAGGTTCTATGTACACTTGAGAAGAATGTGTATTCCACTTTCTGAGGATGGAGGGCCCTGAATAAGTCCATTAGATCTAGTTCTTCTAGTTTCTCATTTAGGGCTCTTACGTCTTTGCTAGTGTTCTGCCTAGTGGATTTGTCTAGTGGTGATAATGGTGTGTTAAAGTCTTCTACTACTATCACATTTCTGTCCATATGTTTCTCTAGGTTTGCAAGCAAATGCCCTACATATTTTGTTGGCTCTACATTTGGTGCATAAATGTTGATCAGAGTTAGTATTTCTTGGTCTTATATTTCCCTGATCAGTAAGTAGTATCCATTTGTCTCAAGTACTTTCATGAGATTGAATGCAATCTTGTTTCTAATGTCATTGACTTTTAGGGCTGACCTTTTTTTTTTTTTTTTTTTTTAAATTTCTACTCAGTGTTCATGAGACTGCTTGTTCCTGGTACTATCTACTTTTTCCCCCTCTCAATTTATGAGGCAGAACAAGCTGATTCATGTTCTATGATTTTGTTAAAAAAGAAAGTGGGGATGAGCCCCTATGTAGAAGCTATGAATTTAAATTTAAAAGAAGAAAGAAAAAGAAAAACAAACAAAAAAATCCACACCAAATTAAGAATAATAGGGGGTAGGTGTGTTAATTTTTTTTTATTTTGCATAGGCACATTAATTGGGGAAATTAGAAAGGAAATTTTTCTTGGCCTAAGACAGTGGTCAGCAACCTGTGGCTCGTGAGCCACATGTGGCTCTTTACACTTTTGATTTGGCTCTTTTGTGTGCCGGGCTGCTGCTCCAGGAGTCAGGACTCTGCTCCTAGCCTCTGTGTGGCTCTCAAAATAAATTTCAATCGTGGTTTTGGCGAGATTTGGCTCAGTTGAAAAAAAAAGGTTGCTGACCACTGAAGAGATAACAGGGTTTCTCCATCCTTGAAGCACATTGTATTGGGATCAACTTTAGGTTACAGCCATGCTCATTGTTGAACCCTGAGTTTTTTTATGGTGCCAGGAAATGTTCTGCTCAGTTGTGGTTGTCAAGGTTAGTCTTCTGTATTTAGAGATCTTAGTTTTTTCACAGTTCAAAGGGTGGAGTGTCTTCTGATTTCATCTCACTATTAGATGATGAGGTTGGGGAAACTGCTGTTAGATCAAGTTGTTGCTGTTTCCTCATCATCAAGATGTTGTATGCACCTAGCTGGGCACAAGTTGGTGTCAGAGTGGTATTAGGGACTCCCCTGGGGGAGTTTGGTTCCTGGTACTGGTGCAGGGAACTGTGTCAGTTCTCAGGTTGGGATCTGGGTTCAGGGTTGGATAGTTGATGTTCGATCTTGTGCAGTTTAAGTAGAGTCCCCATGACCAGTGTTCAGGGTGTGAAGTGCTTCCTTCCCATGTAAACGACAGTTTTGCTGGATAGTGGACTCTAGGTTGGAAGTTTCTTTCATTCAATAGTTTAAATATGTCCTTCCACACTCTTCTTGCTTCAATTGTTTCAAATGGAAGATCTGGCTTGATTCTTATGTTATTTCCTATGTACTTGAGGTTTTTTCCTCTCTCTCTTTTTTTTCTTTTTTCTGTTTGCCATTTGGATTACTGTATGTCTTGGTGTTGATCTATTAGGGTTTATTTTATTTGGAACTCTTGTTGCCTCTTGGATTTTTACAGGTGTCTGTTTACAGAGAGTGGGAAAATTCTCTGCTATTATTTCCCTCACTATTTTTCTTCCCCTTTCCCTTTTCCTCTCTTTCTATTATTCCTATAAGTCCTAGATTATTTCTTTTGTCTTTGTTTATTAAGTACCTTACATTTCTTTCAAAATTTTGTCTCTCACTTTTTTTTATTGATTTCTTTTTTGTTGCTGGTTTGCATTTTGTCTTCAAGTTCATCCATGTGATTCTCTAGCAGTATCTCTGCTACTGTGGCTTGCTAGCATGTTTTTAAGCTTCCTAAGTTCCATTTTTATGAGTTCTTTCATCTTTTGATAGAGTTATTCTTTGAGTTGGATGAATTGTTCATCTATGGATTTCTTAATTTCTTTGGTTTGTGATTCTTTGAATTCCATTGCTAAGATATTAAATGCTGATTTTAGGTACTCATCTATGAAGTTAAAGCATTTTGGAGGGTTTGGAAATATGCTAGGATTTGTCTCCATATCCCTAGCTGCTGGTATCTTCCTTAGTTTTTCCATTGTTCTTTGCATAGGGTGGGTTGGGATGCTGGAGTTTTAGTGATTTTTTTTTTAAACAGTGGTCTGTTTAATTGTGTAGAGGTGGTTGGAGGCAGATCTCTTTTAGGGTTTATTTATTCTAGGTACATGAAGTTACCCATGTTGCAGTTTAGTTTGTTGGGTTTTTCTTTTGGTTTTGGGGCTATATATTTCCTTCCTTCCTTCCTTCCTTCCTTCCTTCCTTCCTTCCTTCCTTCCTTCCTTCCTTCCTTCCTTCCTTCCTTCCTTCCTTCCTTCCTTCCTTCCTTCCTTCCTTCCTTCCTCCCTCCTTCCTTCCTCCCTCCCCCCTCCTTCCGTCCCTCCCTTCTTTCCTTCCTTCCTTCCTCTCGTCCTACTAGCGCTCAGAGTTTACTCTTGGCTTGTGCTCAGAAATCGCTCCTAGAAGGCTCAGGGGACATATGGTATGCCGGGATTTGAACCACTGTCTGTCCTAGATCTGCTGCTTGAAAGGCAAAAGCCCTACCATTGTATCTCTCCCTCCCAGGGGCTATATATTTTCTTTCTTTCTTTTTTTTTTTTTTTTGGTTTTTGGGCCACACCCGGTGATGCTCAGGGGTTACTCCTGGCTGTCTGCTCAGAAACAGCTCCTGGCAGGCATGGGGGACCATATGGGACACCGGGATTCGAACCAACCACCTTTGGTCCTGGATTGGCTGCTTGCAAGGCAAACGCCGCTGTGCTATCTCTCCGGGCCCGGGCTATATATTTTCTTTTTCTTTTTCTTTTTTTTGGGCCACACCCGGTGACGCTCAGGGGTTACTCCTGGCTATGCGCTCAGAAGTCGCTCCTGGCTTGGGGGACCATATGGGACACCGGGGGATCGAACCGCGGTCCGTCCTAGGCTAGCGCAGGCAAGGCAGGCAAGGCAGGCACCTTACATCGAGCGCCACCGCCCGGCCCCGGGCTATATATTTTCTAAGGGAGAAAGAAGTTGGTCCTGGTCTGCCTAGGACTGTCTGGTATAGACTAAAGTGTCAGCAGGGTTTGTAGGGCAGTGGGACTAGCCAGAGTGTGTGTGGCCAGAGATCCCACTGATCTCTCCTGATCAGAAGGAGTATAGGCTTCTGACCAGTGATGGCTGGAGGCGCAGTGGGGGTTGGTGGGTGGATAGACTGTTTACGCATTGTCCGTGTCTAAAATCTGCCTTTTAAACCCTTTTAAATCCTCCATCTTATGCCCACTAAAATGGGTTCCACACATTTGGGCAGATGAGGGCTTGTTGTGGGGGAGTCACTCCTGGCTCACCTTAGCACTGGATAGAGCTTCTGACTAGTGGCTTGAAGCAGGTTGTAGTTTTTTAACTTGATACCCCTGTCTTTCCCAAATAGTTGAAAATATTCCCCCACCCAAATAGTGGTAAAACATGTATAATGTGAAATTTGCTATCTTAACATTTTTATGTGCACACTGCTGTGAGTTAAATCTGTCCACATTCTGGGGCCACACTTACTTCCTATCATCACTCTGACTCTTCCGTTTGCAAAACTAAAACTGTGCAGCCATCAAGTACTATGTCCTAACCTCCCAACCAAGCCCTCCAGCTATTGGCAACCACTGTTTGCTTTCTATTTCTTTGGACTGGTCTGCTCTAAATACCTCTTGTAAGTGGGAACAGGAAGTATTTGTCTTTCCTGTCTGGCTTATTTCACGTATTTATGTCCTGATAATTCTTTGAATAATTCTTTGCTGTTATAGTATGGCTCAGACTTTCCTTCCCTTTTAAGAGTGAATAATTTGTCATTTGTATGTGGTTTAGACTTGGATTTAATCGCAATTATTTTTACATTTATGAGTTAAAACATGTACTGCAGGTTTTTAGGAGGCTGTTTATAGGTTCTTTAACAAAATAAAGAGTCCTTGCTCTTCAGATGTGAGAGTGATGTTTCTCTGCCATTCTCCTCCTTCTAATCTTTAAAGACCTGAGTTCTTGCATCTAACACCTCTGTGATTTGGGCATAAGTGCTCAAATTTCTACAAACTACAGAAAGAGTGGAGTGGCTCAGAGAATCTCATTCATGTGACAATTGTAGCTACTTGACCTTATTCTCATGGCAGATGTAAGCTTGTCTTGTCTTCCCAACTGGCTTATCAGGCCAAGTTTCCCACCACATGCTACAGCTGTTAGAATTACCAGTAGTTCATAGTTATCTGTGTATGCCTGATTCAGCTAATGTCAGTATTGCTAACAGGAGACACAAGAATTTGTATTTGTAAGAAACACTCGAAAATTCTGTGTTTTCTGAAACACATTTTGAGAAGAGTTGATGTATTCCCACAGCTAGGAATAGTTTTATCTATTCCATTGTGAAGGTATTGTTGCCTGGTGAAGGTATGAACTGAGGAGCAGGACCTTGGATTTATTCTTGGGGTACCTTGATGCTAGAGTCTGTGCTTCTGTGCTATGTACTTGCCCTCTCTAGGTGACTAGCATGACCTGACATCCTCAATGTACAAAATCAAGGCATAATCTGTAATTTTACAGGAGTTGTTCTGGGAATTCAAGCACATGGCAACTTGGGAACAAATAAATTAGGGAGTATTATGTGCTTGTTAGTGCCATTTCCAGTAGCATAAAATGAACTTGGCATTTTAAAGCGCCAAGTTCAATGGTATCAGCACATTCACATTGTTGTGCAACTATCATCACTGTTCATCTAGTTTCATTCTCAAGTTCATATTGGGTTATACCCAAGACCTTAAGCCCTGGTTCCTATACATTGTGGGCATCAAATTATTATGGAACGCAGAAGCAGTTTGCATTGAATTGCTCCTTTTTAATATCTACAGTCTTTTGAGTTTGTGGCTTCGGAAGCTTCCAGAAAGAATGCCAGCACCTCACCACTGTTTATAGCCTTTTGAAAGTTTCTTATCTTCCATTTTTGCTGCTCAGTTGCTGCTGGGGCCAGTTTGCTACTACTGTCAGGTGCCTCTGTAACTGCTTATGTTTTTTGAGAGCACACATCTTTGACTGATAAGTCTGTCCTTGAAACATTTTACAGATTACACCACCCCCCCTGGCTGATGGTGACAACTGCACAGAAAGCACAGAGTGAACTGTGCCAGGTTAGAAAACATCCCAGCATTCTGCCTAAAATATGAATGTGACTTCTAAAAGACATTGGCTAGCAGCATCCTTAAAGAAGATTGCTTATATTGGGACAGACTCACAGTCTCCTTTCCTGCTAGAGTGGGGGAGGGAGACCATGCTAGTAGGCATTTTGTTTTCTGAGTGTATTAGCAGGTGGAATACAGCTCCTCACTCATTCATGGCTTTTCTATGCAATCTTATTATTATTATTTTTTTTTTTTGCTTGGTTTTGGGTCATACCTGGGAGCGCGCAGGAGTTACTCCTGGCCCTATCTCAGAAATTGCTCCTGGCAGGCTCGGGGAACTATATGGGATGCTGGGATTTGAACCACCGACCTTTTGCATGCATGCTGGCTATCACTTAAAAATCAAAAAAAATTTTCTACCCCAATTATTTATTTAGGAATTAAGTTCTGGGCCACTCCCAGTGATGCTTTGCTTGATGGTGAGCCTGAAGGTTCAACACAAAGCCTTGTGGTGTTAGAGAAACACTTGAGCTACATCTGGAGGTGCTTGGGGGCCATATGATATTGATGATTGGACCCAGGGTCTTTTTCTGTAATAATATCCCTGCTGGCTCCCACCCCCATTGTTGTTGTTGTTGTTACAATGACAGGGCTTTGCATTGTCAGATATAGTGAGCCAGACACTACCTCTCTCTACGATAGCACTTTGGCTCAAATGACAGAACTGCCTAGATTGAACATGGCACAGGTTTGGTGCTGGGGATCAAGCTTGTGACCTTCTGCAAGATGTCCTCAAGATGGCCTCACATGAAAGAATCCCTCAACCAAGATGAGCTTGCTGCCAATGAACAGAACTCTTCCCCGTAGCCTCCTCCTCCTTTCAGAAGTCATGGTCAGAAACATACAACATATATTTGGGGCCTTCATGACTATACCTACTATGCTGGGGAAGGGTGGGTTCTTAGGAGCATTCCTATGCCAGGTTGAGGATCAAGCAGGTAATTAATTGGATTAACCATTGTACTAACTTTCCAGACCCTTCTGCTTGGTATTTTTATTTTTAAAATTTTTATACCTCATCTAACTGTCTTCAGGCTTTTTTTTTTAACTTCTTTATCTACACCATGGTTACAAAAATGTTCATACTGGTGTTTCATTCACAGAATGTATACCACTCTTCATCAGTGTGATCTTTCCACCATCAATGTCCCCTTCTCCCCTCCCCTACTCCAAACCCCGTGCATTTTGCCTCTCTTCCTCATTATCATTGTAATGGTAGTTGTCACTGTGGTTAGTGCTTTAACTGCACTCATTGCTCCTTGTGGCAAGTTTCATGTCATGAGCTGGTCCTGCCGGCTTTCATCTATATTGTCTCTGGATATTATTGCCCTACTATCTTTTAATTTTCTTATATCCTGCAGATGAGTGAGACTATTCTATGTCTATTCCACTCCCTCTGGCTCATTTAACTCAGCATAATAGTCTCCATGTCTACCATCTATAGGCAAATTTCATGACTTCATTTTTCCTAATAGCTTTCATTGCGGAAATGTACCACAGTTTTTTTTTAGCCACTCATCTTTAGTTGGGCATCTGGGTTGTTTCCAGATTTTGATTATTGTAAAAAGTGTCACTATGAATGTAGGGGTACAAGAGCATGGTGTTGGGACAACTTGTCAGCCACATGCAAAGCAGCGAACTCATACTTCTATCTAACACCATACACAAAGGTCAAATCACAATGGATTAAAGACCTTGATATCAGAACCCAAACTATAAGGTATATAGAAGAAAACATAGGCAAAACACTCCAGGACATTGAGGCTGAAGGCATCTTTAAGGAGGAAACACCACTGTCCAAGCAAGTAGAAGCAAAGATAGACAAATTGAACTAAGAAGCTTCTGTAATTCAAGGAAAACAGTGACTAGGATTAGTCACATGGAATGGGTGTGAAAATTATGCACCCAAAACCCATCGAATAAGGAGTTAATATCTAATATATAAAGTACTAACAGAACTTAACAAGAAAAAAAAATCTAACCCCATCAAAAAATGGGGAGAATAAATGAACAGACACTTCCTCAAAGAAGAAATACAAATGGCCAAAAGGCACATGCTCGATATCACTAATCATCAGGGAGAAGAAATCAAAACTACAGTGAGGTACCATCTCACATCACAAAGACTGGCACACATCACATAGAAGAAGAACAATCATTGTTAGCTTGGATATGGGGAAAAGGGACTCTCATTCACTGCTGGTGGGAGTGCCGGCTAGGCCAGTCTTTCTGGAAAACAATATGGATATTCCTCAAAAAGCTGGAAATTGAGTTTCCTTATGATTCAGCAATACCACTGCTGGGGAACACACACACACACACACACACACACACACACACACACACACACACACACACACACACACACACAAAAAAAAAAACACAGTACAAAAAGGCTCGATGCTCCCCTTTGTTCATTGCAGCAGTATTTACAATAGCCAGAATCTGGAAGCAACCCAGGTGCCCAACAATAGATGAGTGGCTAAAGAAACTGTGATATATTTACATATTGAAATCCCATGTAGCCATTAGAAAAAATGAAATTGCTAGGTACAAAAGTTCTGGTAAGGTCAGAGCTAAGGAATGCCTTGTTAGAAAAACTCACCTGAAGCAAATAGTTTTAGTAAGCAAATTTCTCTAGGCAGTAAAACAATTATAGATTTACTAAGCTTGAGGGTGTCTTGTGACAAGGGGCACCTTGGAAACATCCTGACCTTTTGAGAAGGGAATGTTGACAGTTTATTGTACATTTTTCTGTGGTTTAATAACTCCTATTATCATGAATATTTTGCCAGCCCATATTTGCTTGTTAGCTAGTCTGTAACCTATTTAAGGTGCTTTTGCTCTTTTAATAAATGGAACCTTACCATTCTCTCTCTGTCTCTCTGTCTCTTTGTCTGTCTGTCTTGTGTTTATTGTTTGTCTTTGTTTTCTGTTCATTTGCACATTTCCCCCTGAGAAATACCCACGAGAAAAGTGTATCATGGGGCAGGACATGAAATAATGAATTTTGCTTATACATGGGTGAACATGGATAGTATTATGCTGAGCGAAATGAGTCAGAAGGAGATGGATAAACATACAATAATCTTACTCATCGCAGGGATATAAGGAAAATAAGAGACAGTGTGGGGATGATATCCAAGACAATAGAGAAAAAGATCAGGAGGACCATTCCATGTTAGGTAGCTTGCCACAAAGAGCGGAGAGTGCAGTTAGATTAAAGAAGACCTAATATATAAAGGACATTTATGACACCCCTTCATTTGAAGGAGTACAAATCACAATGTCACAGAAGGAGAGGGGAAAAGGGAGGGAGAGAGGGAGAGAGGTAGAGAGGAAGAGGGAAGGAGGGAGAAAGAGAGAATGAGAGAGGGAGAGGGAGAAGTAAAAGAAAGAAGAGAGAAGAGAGGAGAGAAGAGAGAAGAAAGAGAGGGAGAAGTGATAGAGAAGAGAGAGAAGAGACAGGGGAGAAAGAGGAGAGAAGAGAGAAGAAAGAGAGTGATAAAGGGAGGGAGAGGGATAAAATACCTGCTCCAGAGACAAGTGAGGGAGGCTGGGTGGGAGGGAAACTAGGGACTTTGGTGGCAGGAAATGGTGAAGGTTGTACATTGTAGGACTGTAACTCAATCATGAACAACTTTATCTGTAAAAAAATACTGTATTATGAATAACCTTTTGTTTTGTTTTTTGTTTTTTTGGTTTTTGGGTCACACCCGGCGGTGCTCAGGGGTTACTCCTGGCTGTCTGCTCAGAAATAGCTTAGCTCCTGGCAGGCACGGGAGACCATATGGGACACCGGGATTCGAACCAACCACCTTTGGTCCTGGATCAGCTGTTTGCAAGGCAAACACCACTGTGCTATCTCTCCGGGCCCTATGAATAACCTTTTAACCATGGTGTTTAAATAAAAATTATATTAAAAAATAAAATTGGATTGAAAGCATTGATTTAAGGGTTTATTCTAAAAATAATTTTAAAAATAATTTAAAAATAATTTTTAAAAAGGTAGAGGAGGGGACCAGAGTGAAAGCACAGTAGTAGGGTATTTTCCTTGCACACAGACACCCTCGGATAGACCCAGGTTCAATTCCTGGCATCTCATATGGTCTCCCGAGCCTGCCAGGAGCAATTTCTGAGTGCAGAGTCAGGAGTAAGTCCTGAGTGCCACCAGATGTGGCCCCAAAACAAACAAACAAACTAAAGGTAGAGGATGTTGGTCCATGATAATTTTGTGTCTATTAATTATAAGTAAACATTGAGTTGTATTTAACTTCAATTTTCCTATTTTATTTATTTATTTTTTTGTTTTGGGCCATACCCAGTGACACTCAGGGGTTACTCCTGACTATACACTCAGAAATTGCTCCTGGGTTGGGGGAACATATGGGAGGATTGAACCGAGGTCCGTCCTAGGCTAGCATAGGCAAGGCCTTACTGCTTGTGCCACTGCTCTGGCCCACATTTTTTTATTTTAAAAAATGTAATGTTATTAAAAATTAATTCTTATTATTTTGACATACATTATTTTCCCTTGATAAATTCCTAAATAATCCAAGCAAGTTAATAGTTCTCCTTTCACAAGTGCTGGGGTTGAGGGTGGGACTTGGTGTGCTACAGGCTTTTTGCCTTTTTTTTTGGTTTTTGGGTCACACCCGGCAGCGCTCAGGGGTTGCCTGCTCTACGATCAGAAATCACTCCTGGCAGGCTTGGGGAACCTTATGGGGTGCCGGGATTCGAACCACCGTCCTTCTGTATGCAAGGCAAACCCCTTACCTGCATGTTATCTCTTTGGCCCCCAGACTTTTTGCTTTGTTTTGGGGCATACCTGGCAAGATCAGGACTTACAACTATTTCTGCTCAGGAATCTCTCTAGCTAGCCTCAGGGGACCATATGAGGTGCTGGGGATTGAACCTAGGTCAGCTGGGGACAAGGCAAGCAACTTAGCTATTGGTCTCTGTGCTACAGTCTTCCTGACTTTTAAGCATTTTGTATAAGTGATTGGTGGTGAATTTATAGAAATAAGGAAAATGATTTTGTCATTGAAAACATGTTTCTAGGGCCCGGAGAGATAGCACAGCGGTGTTTGCCTTGCAAGCAGCCGATCCAGGACCAAAGGTGGTTGGTTCGAATCCCGGTGTCCCATATGATCCCCCGTGCCTGCCAGGACCTATTTCTGAGCAGACAACCAGGAGTAACCCCTGAGCAACGCCGGGTGTGGCCCAAAAATTAAAAAAAAATGTTTCTAATTTTTTATACATATATAAGAAAGCAATATATTCAGTAAGAACTCTTATAGTAAAAAAAAAAAAAAAAGAACTCTTATAGTTTCTTATGCTTTATTTCTCTCCACAGGACCAGACATATTATCAGTCATTCCAGGTTTCAGAATATGGTAAGATACCTTAAATTTATCTGAAAAATGTTTGATTACTTTCTATACAGATGAGAAAAATTTTCAAGAGTTGTTGTAAAGTAAAAATCCTTGTTAAGAGACTGAATTTTTCTTTGGTCTGTGAGGCTATAAAAACAACTATTTTTTAGAAACTATAAGGAAACACTTATATTTTGGTGGATAGCTTCATATAAAATGGTACTTATATTATATATTACATGTAATAATATATTATCATACTATAATGTGAATTATATTATATATAAAACTGACCAAAAAGGACTTTCTCACTTTGGAATTGCCTTTTGATCCACTTGTGTCACACAAGGAAAAGAATCATTATTCTATCATATCTTAGTTACATAGAACTCTTACCTCACAGCTTTTCCTTTCGAGTAGTGTGTAATATTAGATTGTTTGTAGATTTTCCTTTGATTGTCTCAAAGGAGAGCATAGATGGAGTCACACAAGAGTGGAGAGGACAGAATGTGGTTTAATAATGAATTTTAGAAGAAATTTTGGGGAGGGCTTGTTCTAGAAGCACACAGTAATATAGAAAATTTTAACATGTACTAAGTCCACACTGATGGTGAAGAGTGGAATACAAGTCTGATATTCCAGCACTCGGTTTCCCTTGCATTGAAAGAATGGCCCCAGTATGGCTGGCTGACTACTAGTCTCATAATTCTGGGTGAAAGGAAGTGCTTTTCATCTATGCTATGTATTTGAACTCTAATCAATCTGAGTTCCTATAATATCAAATATAAATACCTTTAGAGTTTTATTCTGCTCTTCAGTTTGTTGAACTGAAGATAATAGAAAAATAAGAGTAAAATATTTACATTTTATTTCCTAGTATTGCCAAAATTTGAAGTCACTTTGCAGACTCCATTATATTGTTCATTGAATTCTAAGCATTTACATGGCACCATCACAGCAAAGTAAGTATCAGTTTTCTTCTTTCTTTTTTTTCTTCTTTCTATGAGGTGCAGAAGAATAGCCAAGAGTGGTAGGGGTTACTCTTGGCTCGAGGATCATTCCTATGAAATACGGTGCTGGGGACTGAATTTGGGCTTCCTATATGTGAATCATGCACTCCAGCCTGTAAAATAAAACTCCACAATTTGTGAGATCACCCTATGAACTGTATTTTTAATCCCAGGTGGACATTTTTGAAGAAGGGTAGCAACAAAGAAATAAGCCAAGCTAGTCAGTAGAGAGTAATGGAGTTGGTGGCTTCTTGTGGTGTTTGCCCACACCAAATGTCAGAACTCCTTTTTTCTTTATTAAAACAATTCTCAATATCCCAGGAGGGGAAAAGTCAAGAGTAATCCAGGTGGGCTTTTACAAATTAAAAGAGAAGGAAAACTTACAAGGAAGTTGGGGAAACACCTTTGTTTTGGGTTAATAGCTGGGTGTTATCTTACACCAGCCCTTTGAGCTGGCTCTCAGGAGCTCGTTTTTCTCTTTATGACTATGAACTGCTATGAAATTATGTGACAAGTAACTCATTGTAATCCTTAGAATACTAGCACAATGTTATGCTTATTGAACTGTTTAGTGGATAGGAAATAAAATATCTGTAGTAAATAAGTGTGGAGTATGTTTGTATAGTGTCTTTCTTTGCTTATAAGAAGGTTCGTTGGTACATTATTTTCAATAGTCTAATGTCTTTCCAGAATGAATCAAAGGGTCTATATTACAGACTAGTAAAATAGTGTTCAATTAATAAAATAGTTGTATCAGTATTTAGTTCTCATGCAGTTGACGTGAATCAAGGCAGTTAATTTTATCTTAAATCTAATTTCTCTTTCAATTCAGTTGCTTTACTGCAGGTTTTCCTTTTTTTTTTTCATTCCATGAGTACAAGGATGGTTTAATATGCATAAATCAATCACCATAATACACCATATCCACAAAAAGAAAAATAAAAGCCATATGATCATATCAACAGATACAGAGAAAGCATTCAATAAGGTCCAATACCCATTCTTGATAAAAACAATCATCAAGATGGGAATGGAAGGAACTTTTCTCAATATAGTCAAGGCTATCTACCACAAGCCAATGGCAAATAGTATTCTTTTTTTTAATATAATTTTTATTTTGATCATAGTGGCTTACATATTGTTGACAATAATATTTTAGGTACATATTTACATAAAATCAGGGGGGATTTCCATCACCAATTTGTCCTCCCTACACCTCCGATTTTGTCCTACCTCCCATATGCTCTTCCCTCACCCCCAGAGCTGCCAGAATATGTGGTCCCCTCTGTACCTAGCCTACTACTTAGTAGTCTTGCACCTGTTTGGTCTTGGTGCCTCCCTTATTTCCCCCTCTAACTGGGGGGCAGGACTAGCTAGTTCAAGTTGCGTGGTTTTGTTTGAAGAAGAGAAAAGTAATAAACTGGGGTAAAAGTCTAATACGCAGAAAATAAGCGGAATTCTTCTAGAGGCTCTCATCATCGGTTTGAGAGACGAAGGAGAAAAAGGTGAAACACTCCACCAGTACAAAAAGAAGTGTTAAATATCCAGTGAGGACTCCAACAATAAGGATAAGCACCACAACATAAAAAAAAAAAAAAAAAAAAACCGCCACGGTCTTGAGATAAGAAACATGGCAGAGCACATAAAGAAAGAAAAGAAAAGGAAAAAAATAAGTGTAAATGGGGGCAACAGCTTCAATAACCACACCAAAACAAAGAAATCAACCAAAAATAGATAGGTAAATAAAAATAATAATAATAGGGGCTCGACTGTGAAAAATTGTGAGTGCTGCCTGTGTGTGTCTGTCTACTATCCTGTTGTGTGAACCTCTTGGGAGTGGGCCGAAAAGAGGCTCCAGAAAACTTGCTCTCCCAGAGGCCAATTCTGGGCAGAATGCCAAGGAACTGCTCCATAATGTGAAAACCAGCTATGCTTTGCAGAAGCCAGGTCCCCTGTTTGTGACATCAGGCTGGGAAAATCCACGAAACTACGCCTGTCCAGTGGGGCCTGACTGTGAAAAATTGTGAGTGCTGCCTGTGTGTGTCTGTCTACTATCCTGTTGCGTGAACCTCTTGGGAGTGGGCCAAAAAGAGGCTCCAGAAGAGCACTTTGGCTCAGCTTCGCTACGCGGCCCTGCGCTCTTTCTAAGAAAAGAACACCATCACAACAAGAAGAAAAAAATCACACTAAGAATTGTGCTGGATAGGGCCGGGCGGTGGCGCTGGAGCTAAGGTGCCTGCCTTGCCTGCGCACGGACCGCGGTTCGATCCCCCGGCGTCCCATATGGTCCCCCAAGAAGCCAGGAGCAACTTCTGAGCGCATAGCCAGGAGTAACCCCTGAGCGTCACAGGGTGTGGCCCAAAAACCAAAAAAAAAAAAAAAAAAAAAGAATTGTGCTGGATCACTGAAGCCCAGCATTTCTCTCCGGACTGTCTTCTCTGCTGCATGCTCCGGCCTAAGATTTGATCCTGTATGAGGCTTCATCCACAGAGGACTCCCCTCCCTTGGAGGCAAGTCGACCCATCCAGAAAGGGTGGAGCCAGAGGAGAGTGGTGCCTGCATCATATAGCCAATGAATTCCACCACAACACGTAGAAAAACCCAGAATACAAGTGTGACAATGGGGAAACAACGCAGGCCAGCATTAGACATAGAGAATGAAGATGACAATTCTGATGACTAGATAATGACCAACCAACTAATCAACCTCTCAGATAAGGACTTTAGGCTAGCAATATGGAAGATGCTCAACGAATTCAAAGAATCCATGGATCGATTTGAACAGAACACTAATAAGAACCAAGAAAATATGAAGACAGAAATCACAAAACTCCAAACTGAAAGAACATGTCATATAACAGGCTTGAAAAACTCAGTAAATGAAGTGAATGACAAAATGGATAGGCTCTGGGACAGGGTATCAGAAGCTGAGAATAGACTTGGTGCTGTGGAAGATGAGATAAATAATAATTCCATACAGCAGGAGAGATTGGAAAAATAACTTAAAGCAAATGAACAGACAATGGAAAAATTAGTCAAAGAATGGGAACAGATGAAAATAGAAGTCTATGATATGCTCAACAGAAACAACTTAAGAATCATTGGAGTCCCAGAGACCCAGGAAGAAAATTTCCAGGAAGAATCAATGGTCAAGAACATCATTAAAGAGAAACTTCCAGAGCTAAAGAACATCTGTGATCAAATCCTGCATGCTCGAAGAGTACCAACCAAAAGAGACCCCAGAAAAAATACCCCAAGATACATTCTAGTCACAATGACGAATCCCACAGATAGAGACAGAATTCTGAAAACAGCAAGATCAAAAGGGGAAATTACGTTCAAGCAAGCATCCTTGAGATCTATAGCAGACCTGTCACCAGAAACACTCAATTCCAGAAAGCAGTGGTGGGATATTGTGACAAGACTGAATGAAATGAATGCTTTACCTAGAATACTGTACCCTGCAAAGCTCACTTTCCGGTTTGACAGAAGAATACATGATTTCACAGACAAAAAACAGCTCAGAAACTTTACAGACTCAAAACTAGTCTTAAGAGAAAAACTGAAAGACCTAATTTAAGACAAGACTAACCAAAAGACACACCAAATTTTGATATAAAGATGGCATTAAATCCCAGGACAATTCATTCTCTCAACGTCAATGGACTAAATGCACCAGTTAAGAGACACAGAGTGGCTAAATGGATCAAAAAACTCAATCCAACCTTCTGCTGCCTACAAGAAATGCACCTGAATAGTCAGAACAAACATAGACTCAAAATAAAAGGCTGGAGAAAAATTATCCAAGCAAACAACACCCATAAAAAAGCTGGAGTGGCCATAATAATATCAGATAATGCAAACTTTATACTCAGGAAGGTTGTAAGGGGCAAAGATGGACATTTTATATTAATCAAGGGGTATGCAGAGAAGGAAGAAATAACTCTCCTAAACATATATGCACTGAATGAGGGGCCAGCAAAATATTTAATACAACTGTTGTCAAATCTGAAAAATAATATCTATAACAATACAATAATTGTGGGGGACCTCAACACGGCTTTGTCAACACAAAATAGGTCAACCAGACTGAAACCCAACAAGAATATACTAGACCTGAGGAGAGAAATGGAAGAAAGAGGCCTAGTGGATATATATAGGACACTCAATCCCCAGAAACCTGGATACACATTCTTCTCCAATGTACATGGGACATTCTCCAGGATAGACTACATGCTGGCACATAAAACCTCCATAATATCAAGCGGATAGAAATTTTGCAGACTACCTTTGCTGGCCACAAGGCTCTGAAATTATTTGTGAATTCCAAAGGGACTCAGAAGAAAAACTGTAACACCTGGAAGTTAAACAGCCTCGTACTGAATAACCAGTGAGTCTGCGATGAAATCATGGAGGAAGTCAAAAGGTTCCTGGAAACAAATGACAATAAAGACACAAACTATCACAACTTATGGGACACAGCAAAAGCAGTACTGAGAGGAAAATATATAGCTTTGCAAGCACACATCAGGAAGGAAGAAGGAGCTTACCTGTGTAGCTTAATGACACAGCTAATAGAACTAGACAGTTCTCAACAAAAGGACCCATATATAAGGAGACAGAAGGAAATAACAAAGCTGAGAGCAGATATCAACGAAGTGGAAACCCAAAAAACAATAGAAAGATCAACAAAAGCAGAAGTTGGTTCTTTGAAAAAATAAACAAGATTGATAGACCACTGGCAAACCTAACAAAGAAAGAGAGAGAGAGAAACTTGATAACTCGTATTAGGAATGAAAAAGGAGAGATCACTACTGATATGACAGAGATTCAAAGGGTAATCAGAAACTACTTTGAGAAACTCTACGCCACTAAAAATGAGAACCTGGAAGAAATGGATAAATTCTTGAACTCTTATAATCTTCCACGGTTGAAGGAAGAGGATGTAGCATATCTAAACACACCCATCACCATTGATGAAATTAAAACGGTAATCAAATATCTGCCCCCCCCCAAAAAAAATAAGCCCAGGCCCAGATGGATTCACTAATGAATTCTTTCAAACTTTCCAAGAGGAACTACTACCAATCCTGGCAATACTCTTTCATGAAATTGAACAAACGGAAACACTTCCAAATAGCTTTTATGAAGCCAACATCACCTTGATACCTAAACCAGACAGAGATGCTACGAAAAAAGAAAATTACAGACCATTATCGCTGATGAATGCAGATGCAAAAATCCTCAACAAAATCCTGGCAAATAGGATTCAATGCCTCATTAAGAAGATCATCCACTACGATCGGGTAGGTTTTATCCCAGGAATGCAAGGATGGTTTAACATCCGTAAATCTATCAACATAATACACAACATCAACAACACGAAAAATAAAAACCACATGATCATATCAATAGATGCAGAGAAAGCATTTGATAAGGTCCAACACCCATTCTTGATCAACACTCTCAGCAAGATGGGAATGGAAGGAACCTTTCTCAATATAGTTAAGGCCATCTACCACAAGCCAGTGGCAAATATTATCCTCAATGGAGAAAAACTAAAAGCCTTCCCTCTAAATTCTGGCACAAGACAAGGCTGTCCTCCCTCACCACTCCTATTCAACATAGCACTGGAAGTACTTGCTATAGCGATTAGGCAAGAAAAAGATATCAAGGGAATCCAGATAGGAAAGGAAGAAGTCAAGGTCTCTGTTTGCAGATGACATGATACTCTACTTAGAAAACCCTGAAGACTCTACCAAAAAGTTTCTAGAAACAATAGACTCATATAGCAAGGTGGCAGGCTACAAAATTAACACACAAAAATCAAAGGCCTTTCTATACACCAATAGTAATAAGGAAGAAATGGACATTAAGAAAACAACCCCATTCACAATAGTGCCACACAAACTCAAATATCTTGGAATCAACTTGACTAAAAATGTGAAGGACCTATACAAAGAAAACTATAAAATTTGCTCCAAAAAATAAGAGAGGAAACGCGGAAATGGAAACACATCACCTGCTCATGGATTGGCAGGATTAACATCATCAAAATGGCAATACTCCCAAAGGCATTATACAGATTTAATGTGATCCCTCTAAAGATACCCATGACATTCTTCAAAGAAGTGGATCAGGCACTTTTGAAATTCTTTTGGAACAATAAACACCCTAGAATAGCTAAAGCAATCATTGGGAAAAAGAATATGGGAGGAATTACTTTTCCCAACTTTAAACTTTACTACAAAGCAATAGTTATCAAAATAGCATGGTATTGGAATAAGGACAGGCCCTCAGATCAGTGGAATAGGCTTCAATACTCAGAAAGTGTTCTCCAGACATACAATCACCTAATTTTTGATAAAGGAGCAGGAAATACTAAATGGAGCAGGGAAAGCCTCTTCAACATGTGGTGTTGGCACAAACGGCTAGCCACTTGCAAAAAATTGAACTTAGACCCCCAGCTAACATCATGTACGAAGGTAAAATCCAAATGGATTAAAGACCTCGATATCAGACACAAAACCATAAGATATATAAAACAACACATAGGCAAAATACTCCAGGACATTGAGACTACAGGCATATTCAAGGAGGAAACTGTACTCTCCAAGCAAGTAAAAGCAGAGATTAACAGATGGGAATATATTAAGCTGAGAAGCTTCTGCACCTCAAAGGAAATAGTTCCCAGGATACAAGAGCCCCCCACTGAGTGGGAGAAACTCTTCACCCAATACCCATCAGATAAGGGGCTAATCTCCAAAATATACAAGGCACTGACAGAACTTTACAAGAAAAAAACATCTAATCCCATCCACAAATGGGGAGAAGAAATGAACAGACACTTTGACAAAGAAGAAATACAAATGGCCAAAAGACACATGAAAAAATGCTCCACATCACTAATCATCAGGGAGATGCAAATCAAAGCAACTATGAGATACCACCTCACACCACAGAGAATGGCACACATCACAAAGAATGAGAATAAACAGTGTTGGCGGGGATGTGGAGAGAAAGGAACTCTTATCCACTGCTGGTGGGAATGCCGTCTAGTTCAACCTTTATGAAAAGCGATATGGAGATTCCTCCATAAACTGGAAATCGAGCTTCCATACGATCCAGCTATACCACTGTTAGGAATATACCCTAGGAACACAAAAATACAATACAAAAATCCCTTCCTTACACCTATATTCATTGCAGCACTATTTACCATAGCAAGACTCTGGAAACAACCAAGATGCCCTTCAACAGACGAATGGCTAAAGAAACATTATGCATCTGTCAGGAGAGATGAAGTCATGAAATTTTCTTATACATGGATGTACACGGAATCTATTATGCTGAGTGATATAAGTCAGAGAGAGGGAGAGAGAGAGAAAAACGCAGAATGGTCTCACTCTTCTATGGGTTTTAAGGAAAATGAAAGACATTCTTGCAATAATAATTTTCAGACACAAACGAGAAAAGAGCTGGACGTTCCAGCTCACCTCAGGAAGCTCACTACAAAGAGTGATGAGTTTAGTTAGAGAAATAACTACATTTTGAACTGTCGTAAGAATGAGAATTTATGAGGGAAACAGAAAGCCTGTTTAGAGTACAGGTAGGGGTCGGGTGGGGAGGAGGGAGATTTGGGACATTGGTGATGGGAATGTTGCTCTGGTAATGGGTGGTGTTCTTTACATGACTGAAACCCAAACACAATCAAGGTGTTTAAATAAAATAAAAATTAAAAAATAATAATGATATTTGAAGATCAAAAATAATATAAAAAAACACAATATTTTGTGCTTTTTTGCTTTTTTTTCCCCTCCTGTCCTGGCACAGTAAATACTGGGGTCATTCGAAAAGGAATTCTCTTGGTTTAAGAGATATGGGGTTTCTCGCCCTTGGAGTTTATTGTCATGGGATCAACTATAGACTCTGTTCAGGATCCTTTACTCTCCTGGTGGTGCTTTTGTGTTGTTTGGAAGACTTCTATTCCATCCTAGGTGATACAATCGGACCTCTGTATCTATATATCTCAGTATCTGTACAGTTCCAGGGTTGGGACTTATGATGAAGTCAGTCTTTGTAGTTCTAGAAGTTCCATTCCCTCAGTGTCATTTTAATTCATCTTCTGTGGTTGTTGGTCTTGGTCCTTGCACTAAATCTAGGATGGCACCTAGGATAGCGTCTTTCTTTGTGTTTACAGAAGCCCCATTCTGTTACAATAGTCTCTGCTGGACCTTTGGAACCTGGGGATCATGGTTGTTGCGCAGGTCGTAGTTCAAACCCTAGACTAGGACTTTTTTTATTGGTCCCAAGATATATCACAGTCTGGTCATGGTTCTAGCAGCCAGTCATCTGTAAATCGCGATCTTGGCTTTTGGCCCTACCAATGAATGACAAGTCTTCTGATTTTGTCTTATCATTAGCTGGTAAGGTAGAGTAACCTGCTTTTAGGTCAAGTTGTTTCCATTTTCCTCGATGTCAGGATATCGCATTAGAGCTGGCACTTGTTGGTGTTCTAGCAGTATTAAGGCTGTCCCCAGATGGATTTGTTTCCTCAGCTGTTGTGAAGAACTGTGCCATTTCTATGTCTGGGATCAGGGTTCAAGGCTACAGATATGTTCATAGTTGAGTTTATTCATCGAATTTACACTACCCTTCAGCAGTATTACCTGTCTGTCACCAATATTACCCATTTCCCTCCTCTTCCATACCCTGCCTATCTTCAAGACAGGCATTGAATTTCTCTCTCTCTCTCACTATCATTGTCATTGTAGCTATTAGTGCAGTTTATCTTCTTTACTGTGCTCATCGCTCTTTATGATAAGCATATGTCATGACCTGGTCCTTCTGGCCCAAATCTCTATTGTTTCTGGATATTATTACCATACTGTCATTATTTTTCTTAAATCCCACAGAAGTGTGAGATTGTTTTGTGTATATTTCTCTCTCCCTCTCACTCATTTCACTCAGCATAATAGTTCATGTATGTCCACGCAAGTATAGGCAAAATTTGACTTCATTTTTCTTAACAGCTGCATAGAATTCTATTGTGTTGCTGTACCACATTTTCTTTAGCCACTCATTTGTTGTTGGGCAGGTGCATTGTTTTCATATTCTATTTTAACAGCACTGCAATACACACACATATATATTTTTGTTCCTAAGGTATATCCCTAGGAGTGGTATTGATTGATCATCTGAGAATTTAATTTCCAGGTTTTTTTTTGGTTTTGGGGCTACATCCAGTGGCACCGAGGAATTTACTCCCTGGCTATGCACTCAGAAATTGCTCCTGGCAGGTTTTGGAGGACCATATGGGAATGCTGGGTCCATCCTGGGTCCTACACACCATATCTTTGACCCCAGTTGTTTAGGTTTAAAGAAGCAGGATAGCAGCAAAGAACCTGGATCCATCCAGGTGGGCCACATGCAAAGTAAATGCTGAACTGCTGTGCCATCACTCCAGCCCAATTTCCAGCTTTTTGAGGAATATCCATATTGTTTTCCTTAAAACCTGGACTAGACAGCATTCTCATCAGCAGTGAATGACAGTTGCTTTCTCCCTGCATCCATACCATTCTTGTTCTTTGTGATGTGTGCCATTCTCTGTGCCATGAGATGATACCTCATTGTTGTTTTGATTTGCATCTCCCTGATGATTAGTGATAGCGAGCATTTTTTTTTTATGTTTCTTTTGGCTATTTGTAGTTTTTCTTTGAGGAATTGTCTGTTCATTTATTCTCTCCATTTTTTGATGAGGTTATATTTTTTCTTGTTAAGTTCTATCAGTATTTTATATATCTTAGATATTAGCCCATAATATGATGGATATTGGTTGAATAGTTTCTCCTATTCCATGAATGGCCTTTATATCCTAATCACTGTTTCCTTTGAAGTGCAGAAGATTTTCAGTTTAATGTAGTCCCATTTGTTTATCTCTGCTTCCACTTGTTTGGCCAGTAGTGTTTCCTCCTTGATGATGTCTTTAATCTCAATGTCATCGAGTGTTTTGCCTATTTTTTTTCCTATATACCTGATAGCTCCAGGTTTGATATCAAGGTCTTTAATCCATTGTGATATGACCTTTATGCATAGTGTTAAAGAGAGGTTTGAGTTCCCTTTTTTTGTATGTGGCTGACCAGTTGTCCCAACACCACTTGTTGAAAAGACTTTCCTTGCTCCATTTTGCATTTCTTGCCCCTTTATTAATGATTATTTGATTGTATGTCTGGGGGTCATTTTTTGAATATTGAAGTCTATTATATTGATCTGCTGGTCTGTCTTTATTCCAATACCATGCTGTTTTTAATGATTATTGCTTTATAGTATAGTTTAAAGTTGGGGAAAGTGATGCCCCTCTTTTTATTTTTCTTTTTTTTAACTTTATTGATTGATTGACTGATTGGTTTTGGGTCACACCCAGAGGTGCTCAGGAGTTACTCCTGGCTCTGAACTAAGAAGTTGCCCCTGGCAGGCTGGGAGACCATATGGGATGGCAGGAATTGAACCAGGTCCCTCCTGGGTTGGCTGCATACAAGGCAAATGCCCTACCACTGTGCTATCTCTCTGGCCCCTTCTTGCCTAATTTCTATGGCAAGTACTTCTATTACTATGTGCCTAGAAGTGGTGAGAGGGAGCAGCCTTGTCTTGTGTCACATTTTAGAGGAAAGGCTTTCAATTTTTCTCCATTGAGTATAATATTTGCCATGGGCTTGTGGCAAATGGTTTTGACTATATTAGGAATAGTTCTTCCATTCCCATCTTGTTGAGAGTTTTTATCATGAATGGGTATTGAACCTTATCAAATGCTTTCTTTACATCAATTGCTACAGTTTTTATTTTTCTTTTGTTGATATGATGTAAACATTGATTGACTTGCATATGTTAAACCATCCTTTCATCTCTAGAATGAGTTCTATTCATGGCGTATGACCTTCTTGATAGTCATTGCATCCTGTTTGCTAAGATTTTTATTGAATTTCTTTGTATCTATGTTCATCAAGAATATTATTCTGTAGTTCACTTTTTTTTTTTTGTGGCATCTCTGACTGCTTTTGGTATCAGGGTGATGTTAGCTTCTTAAAAGCTACTTGGGAGTGTTTCTGTTTCTTCAGTTTCCTGTAAGAGTCTCAAAAGGATTGACAACAAGTTCTTTGGAAAGGTTTGAAAGAATTCATCAGTGAATTCATCTGGGCCTGTACTTTTGTTTTTGGAAGATTTTTGATTACCATTTTAATTTTGTCAATAGTGTGGTTCTGTTCAGATGTGCTAGATCATCTTGGTTCAACCTTGGGAGGTTATATGAATTCAAGAACTTATCTATTTCTTCCAAGTTTTGTTTTTTTGTGGCATAGAGTTTCTCAAAGCAGTCTATGATTGCCCTTTAATTTTTTATAGTATCTGTAGTAATCTCCCCTTTTGCTAGTGGTTTATCGATCTTGTTTATTTTTTTCAAAGAACCAACTCTTGATTTCATTGATATTTTTGATTGTTTTTTTTTTGGATTTCTAACTCATTAATTTCTGCTCTAAGCTTTATTATTTTCTCCTGTCTTTATTTTTGGTCTATTTTGTTGATCACTTTCCTTTTTGAAGCTATGCCATTAAGTTATTTATATAGATTCCTTCTTCCTTGACAGCCACCAGCTCTCAAAAGTACAGACTGTAATTGTTCTCAATAAACTTAAAATCTTGAGGCTAGAGTGATAGAACAGCAGGTAAAACATCTACATTTCTTTTTTTTTTAATTTTTATTTTGACCATATTGAGTTACATATATTTCACAGTAGTATTTTAGGTACATATTAACATTGAATCAGGGGAGACATCTACATTTCACACAGTCAGTTTTTGTTCTGATCCTCATGCCCTGCTAGGAGTAATTCTTGACATAGAGCACTGTTGGGCATGATCCCAAAGCAAAACAAATTCAAAGAAGTACTTTTGTAAGCTTTATTTTAGATGTGTCAATATCTGTTTTTGGTTTATAAAATCAAATTTGTTTCATAATTCAGATTGTAATAAGTGATAAAAGCTGGATCTCATCTTCCCGCTTTGTTGTCATAAGTCTCCTCCACTGGTGGGGCTGGAAGCAGTGACAGAAGTTGTACAGTGAATGTTATGGCAGAAGCTAACCACAGGCCAAGCTGTTCTGAGGCATTCCGCTTTTGATTTTTCCATCATTACTCTCCCGCCCTTCATCTGAACCATAGAGACATTCTGTCTGGGATTTAATAAAAATGTCCCCTTCCCTCTGCACTTTTGTAATGACCAAAATCAACATACTTTGCTGTGTATGCTGAGGTCACATATCTTATTATTTTTTTATTGTTTTGCTGGTGGACTTATGCCAGTGATGTGAGGGTGTTCAGGCCTAGGAGTGCTGGGGAGAGCCATCAGGAACAACTGGTGCTTCTCCATGGCATAGCTATGAGCATTGATCTTGGGGCATTGTGTGTAGAAGGCATCTACTCCAGATCTGTGAGTTATCACACTAGTTCTGTTATATATATTTTGAGTAGTAAGTCTCATTGTTATTTGAAGTTCTCAGATCTGTTGGTTCTGATAATGGTCCAGTCTGAGTCTTTCCCATCAAATTGTTTTTTCATTTTTTTCTGTGACCTAAGGATGCTGTCGGAGATTGTCCAGGGAGGGAGATTATTCCAGGGTGTGAAAATCTGTGAGAATACCAGGCATTACCCAAGCTCTTTGCTCAAAAGTTTGTACATAATCTTCCTGCAGCTTGGTTGTCCTGTGTTTCTCGGCTGCCAGCATGTTTCAGCCTCTTCTGGTTTTACTCAGACTAAGAATACATTGTACAACATTGCAACAATGTAAGGAATTCCTTGGACTAGCAAGATCTTTTATCAGTTCATAAATATTGATATGGGGTACATGCCGTAGAAAAGATGGACACAATGATGCTGCTGTTGATAATAGGGGTGATGATGAGGATTCTATATCTGTCATAATGGTTACATATCCTTCTAGAGACTAATATCCTTTCTTAGACTTAGAAAGTGACTCCAGTCAGTGAATACTATGCATTTTCCTCTCTCATTTGCATCTCAGCTTCCTCCATTTGATAACTTTGATGTTAGATTCTTTAGTTACATCTTCACACTATTTGAACATTCCTACCACTCAGAGTAAGTCTTCCTGACTTCACAACTCCTTCCAACTACGTTATTTATTTATTTTTATCTATTTCCAACTACTTCTACTACTCTATCTCTTACCTCTTTATAATTAAGTTAAGGTTGTATTTTACACTTCTCCACATTCCATTCATTCTTCATCTGCAGGAATCCTAAATATACCATTGAAACAACTTTCTCTATGGGTATAAGGACCTTCTTCCTGGTTAATTTTGATAATATACCTTTTAGGCTTTTAATGTAGTTGTGTACACACATAAAAAGTCATATTATGTTTTTTGTTTCATTGGCAGAAAACATCTGTGATGCTTATTTGATACAGTTTAATCCTAAGAAAGACCAATGCTCAAACACAATTTTTCAGCTGCCATTTTACAAGTCCCTGACTGGGATGGCCTATGGTTACTGTCTTCAGTCCTTACAGCTATTATTGGCTTGTGCTTTCAATATCACTATAGTGAACAATTCTGTTCCTGTCAGCCTCTTGTCCATACAAGAAGGTCAACTTTGCATCTCCTTGGGTCTCTTTCTGAATATTGCTTATTTAGTTCTGCTCCCAGATTGCCAATGGTCTTATTTATTACTAGTTGAGTTATTTACTTGAGAAATGTATTTCTATTCCAATCCCCTCTCTCTCCCAGTGTAATTTGTAGCTTAAATGCAATCCTATAGAAACAGCCTAACAGCTTTCCAATTCTTTTTTTTTTTTTTATTTTGGGGCAACATCTAGCTGTGCTCAGGGCATATTCTGGATCCTGTTCTGAGGGATCACTACTGGTGGTGCTCAAGGGATCAAACCCAGGGCTGCCACACAAAATAATCCAAACCAGGCTGAGTGTGAAATATGTATAGTCTGGCTCTTCTGAGAGAAAGGAGAGGAGAGGGGAGGAAGGGAGAAGAGGGAAAGAGCTGCCTGCCATAACTACCATTTTTTATTGAGTAAAGAGACCATCCCTGGGTGGGAGAGCAAGGATAGAAGTCCTATCCTGAGCCAGGTTTGCTTGAGACATGTAAACAATCTCTGTTTTTGTGTAAAACCAAGTTGTAAATAGATACAAAGAAACTAAGGATCTTCTTTGTTTTGGGTAAAACAAGGTATAATCTAACAGGGGGTCATGACCCTTTGATGGTGGTAGAAGTTGTATGCAGTAACTGTACAGTAGTACTATAAACTTTAACACAATTGCAACCATATTACCTAAACTATAAAGTTTAAAACAAAAGAACAGATTTTACCTGAGGAATAACACAGGGGTTTTTAATGCTTACCTTGCAAACATATGACCATGGGTTAAAATCTTGAAGTCCCATCTGTATAGAGTGAAGTCCTGCAGTGGTGCTGTTGGATCATGGAAACCATGTTGTCTGTGATCTTCAACACTCTGAGCCATTTCCAGGTACACCACAACCAGGCTGTGTAAGGTGCTCATGAGAAAGGGGTGTGACCACTGGTGAGCACCACCACTAGGAAGATATGTGTGCCACAGCTGGGAAATAAAACCTTTGGTAAGGACACTGTAAGCAACATAGCCATTCTGGTAAGCAATATTTATGTTGCCCGAATTAGTGGGTAGTCTGCATTGAGCTCCTGGGTAGGCACTGCAACTAAAGGTGGGTACACCTTGGTGAGTGTCATATCCAAGTGTACAAGCCCCTAACCCAGAGGTGGGACTCCCTCAAACAGGCCTGAGTACAACTTCTATGTCAGCAGATCAGCAAAGGCACAAGGAAGGTGGGAGGGAGAAAAGTGAGAAATGGATTCTTTGTAGAGCTTCCTCTATTTGGTTCTGTCATTTTATTTTGAATTTTAATTTCCTCAGAGATTTCTTCTCTGTGCTCAGGACTCTTGCTACTATTTGGAGACATTTCCAGCTATATCACCAGCCCATACATCTGTCTTATTAAAAATTTTAAAATTACCGGCTTGGAGAGATAGCACAGTGGCGTTTGCCTTGCAAGCAGCTGATCCAGGACCAAAGGTGATTGGTTCAAATCCCGGTGTCCCATATGGTCCCCCGTGCCTGCCAGGAGCTATATCTGAGCAGATAGCCAGGAGTAACCCCTGAGCACCACCGAGTGTGGCCCAAAAACCAAAAAAAATTTTTTTTAAAATTATAATAATATGATTTTCCAAATTGTTCATAAAGCAGTTGTTTCAGGCATTAAATGTTCTAATACCAATTCGACTACCAGTGTGACTTATTTTTTACCACTTCTCCACTATGCCCTCATACAGACACAATTTTTTAAATTTTATATTATATTTTACAACACAAAGGCAAATGGAACTATCAAAATTTATATCAATAAAATAAATTTATGGTCATTGTTAAAATCTCACAATGGTGTTACTAAAGTCATTGTCTTATATTTTACTGGATTAGTAGGTACTAGTTGAGTTCTCCACACCTCTGTTTTGAGTTTCAGACTCTCATATCTCTCACCCTACTGGATCCCTTCCACTGAGTATCTAACAGCCCTTTAAACCTTCCCTGTGATTTTTCTCTGTGTTCTTGTCTTAGTGAACTGAAATTCATCTGTTTCACTGCTTGAGTCCTCTTCTTGCTTCCTCAGTTCTATATAAAATGCACACCTAGATCTGCTACTTCTTTCTCCAACACAAATCTGTGGGGATAAATTCTGGGGCTTGCTGGTTGTCTGGTTTCCCTGGAGTTTCTGGCTATCACATGCATCTTTCAGCCACTTGCAGTTTGCAGTATTCACCGTGTTTGTGTTTGAGCTGACCCTGAAATGTACAGGTCGGCAGCAAGCAGCACACAAAAATACCAGACAGAGTCACAAGAGAAAGTGCATTTTGGCTATGGAGTGTTGTAGTTTCTTGGAGTTTATTGAGCCAGCTAAGCTTCTCCTTTCCGCTGCTTTTCCTTCCATTTTTATTAGCCAGACTTTAACATAAATCACCTGACCTGAGGGTCAGGGTTGACATACTTTTGTTAATTAACTCAAAAAAGGTGAAAGGTCATACCTATATTCATTGCAGTACTATTTACAATAGTCAGAATCTGGAAACAACTAAGTTACCCTTCAATAGATGAATGGCTAAAGAAACTGTGGTACATATACACAATGGAATATTATGCAGCTGTCAGTAGAGATGAAGTCATGAAATTTTCCTATACATGGATGTACAATGAATCTGTTATGCTGAGTGAAATAAGTCAGAGGAGGAGAGAGAAGCAGAATAGTGTCACTCATCCATGGGTTTAAAAAACAAAAGACATTATTGTAATAATGCTCAGAGACAATAGAGATGAGGGCCAGAAGGACCGGCTCATGGTATGAAGCTCACCACAAAGAGTGGTGCATGCAGTTAGAGAAATCACTACACTAACAACTATTATGACAATGTTAATGAGTGACAGAAGTAGAATGCTTGTCTGGAATACAGGTGGTGGTAGGGGAGGAGAAAGATGAGGAGCATTGGTAGTGGGAATGTTGCACTGCTGAAGGGGGTGTTCTTTTTATGACTGAAACCCAACTGCAAACATGTTTGTCATCATGGTGCTTAAATAAAGATATAAAAAAAAGAGGTGAAAGGAAAAAGTAAAGTGACAATACATATCTTTTTTCCCAAATCCAACCATTTTCTCATCATTTTATTATTAAACTAACATACTCTTTTTTTCCCTTTAGCTGTTGATATATCTTTTGATATATTTTTTGTATATATTTTAAATGTTTATCCTAATTCCAGTTTTATATATTCCAATTATTTTTCTGAGATTTTTCTTTTTGTTTCTACTAAAAGGACAATCTACTTTTATAATTTTTTGCATAAATTTTTTATGATTTCTAATCTAATCTTATGATTTTTGTTGCATGAAAGCTTTTAGATTGCTTTATAGACAAAATTTAAAATTCTTAGTATACCATAAATTCTTTTCTACTTTTATGTGCTTTGCAATCCTTTCTGAATTCACCCTATTTCCTGAAGCACATTATTTTATTTGCACTTCAGAGAATGTGCTGTGCTTTTTCTGACTGTTAGACCTTAATTCAGATAATTTCCAGACTTCATTACTTAACTCAAATCCTCAATGTTTATGCCATTCATAGCTCTAGTTACATAGCTACCATTCTAGTTCAGCTCTTTTTTTTCTTTTATTAAGCATTATGATTTAAAAAGTTGTTTAAAATAGAGTTGTTTCAGGGATACAGAGTTCTAACACCAGTGTCCCCTTCCCTCCACTATCCCTAGGGTCTCTCCCATCTCCCAGCCTGCCCCTTGGCATGCATATAAAATTTCTTTTTTTATTTAAACAACTTTATTACATACATGATTATGTTTGGGTTTCAGTCATGTAAAGAACACCGCCCATCACCAGTGCAACATTCCCATCACCAATGTCTCAAATCTCCCTCCTCCCCACCTAACCCCCACCTGTACTCTAGACAGGCTTTCTATGTCCCTTGTACATCCTCTTTATTAGGATAGTTCAAAACGTAGTTATTTCTCTAACTAAACTCATCCCTGTTTGTGGTGAGCTTCATGAGGTGAGCTGTAACTTCCAGCTCTTTTCTCTTTTGTGTCTGAAAGTTATTATTGCAAGAATGTCTTTCATTTTTCTTAAAACCCATAGATGAGTGAGACTATTCTGTGTCTTTCTCTCTCTCTTTCTCTGACTTATTTCACTCAGCATAATAGATTCCATGTACATCCATGTATAGGAAAATTTCATGACTTCATCTCTCCTGACAGCTGCATAATATTCCATATATACATATACTGTGTATATGTATCACAGTTTCTTTAGCCATTCATCTGTTGAAGGGTATCTTGACTGTTTCCAGAGTCTTGCTATGGTAAATAGTGCTGCAATGAGTGTAGGTGTAAGGAAGGGATTTTTGTATTGTATTTTTGTGTTCCTAGGGTATATTCCTAGGAGTGGTATAGTGGGTCGTATGGGAGCTTGATTTCCAGTTTTTGGAGGAATCTCCATATTGCTTTCCATAAAGGTTGAACTAGACAGCATTCCCACCAGCAGTGGATAAGAGTTCATTTCTCTCCACATCCCCGCCAACACTGCTTGTTCTCATTCTTTGTGATGTGTGCCAATCTCTGGGGTGTGAGGTGGTACCTCATAGTTGTTTTGATTTGCATCTCCCTGATGATTAGTGATGTGGAGCATTTTTTCATGTGTCTTTTGGCCATTTGTATTTCTTCTTTGTCAAAGTGTCTGTCCATTTATTCTCCCCATTTTTTGATGGGATTAGATGTTTTTTTTTTTCTTGTAAATTTCTGTCAGTTCCTTGTATATTTTGGAGATTAGCCCCTTGTCTGATGGGTATTGGGTGAAGAGTTTCTCCCACTCAGTGGGGGGCTCTTGTATCCTGGGCGTTATTTCTTTTGAGGTGCGAAGCTTCTCAGTTTAATATATTCCCATCTGTTAATATCTGCTTTCACTTGCTTGGAGGGTGCAGTTTCCTCTTTGAAGATGCCTTTAGTCTCAATGTCCTGGAGTGTTTTACCTATGTGTTGTTCTATATATCTTGTGGTTTCGGGTCTGATATCGAGGTCTTTCATCCATTTGGATTTAATCTTTGTACATGATGTTAGCTGGGGGGGGGTCTAAGTTCAATTTTTTGCAAGTGGCTAGCCAGTTGTGCCAACACCACTTGTTGAAGAGGCTTTCTTTGCTCCATTTAGGATTTCTTACTACTTTATCAAAAATTAGGTGATTGTATGTCTGGGGAACATTCTCTGAATATTCAAGCCTATTCCACTGATCTGAGGGCCTGTCTTCATTCCAATACCATGCATATAAAATTTCTTCCATGTTACAAATAAAACTTTTTAAAATAAAAATTCTATGCTGGTATATTTTCTTTTTTAATTTGAATGCCTTACATTTATTTTTTTTTTAAAAATATCTTTATTTAGGCGCCATTATTACAAACATGATTGTAGTTGGGTTTCTGTCATTAAAAGAACACCCCTCCCTTCACTAGTGCAACATTCCCACCACCAGTGCCATCTTCCTCCTCTCCACCTCCTGCCTGTATTCCAGACAGGCATTCTACTTCTCTCACTCATTAACATTGTCTAAATAGTTGTTAGTGTAGTAATTTCTCTAACTGCATGCACCACTCTTTGTGGTGAGCTGAATTCATATCATGAGCCGGTCCTTCTGGCCCTCATCTCTATTGTCTCTGAGCATTATTACAATAAAGTCTTTTATTTTGTGTCTCTCTCCCTCTGTTTCTCACTCAACATAATAGTTTCCATGTTGATTTATTTATAGGAATATTTCATGACTTTATCTCTCCTGATGGCTTCAAAATATTCCATTGTGTATGTGTACCACACAGTTTCTTTTGTCATCCATCTGTTGAAGGGTTGTTTCCAGATTCTGACTATTGTAAATAGTGCTGCAATTAATATAGGTTTGAAGAAGGCATTTTTGTATTGTGTTTTTGTGTTCCAAGGAGTAATTTGTATGCTGATATATTTTAGAGTTCTCATGAAATAGGCAGATCTTACAATCATAACATTTAGTAAGAGTGATCTAGCTCATTTCTTTGCCTGATGAATCTTCTCTTGTTTACTGTTGTACTTTGTTTCCAAAGTGTTAGTCTTAGAGTAGGCATATAATATTGAAGAATAAATAGGCAACGTAACTTCAAAGTCTCAGTTCTGAGTGGGAAAAACACAGCGAAGGTCCTTTTACCCAATCACAAGCCTGTGATTTGGAGTTGTGTTGGTAATGATTTTGATCCTGACACTACATTAAGGGGTAGAATGTAGGGCTGGAAATTTGTTTTTTGGGTATATTTGAAGGATGCATCCTATTATATTTTCACTTGGATGGATGTTAATAAGTTATAGATTTAAAATATGTTTAATTTTTTTTTACATATTTAAAATATGTATTTTAAGAGCTGGAGTGGTAGTACTGTGGTAGGGCATTTGCCAGCCCAGGATCGACCCACGTTCGATCCCCAGTATCCCATATGGTCTCTCGAGCCTGCCAGAAGCGGTTTCTGAGTGCAGAGCCATGAGTAACCCCTGAGTGCTGCCAGGTGTGGCCCAATCCCCTCAAAGTATTTTATAAATGTTATTTTAATCTTTTATATAAATGGAGGATAAAAATTTAGTTTATCTTTGCAATTAGCCATCTACATTATCAAGGCATCACTAATTTGCCAATTATTGGAATTTTTCCAGAGAAAATTAAGTCTCTTTTTAGTTAAAATTGTTTTTAACAGATTAATGAATAGATTATATATTAAATTTGTTGTGAATATCTGAACAATATTCCTAGGGTAAATAATAAACTTGCACTTACCACAGTGGGTTCTGGGGGTTGTAAAGAAAGTAGTATAACATGTATTTTATTACTTGCATAATTTGGGGCACAGTACAGTTTTTAAGATATTAATATATGGTTTATTTAAATGACTTCATTGTTGATAAATTGAGACTTTTATATCAAAATGATATAACAATAAGGTAGTGACAGCATGTTGCTGACTTTGGTTTGGTCTGGCAAATGGTTTCCTGAGCATTTCCAGGAGAACCAAAACCAAGGGTCAGGTTTGAGCTCCTCCAGGTCTGCCCTCCCCCACAAATAAAATTTAAAAATAAGTAACAAGAAATTGAATTACATTGAAGGCTCAAAAGGATTAATTGTTTCATTAATGGTATTCTTCTAGCATAGCTTTGATTTGTTTTTCAAATGTTGTCAAATTATTAGAAAAATAATTTATTGCCGGGCGGTGGCGCTGGAGGTAAGGTGCCTGCCTTGCCTGCGCTAGCCTAGGACGGACCGCGGTTCGATCCCCCGGCGTCCCATATGGTCCCCCAAGAAGCCAGGAGCAACTTCTGAGCGCATAGCCAGGAGTAACCCCTGAGCGTCACAGGGTGTGGCCCAAAAACCAAAAAAAAAAAAAAAAAAAAAAGAAAAATAATTTATTTCAGATGTTTTCCAAAATTTACTTAGTACTTAAAATCTAAGTATTTTTTATTCCATAATTATGATTAACTTGGTGGCTGGGAAGCTAAATATACTTCTCATTTAAGGCAATGAAAATATTTGTGTCTGAGAATTTTTTAAATTGGGTCTGCATGTTCAAAATCTCTACATTATCATGTGCTATACATTGAAATGTATTTATTAACAAGACAGCAGTATCATTAGATTTTGTGGACTTTTGAATGAATGAACTGGTTACTAAGCTTGCCAGGGTTTCCAGGAATTTTAGTTTTTATTTGGAAGGGTGGTAGACTTGAAGACATATTTGTTTTAGCCTTTAATACTTGGAATATGCTTTTTATTTCTATTGGCTTTTGAACAGAGTTGATCCAGTCAAGAGGGTGTTTCTCTGTTCCACTAATAGATTAAGGAATCAGTAAATTACAGATAGGTTTATAGAGTACAAAGCAAAATTTATTTTCACATCTGGCTCAATGTTTCACAATAGAGATGGAAGGAACCTAGAAAGAACATTTAAAAAAAGTTTCTGGCAGAGCACAGGGAGGAGAAAAACAGAGATGAATAGAAATCAAGGTGCGGAAAAAGATGATAAGAAAAGGAAGAATAGGGGAATAAGGGTCACGGGCCTTAGGTATACCAGTGATATGGGAGAGTGGTATAGCTGTATATCCAGAGCAAAGACTCAACAATACTGAGAACATGAGATCTAAACTATAGACACTGAATTTTGAAATGTGCCGTCATGGTGGCAGGTGGGTGGATAGGTAGAGAGGGTGGGAGTGGGAGAGAGCATGGGAATGCTGGTGGAGGGAAGTTGACATTAGTGGTGTTGATACTATTGGTATTGAATATTGACACTATGGAATATTGACAATATTGACAGAATTGAAGTTGTCACTATTGGTATTTGTATATTATATGCTGAAGACTCAACTATCAACAATAGTGTAAAGTTCCGTTCTTGAATTAAATTAAAAATTAAAACCACCCTGGCAGTAAAACAATTTATGGAAACTCTTTTCTCCCTCACACAGAGATTTTTCTATTATGAGATGAAATAAAATTAATGTGTAGAATATAAAGCAGAGGATGAGCTTGGGCTTAAGTGAACCTTAGAAAAAAAGGATACAAAATTTAATTTAAAAAATTTGCTCTTTTAAATGGTTCTGTAGAAACTGATAAGTTGAACTTGTGGTACCCAGAATGCTTGTTCTAATAAGTTCCCTGATTAATATTGAAACTATTATTTAATAATAAGCCATATTAATAAATTTCAGTAATATTTAAAATATTTCAAAAGTAAAATTTTTCCTGGTCATGTTCAGTTTTCTTTTTTTTTTTTTTTGGTTTTTGGGCCACACCTGGCGGTGCTCAGGGGTTACTCCTGGCTATCTGCTCAGAAATAGATCCTGGCAGGTACAGGGGACCTTATGGGATGCTGGGATTCAAACCAACCACCTTAGGTCCTGGGTCGGCTGCTTGCAAGGCAAATGCCACTGTGCTATATCTTCGGCCCCACATGTTCAGTTTTCTAGGGAGAAATTATTTAATAACTTTTCAAAAACTTTTATATAGAAATATGTCACTTTCTATTCTGATCAGATTGCCTCTCGATCTTCCAGATGGCTTAGAGTTACATTAAACTGTACTTAAAACTTAAGAGTAGTTAAATGTCTTTCCATTAATAAAAAAACAACAACAACAGTCTTTTCATTTCGAGGACTTAATTTCAGAGATCACTATTTTTTGAACCAAACCTGGTGGTGCTCAGAGGGTTACTTTCTGACTCTGCTCTCAGGAATCCCTCCTGGTAGGTTGGGGGATCATAAAGAATGCAGGAATTGAATTCAGATTGGCCACGTGCAAGGCAAATGTCCTACCTCCTGTGCTATCGCTCTAGCCCCACAAAGATCACTATTAAGTAGGACAGTCAATTTAAAAAGTTTTAAGTAAGAGTATTTAAAAAAAATTCACTATTGTAATTTGGATGATTAGTGCATGCTATTAAACACGATATTTTTATTATGCTATTTGACAATATTGAAAATGTGAAAAAATTTTTTTTAGGTATACATATGGGCAACCAGTGAAAGGAGATGTGACACTTACATTTTCACCTTTATCCTATTGGGGTGTCAGGAAAAATATTAAAAAAAACTTAAAGGTAATCTTTGCATATATTTTATAATTTGTTATAGGTAAACTTGTTTACATTTTCAAAGAGTGATATTTTTACTGAATTAACAAAAATTGAATGTAAGGCAATCAAGAGCTTTTTAGCTCTGTGAATAATTAAGTGATTAATTAATTAAATGGGGCAGTCATTGTATTATTGTTTTCGTTTGAGTTTTATTTCTACTATTTGAATTACTTAAAGATTAAAATGAAATTTTTTAAAACAGATAGATGGGTCTGCAAACTTCTCCTTTACTAATGAAGAAATGAAAGAAGTAATGGATTTTTCGGATGATCTTTCTGAACACATGCATGTGTCTTCTTTTGGTCCAGTAGAAATTTTAGCCATAGTGACAGAATCTCTTACAGGTTTGTACATGTGGAAGTGAAAATAAAGCTATTTATGTGGTGCTTCACTTCCTCTCTCTGTTTGAGTTTTGCAGTGTTACTTTCCAGAAGGTACTAGTTAGTTTTGAGATGATTATGTCTACTGATAAGTCTGATTTGTGGAATGTTTCCATAATGAAGAGGGGGAACTTATTTTCTATGAAACTTCAAATATGCAATAGGTATATATTTCCACTTATATCTTTAATGTCTATCCTTAAATGGAAATGCTGATTTTTCAGAGGATTGTTATTTATGGGAATCATTTAACTCAAATGTTCAGAAATCATTTTTGTGCTTTGTTTTTAGGCCATATGTGGCTGTGTTTAGGGCATACTCCTGTTTGCTCAGGGATCACTTCTGGGGGACTTTTGGGCTATTTGGGGTGCCATAGATTGAACCTGGGTCATGCAGATAAGGGTACTATATTATTTATCAGGTCCAAAATATTCAGAAATATTTTTTAGAAATAGTTTTACCTTTAATAATACAACTAAAGTTAATTACTATTTGGACCTCACTGTTGCAATTTCAACAGTTTTTATTAATCCCCAAGGGAACAAATTATGTCAGTGGCCTTTATGTGCTAGAGCAAATGTCATTATGGGAGAAATAGTGCTTTGAAGGCATCATTCGAAGATGTAATAGAATAGTATGGTTTTGTCTGTGGTCAAGTCAATGTTGAATGAGATGGTGTCCTGATATTTTAGCCCCTTGGAAAATATAAATAATTAGGGAGATCATATTGATTGAATTTGTTGGTGAAATATTACCTTTGCTTTTTGAATGGTACACTGTCTGTAATAGGTATCTCAAGAAATGCAAGCTCCAATGTATTTTTTAAGCAACATGATTACATCATTGAGTTTTTTGATTATACTACTGTCTTGAAGCCGTCTCTTAACTTCACAGCCACTGTAAGTTGACATATTTATTAATAGTCTAAAGCAATTAGTTTAATACAATGAAATAGAATGGGAATTGTTTTTAGTGTTATTTAATAAATTTTGAGTAAAAGGTAGACTGATTTTTTCCCTCACATATGTGAGATATACAGAATTATTTCCAAATAACACCTCATTTCTCTAAATATTAGTTTTCAACAAAAATATTTTCAACATTCCTTAATAAGTTAGATTTGTATAATTACATTTGGGGTTTATAATTAATTAAATTATATGCTTGTTACATTTTTCATTTTATTTTATAACATATGTATTATATAAAAATAAAATTATATTTTACAATGTTAATATATGAAAAATATGTATGTGGAGAGAGAAGTATAATGTGTGGGAACAGCAAGTCTAGAAGTTAAAAAGAGGGAGTATCACTTAAGTTTGGCAGAATTATGGTAAGAGACATGAGAAGATCACTGAAGTAGAGATGGACTGAATTTGAGGTAGTTGGGGATATAGCTAGCAGTTTCCTGCAGAGGGGTTGGTGATGATAGTATAGCAAGGTGAGAAGAGTGACAAGAGGTTTGAGACTTTTTGGATTAGAGAATAGGTAACTTTCTTCATTAAATCTCCACATTAGAAAGAGGTAAAGGAAGTAAGAAAGACACCAAGAGGATGGAAAAGGTAGGATATTAAAGAAGACTAATACAGAAATATGGAAGAGAAAAGAAGCAAAAATATGAGTGTAGTCAATGATATGGGAAGATTTTTAGAGAGGGATTGGCCAATCTAGAATTTTGGCCACCTCCTAAATGCCCTAAGAACTTAATTTCAGCCTAATAATCTCCATATTTAGCCATGTATAGGCAAATTTCATGATTTCATTTTGTTCTAATGGCTGCATAATACTCTATTATGTAGATGTACCAAGTTTTTTTTTTAGCCACTCATCTGTTCACAGGTACTGGGGTTGTTTCTAGATTCTGGCTATTGTAAATAGTGCTGAGACAAACAGAGGAATGCATAGGGCTTTTCTGCATGGTGATTTTGGGTTTCTAGGGTACATACCTAGGAATGGTATTGCTGGATCATATGAAAACTCATTTTTTTTGAGAAATATCCATATTGTTTTCCCAAAAAGCCTGGATCAGTCTACATTGCCACCAGCAGTGAATGAGAGTCCCTTTCTCCCTGCAGCCGCACCAGCATTGGCTATTTTTGTTCTTTGTGATGTGTGCCAGTCTCTGTGGTGTGAGATGATACTTCATTGTTATTTATTTGTATCTCCCGATGATTAATGATTTGGAGCATTTTTTCATATGCTTTTTGGCTATCTGTATTTCTTCTTGGCAGAAATATTTGTTCGTTTTATTTTTGTATCGTTAGATATATTTTTCTTGCTAAATTCTATCAGTGCCTTGTATATCTTAGATATTAACCTCTTACTTGATGGGTATTGGGTGAATAGTTTTCCCCATTCCATGGAAGTCTAGTCACTGTTTTCTTTGAAGTGCAAAAGCTTCTCAGTTTAGTGTAGTCAATTTAATGTAGTTTAGTGTAGTCTCAGTTTAAGGTGTTTATCTTGGCTTCCACTTGCTTTAACAAAATATTTCATCCTTGAAGATGCCTTTAGTTTCATCCTGAGTGAAATGAGTTAGAGGGAGATGGATGAACATAGAATAATTCCACTCATTTGTGGGATATAATAAAAATAAAAGATAGTATGGTGGGGCCGGCGAGGTGGCGCTAGAGGTAAGGTGTCTGCCTTGCAAGCGCTAGCCAAGGAAGGACTGCAGTTCAATCCCCCGGCGTCCCATATGGTTCCCCCAAGCCAGGGGCAATTTCTGAGTACTTAGCCAGGAGTAACCACTGAGCATCAAACGGGTGTGGCCCCAAAAATAAAAAAAAAAAAAAAAGAAAAAAAAAAGATAGTATGGTAATAAAATCCTGAAACAAGAGACTAGGGCCAGGAAGTAGGAAGCTTACCACAAAGAGTGGTGAAAATAGTTAGGGTAGTGAATGGTCCACTGAATGATAGTTGGAACTGATCACACTGATCACAAGAACTGGGTGCTGAAAGATATAAAGTGATGTGCATGGTACCCCTTTAATAGTGCAAACCATAGTGTCGGAAAAGGAGATAGAGAAGAAAGAGAGGAGAGAGGAGAGGAGAGGAGAGAGGAGAGGATAAAGGAAAGAGAGCGAGGAGAGGAGAGGAGAGAGAGGAGAGAGAGAAGAGAGAGAGGAGGAAGAGAGAGAGGAGAGAGAAGAGAGAGAGGAGAGAGAGAGGAGAGAGAGAGGAGAGAGAGGAGAGAGAGGAGAGAGAAGAGATAGAGGAGAGAGGAGAGGAGAGGAGAGGAGAGAGAGAGAGAGAGAGAGAGAGAGAGAGAGAGAGAGAGAGAGAGAGAGAGAGAGAGAGAGAGGCAAAATGTTTGCCCCAGAGGCAGGCTGGGGAGAGGGCAGGGTTGGTGGGAGGGAAACTGGTGGGAGAGACATTGATGGCAGGAAAAGTGCAATGATGAAGGGTGATGTACATTTTATGATTGAAACTCAATTATGAGCAATTTTGTAATCAAAGTGCTTAAATAAATTATATATTTTTATATACATGTAGATAACTCGATTTCATGGGGGTTGTGCAAGTGAAAATTTGACTTAATGGAACATAATTCATTTTTTTGTTACTTATTTTAAAATAATGTGTTTTGAAACTTAGGTGAAGGTATTTCGCTCTGATGATAGTCCTCTGACTCTAGAAGAAAGAAGAAATGATGTAGTCATAAAGGTGACACAGACAAACTATTCCCACTCTTGGAGCAGATGGAACAGTAGTGACCAGGAAAAGGAAGTGATCCAGACCATAAATTATGCTGTCCCTCAGAATGGAATTTTCAACATTGAAATTCCCATCCTGCCTGATTCCAGGGAGCTACAATTGAAGGTGCTGCCAGTTTCCCTTCATACTAATGTATGGGCAGTTTTGAAATTGTAATCCTGAATAGGTGTTTTTACCAATGAAAGTCAGTACATAGGAAGTATAAATAACTTCTCTAGCCATTGTTGATTTCAAGTCATGGACATTATATTGATTGAAACTGAAATGAAAGGAAATAAATTATTATTCTTATACCTCTTTTCTGGGCTTTTACCCAGAGTGATTCTCCAGATTCCCCAAGTATTCTTGCTTCCTTTCTTTTGCTTATTCCAAACCTACTTTGTGGATGTATAGAGAGAAGTGATAGGATTTGTTTCTTGTAAATTATCTCTGTGAAGAGATAAATGACCATTGGAGAGAGTGAAATGATCCTTTTCTATTTAATTCTCTGTTTTGTGATAATGTATCTTTGCTTCCCAAATAAGTTAAAAATGAGGCTCTTTTCTATTTAAATGTGAGGATGAAGATTCTATTCTATTTGTTGAAATAATCAGTTTCTTTATATTACAAGCTATAAAATGGCAAAGTATGTATTTTTTCTGTATGAAGAAAAATGAAAGTGATTTTTTGCCTTTTAGTGATTTTTCAGCAAGTAGGATATTTTCTGTATTACTAAAAATGAAAATTTATAGTGTTTTTTCCTTCGTTTTTAGGCCTCATTTCTTGATAGTACAAATACAGTGAGAATTAATGGTATGTTTAATTCTCCTAGTAAAACATATATCCAGTTAAAAACAAGAGAAGAAAATATAAAGGTAATGCTTACTATATTTTGATAATTAGAATATTTTCCCCTTAATCTGTATATATTAATTATGATATTTTTTCCCAGGTGGGATCACCTTTTGAACTGGTGGTTATTGGTAATAAGCCGTTGAAGAATTTGAGCTATATGGTAATTATAAAATATCAATTTATGATTTACTACAGAACCATCTTAAACAGTGTCTACCTTTCCTTTCTCACATTTCTACAATATTTTAAAAATACAACTATTTTGCTTTGCTAAAAATGAAATTCAACTCACAAATTTTTTAGCCTGTCTTTGTAGTATAATCAAAGTATCCATTTTTTCTCATATTTTACTCTCCAATTTAATTTGCATAATTTAATCTTGCCGTATGTTTAAAAGTTAAATTTCTGTGATGTAACCCAGATGTTTATTATAGATAATTATAAATAGAACTCATAGTTGCTCAACAGTGCTGTTATTTTGCTAACATGCTTTTTCCAGTGATGTCCTTTCCACCTAAAAATATATTCCTGAGGGACCGGAGTGATGGCGCAGCAGTAGGGCATTTGCCTTGCACGCGGCTGACCCAGGAAGGACCGAGGTTTGATCTTCGGCATCCCATATCGTCCCCCAAGTCAGGAGCGACTTCTGAGCGCATAGCCAGGAGTAACTGGGAGATGTTTTTGCATTAAAAAAAACTTCAGGGCCCGGAGAGGTAGCACAGCAGTGTTTGCCTTGCAAGCAGTCGATCCAGAACCTAAGGTGGTTGGTTCGAATCCCAGTGTCCCATATGGTCCCCCGTGCCTGCCAGGAGCTATTTCTGAGCAGACAGCCAGGAGTAACCCCTGAGCACCGCCGGGTGTGACCCAAAAACCAAAAAAAAAAACCAACAAAAAAAACCCCCAAAAAACTTCAAAGTTGGATTAAGATTTTGTGTGTGTATTTAAATTTATTATAAAACTAATTGCTGTTGAGATTTTTACTGACTTAATTTAAAATGTATATTGCTTATTATTCTTTTCAGGTAGTATCGAGGGGACAGCTGGTTGCTGTAGGCAAGCAAAATTCACCAACCTTCTTTTTAACACCAGAAAATTCCTGGGCTCCAAAAGCCTGTGTAATTGTGTATTATGTTGAAGAGGATGGGGAAATTATAAGTGATGTTCTAAAAATTCCTGTTGGGCTTGCTTTTAAAAATAAGGTAAGATGTAAGAAAATGACATTTAAAACAAAACTTACAATTAAAGTGAGAAGAATTTATTTCTTCACAATAGTATCATTAAGCAATAGATGTAACATCAACTTGTTTAGAAGTTTATATTCACTTCTGAAACTATAGTAAAACCTCTTCAAATTTTGTTATAGTTGTAGTTTTGCATGTGAACTTACTGATTATTGTGGATCTTATTTGTAAGCTTTGACTTTACTTGAAGACTATAAGTCAAATTCATGAAATTATTTCTGGAGTTCTCAAATAGTTAAGGCAGCATTGTTCTGATATGTAATTCCAGTGTTAATGTTAGATATGTGTGGTGTTGATACTAAAGTGTAAATGAAATAGAGTGTAAAAGGTAATGTGCTCTTAGAAGCTGAGCTGGGCTTTGGTTTATCCATTTTATCTGCTTGAAAACTTAACCAAGACCTGAAAGTGGCAACATTACTTATAGGAAATGTGTGTAGATTCTTATATCCAGACATATCAGTAATTTGTTTTTGTTTTTGGGTCACATCCAGCCATGCTCATTGATTTTTGGCTCTGCACCCGGAAGTGCTTAGGGAACTAGATGAGGTGCAAGGAATCAAACATAGATTGGCCAGGTGCTAGAAAAATACTCAGTGTACTATCTCTTCAGCCCATCAGTGATTTTTAAAAATGTCTCTTAGGATATTTTATATTATTTTTCCAACTTTTATTGAAGTACCATGGTTTACAGTATTAACAGTATAGTTTCAAACTTACATCTTTCCAACATCACATCCTACGTTGATGTGTCAGCTTCTTTCCACCAGTGACCCATGGACTACTCACATCCTTACTCTAGCTTGGTAAACTCAATTCCTGTTAGTGCTTTGATCTCCCATCCTTGATTTTTGGACCACTTCCTACCGTGCTCAGGGATCACTTCTTATGATGAGGCTCAAGGGGCCTTAATGTGGTACTAGGGATAGAATTGGGGTCATCTTCAATCTCATGAAAGGCAAAGACCTTTAATATGTCTCTCTTTCTTGCATCAGTGGGTTGTTTTTTTTTTTTTTAACCTTACAGAGTCCAGCTTCATTCAACCCCCACCCTCATCTCTCCTTGAAAACCAACTCTGAAAAGAGTTTATTACAAAAGTGTCATATAGAAATATGAATTTTAAAATGAACCATCATGTTACTAAAATCTGATAACTTTTCTTTTTTTAATCTGATAACTTTAAAAGTCCTTTTAAGAAAATTAATACATTTTAAACTAGTAATTTGCAGAATACAATTCTGTTAATAGTTTTTACTTTTACTTAATTTTTTAAATTTATAAGTAGTAGTAGCTAACTATCATGCTTTTACTGAAAACTGTAACCTCTGGGCCAGAGAGATAGCACAGAGGTAGGGCACTTACTTTGCATGTGGCCCACCCTGAATGGACTGGGTTTGATTCTGGCATCCCATATGGTCCCCCAGCCGCCAGGGGTGATTTCTGAGTGCAGACCCAGGAGTAGCTCCTGAGCAACTCTGGGTGTGGCCAAAAGCCAATCAATCAATATAAATAAAGGTAAAAATATTAAAAAAAAGAAAGCTGTCACCTCTGACTTTGTCAAATATAATGCACTTTTTTTTTAAAATGAAAAAAGTTTTTAAGACAACTATATCCACCAGTTTCTAATGGATTTTTGATTTCTAGTGATTCAAATAGTTCCCTCGCAAATGTGAATTTTGAAAAATGTCAATTTCTTATTGAGGTGTCATGATGTACAATATTTTTAATATTATTATTAATGCTATTGTACTCTGGTGATGCCACATCCATCACCAGAGTATCAGTATTCCTCTACCACCTTTCGGTAGGCACTCACTCATTCTCCAGTTCTATTGGTAGTCTCTTTGTCTCAAAGAGACAAAGGTGGTGGATTTTCTGCTTTGGGATTACACCTAGCAATGCTCAGGGATTACTCCTGGCTCTGCATTCAGGAATTACTCCTGGCAGTACGCTGGGGACTATGGGGATTATGGGGTACTAGGGTTTGAACCTGGGTCACTTGCATCAAGGCAATTACCCTATCTGCTGTATAATTTTTCCAGCCCCTAAAGATAATTTTTAAAAATAATATTGAGAACCATGTGAATTACAAGTCTTTCACAGTTATATTTAAGGTACATAGTGGCAGTGAATTAGGGCAATTCCCCACTACCGGTGTTGACCTCCCTTCACCCCTGTTCCCAGCATGCATCCCATACTTCCTCTGAAAGATAAATTTTGAGGTAGAAGTTAAGGGGATCTAGAGACAATATGCGAGAGAACACTGGCATTCTGGTAACAGGTAGCAACATTATATTAAATAAATTAAATTATATTAATTTATTAATTTATGTTAATTTTTAGGTTATACCTGGTGGTCCTCAGGGCTTATTCCTGGCTCTGTACTCAATACTCACTCCTGGGCTTGGGGAAACCATCTGGGATGCCTGAGATCAAACATGGGTTCACTGTGTGCAAAGCACACACTCACTGCACTATCTAGTTGGCACCAACAAAATATTTAAAAAAATTTATATTAACAAACACTTTAAATAATAGTACCTTAATGAAAATATGTGAAAAGAAGTGTCAGGTTTAAGTAAAGAGGTACATCTCTGAAAGTGAGGCTGACTTCTAAACATTTAAGTGTCAAAGAGGAAGCAGAGTGTATAAATAGCATAAATGCAAGAAATTTCTTCAATATGAGAAATAAGAAATTTGTTTCAGGGTCCGGAGAGATAGCACAATGGTAGGACATTTGCCTTGCATGCAGCTGATCCAAGATGAATGGTAGTTCGAATCTCGGCATCTCTTTTTTTTCATTTTTTTTATTTTTTTTTAATTTTTATTTTTAATTATGAGAACAAGGGTGTAAAGAAAGAGGACAAGGCAAAGTTACAGTGGAAGGACAATCACCCATAACATAATTCTCAGAAGTCCCCTTGCTGATATCTTAACTTTGAAATTTCAGCCAAAGAACATTAAGATAAATAAGACAGAATCCATGTACAATTACTTTGTCCCTCAAGTCCCCAGATTGTAACACATTATAATATTTCTTAACAGTACACAAAGCAATCTAAAGCCATAAAACTTACATAGCTCCTTAAACATTACAGGCATAGTATTTTCTTACATTTCCATATACATGCATATTAGCTTACGTTAACCTCAAATTTTAAGTGAGTTCTTTTTAAGGATTAGAGTCAAAGGAGCACAGTAAAAATGGTGTTAGAGTGGCAATTGTTGTTTGCATAGGCCCACCAAAATATGAGGGACATGGAAAGAAATAACCTTGGCCTAAGTACAAAGAGACCCGACCCCTGAAGTTTCCTGGCACAAGACCAAGTCTAGGCTCCAGGCAAGCTAGATCGTCCAATCTAAGACATTGTCTGTAGTGCCAACACACTTTTATTTTTCACACAGTCTCTGTTGTTGGTATCATGTTTCTGTATTAAAGATCCTGGAATCTGCATATCTTACATTGCGAATCTCGGCATCTCATATGGTCCCCTGTGCTTGCCAGGAGGGATTTCTGAGCAAAGAGCCAGGAGTAACTCCCGAGAGCCATTGGGTGTGACCCAAAAACCAGAAAAAAATTTTTTTTTGTTTTAGTTACATTTACAATTATCTTTAGAGACTAGGGATGTAGGTCAGTGGTAGAGCATTTGTATTGCATATGTGAGGCCCTGGGTTCAATTCTCAGCAAGGCAAACACAAAACTCTTTTTCTAGATTTTATGTGGTAATGTTTATCATAGCTATTCAAAGAAACTTTCACTTTGAAATAGAATATGTGTAAATAAGAGAAAATTTATGTGTGTTTGCTAATTGATATCTGGAATAAATTAAAGAAGTGCAGAAGCGGCTTGCTGTATAAGTTTCGAACTTACCCACATAGTACTGCAAGTTTCAATGATGGGGTCTTTGAGATGCAACGTAAAGAGAGTATGTTCAGGGTTTGCACTTCAACTCTCCACTTCCTCTCATTTAAGGTGTAAATGGAGAGAAATAAATTAGACATAGTGGCTTAAGAGATATGACAAGGAAAAATGGCCTTGCTTGCTGGATTTTTTTTCAATACCATTGCAATATAGGAGAGGGATGAAACTCAACTATAAAATAGAAGGCAGAAGCTGCAGGGTTAGTTGGAGGGAAAATATAGAAAGACATGGGGAGAGACTGGCCAATGTAATCAGAACAAATATCTGTGTTTGCTTATGGACAATTTTTCAGTTAGGCTACCCACTTCACACAGAGATTGAGAGATCCAACAGACTGTCTTCCCCAGTTATTTTACTTCAAAGCAATGCCTCCCACTTACTTCCAAAAGATATTTCTGGGCTGTAAAACCTTTAAAGGTGAATAAAAATTAATAATGGCAAATAAACACTTTATGGGCTTTTAGTCAAGAAGAAAAGTTTAGTTGCATGGAGTGGAATGTTTAGGATATTGGTCTGGTAGCACAATGATTGAGGTTGTGGGATGTTGAGATAGAGTTTTATCTTAGTAGGAAGGAGAAAGCCATTTGGTACAACTTGTGATAAGAAGGTCTATTGTTTTTAAGAAGTACTGGTATTCCTGGAGTAATAGCACAGTGGGTAGGGCATTTGCCTTGAATGCAGCAGATCTGAATTCTATCCCTGGCACCCTATATAGTTCCCCCACCCCTGATCTCTTCAGGAATGATTCTTGAGTGCAGAACCAGAAGTAAACCCCGAACACTGTTGGGAGTGGTCTCAAAACAAAAACAAAATGAAGCAAAAAGTATTGGTTCTGCATGCTTTGATGAGTGTGTGGGGTCTCAACTTACAGTTTTGCAAAAGAAATCAGAGGGAAAAGGTGCATTTTGACCAGGAGTTATCAAGTAGCTTCCTGGATCTTATTGGGTCAGTCAAGCTTATTTTTTACTGCTGCTTTCCTTGCCACTTTTATTAGCCAGAGTTAGACATAAATCACCTGAAGAATCAGGGTTGATATAATTAAGGGCACTTTTGCTAATTAACTCAGAAAAGGTAAAGTGATTTTGCTTTCATTACGGTCACAGAGTAATGAAAGGAATATTCAGGCAGTCCTTGGTGAACTCTTACTTGTTTAAGTCAAGTCACAACATGAGTATCTGTAGCACCTTTCCTCTTGCACTCCTCCTCTTGCTGTTCGCCATATATGGCTGAGCTGGATACTGCTGTCTTTTCTTCAGCATTGGCTGGTGTCATGAAGAAAAATAAGAGGAGTGTAGAGAAATGAGGAGAATTCCATGGACACCTCTGTGAAAGTATGACTTTTAAATGCTCTGGGAGTAGTTTTATTTTTCCATTCTTTGGAGGACATGTGTATATGGTTTTAGAGTTATTCTTGACATGAGGCAAAATACTCTTTTTTTAAAAATTTTTTTTATTTTTATCATATTGGCTTACATATCATTCACAGTAATATTTTAGGTACATATCAACATTGAATCAGGGGAATACCCATCACCAAATTTGTCCTTCCCCCACCCCAGTTTCCTTCCTGCAACCCATATCCCCCACCATCACCCCTCGGGCTGCTAGAGTAGGTGGTCCCCTCTTTGTCTAACTTACTATTAGTGATCATATATCTGTTTGGTCCTGGTACACTCCCTTGTTGCCTCTATTTGAGAGGCAGAGCTAGATAGTTTGAGTTATGTGGTTTTGTTTGAAGGAAAGAAAAGCAATAGAATGGGGTAAAATAAATAAATAAATAAATAAATAAATAAATAAAAAATCAAATAAGCTGAAAATGGGCGGAGTCCTTCTAGAGGCTTTCAACCTCAGTTTGAGAGAGGACATGTAAAAGGTAATTGAAGGGCTGGAGAGATAGCATGGAGGTAAGGCGTTTGCCTTTTATGCAGAAGGTCATTGGTTCAAATCCCGGCATCCCACATGGTCCCCTGTGCCTGCCAGGAGCGATTTCTGAACATGGAGCCAGGAGTAACCTTTGAGCACTGCCAGGTGTGACCCCAAAAAAACAAAAACAAAACAAACAAACAAACAAAAAGTAATTGAAACACCACAACAGTACAGAAAGAAATATCAAATTAAATATCCAGTGAGCACTACAGCAATAAAGACAAGCACCACACAATAGTCTTGGTCCTGAAAATCAAACCATGCCGGAGTGCAAAAAGAAAGAGAAAGATAAAATAAAATTAGAGACATCAACTTCAATATCTACACCAAAATAAAGAAGTAAAAAAAAATCAATCAATCAATATATATGTGAGTAAAATGATTATTTTGTGCCCCCCCCCCTGCATTGACACAGTACCTATTGAGGATATTATAGAGGGAATTCCCTTGGCCTAGGAGATACAGGGTTTCTCCACCCCTGAAGTATACTGTCATGGGATTAACTATAGACTCCTTGCATGATCATTTACTCTCCCCTTGGTGCTTTTGTGGCGAGGCAAATATACTCTTCAATTTTGATGTACTGTTTGTCAGACAGGTAGGTGATACTTTAAAAACATGAAATAAATACTTTTTTTCCTTTTCTTAGATAAATATGTATTGGAACAAATCTAAAGTTGAACCATCTGAGAAGGTCTCTCTTCGGATCTCTGTGACACAACCCCGCTCTGTAGTTGGAATTGTTGCTGTTGACAAAAGTACGACTCTGATGAATATGTCAAATGATATTACAATGGAAAATGTGAGTTTACCTAGTGTAATTTTGTTTGTTTTTCCTAATCAATGCTTAGAGAGCAGGGACCCACTTTTGGCAACATAAGAACATGTAGGCCCTTGCTACAACCTGAGAATGTGGTGCTATTTGGCCCTATAGTGCCTGTGCCATCAAGGCCACCTAGTGGTACTTGGGAAACATTTGGTTCTGAGGAATGACTCAATCTGTACTCTGGTCTTAGCTAATTTTGTTTGTTTGTTTTTCTTCTTCTTTTTTTTTTTTTCAGGAGGGAAGCACCAGTGGTGCTTCAAGCTTACTTTTGGCTCTTGCTTAGGGAACCACTCCTGGAAGTGTTTGGGGACATGTAGTATTGGGAATCTGACTGGGTTGGCTACATATAAGACATGTGCTGTAATCCTTGTACTATTTCTTTAACCCCTGTTTAAAATATTATTATAAAATACAATAAAAAAGATAATTATATTGCTCCAAATATCTCAGACAAATTTTATAGTTCTTCAAGTATAAGTAAAAGAATGAAAAGGAATTTGTAGTCCAGTCATTATATTAGAAAGAGGCTTATGTGGTCAAGAAGTGGTCGTGCTGTTTTATATGAGAACTATTACCTAGAATTCTTTATCATTTCTCTACTATGCTTTAGTTTGAAGGCTCAAGAAATGCTATGAAATTGCCTGTGCAATGCCATTGGAAAAGAGGGCTTTACATTAAAGTACATCCCATTTTTGTTACATATAAAGGTTATAAATGCTTATAGTCATTGTAGACTCAAATCACTTTAATCTGAATTTTAAAATAATTTATATTTTGATTCAGTCATATCTCTTGGTGCTTGGGCACTACTCTTGACTTGCTCAGGAGCAGCTCCAAGTGGTGCTTAGAGAGGATCATTGTACAATTACAATGACATGTCTTCTACATGTACTGTATGTTCCTTCCCTGTCACTAGCTAGTTCCCTGTCTCTTCTGTAGCTGATTTTTCTCAGTCTTCATCATTTTCCCTTCCTTTTTGGCTGTTCATGTTGCACTGAGTTGAGATTGCATTCACACCTGGTGTTTGAGTGCTCAACCTGTACTCATGGGAAGCCCTGCATTGGTGGTAGGAATGCCCCTGATTCAATGTCACTATGTACCTAAAATATTACTGTGAAAGAGTTGTAATCCATTGTGGTCAAAATAAAAATTATTTAAAAAGAAAACAAACAAAAAACCCAATAAGGCAGTAACAACAAAAGTACAAAAAGAACAACAAAAAAAAAACCCACAAAAAACAAAAACAAACCAAAACCCAAAACCATCACCTATGAAAAAACAAACAAAAAACCCAAACCAAAACAATAAAAAGCAAACCCCCAAAACAAAAAAATATATAGTCAAAAAACCCAAACCAGCAATTACTTAAAAAGGTTTGTGTTTCTTCTTCTTCTTCTTCTTCTTCTTCTTCTTCTTCTTCTTCTTCTTCTTCTTCTTCTTCTTCTTCTTCTTCTTCTTCTTCTTCTTCTTCTTCTTCTTCTTCTTCTTCTTTCTTCTTCCTCCTCCTTCTTTTCTTCTTCCTCCTTCTCTTCCTCCTCCTCCTCCTCCTTCCTTTTTTTTTGTAAAGGCACATTAAATATTGGGGAAATTAGAACAGGAATTCTGTTGGCCTAATAGATACATGGTTTCTCTGCACTTAAAGTATACTTCCATGGGAACAACTACAGACTCCATACATGCTCACTTTCATCTTTTAACCAAATGGTATTGTGTATATTGTGTATATATTCTGCATCTTCTTTATCTACTCATTTGTTGTTGGAATCTTGGATTGTTTTCATACTTTGGTTATTGTTAAGAGAGTTTCAGTTAATGTAGGTGTAACATATCTTTTTGGATTAGTGGTTTTTGGTATAATGAGTACTACTACTAGTATTGCTGAGATTGGAGACAAATTACAGTGGGTAAAGTGCTGACTTTGATTTGATCCTCATGTAACTGACTTTGATTTGATCCTCAGCACAAGTTCCCTAAGCACTGAGCCAGGAATAAGTTCTGAATATAGCTGAATGTAGCCTCAAACCCTCTATCTTTCATAATACTACTATTAATGTGATATATATACACCTATGTTTTTTTATAGAAAAGAACTGTATCTTATTGATGTTACCTTTTTTATAATATGAATTTTTTGTATTGTACATTCTCTGTTTTTTAAAAATTTAATTTGTTGAAAAATTTTAAGAAAATATATCATGTACTTTCTGGCCATCTATGTTTTCCCCCCCCAAGGCCAATCCTTTGAGATGACTTTTTTTCCTTTAATAATGATTTCTTTATTTAAGCACTATGGTTACAAACATGCTCGTAGTTGGGTTTCAGCCATAAAACGCACACCCTCTTCACCAGTGCAACTTTCCCACCATCTGTGTTTCTTCTTTGAGAAAATTTCTGTATCTCTTCTTCCCATATTTGGATGTGGTTAGATGTTTTATTTTTATTAAGCTCTACCATTACCTCATATATTTTAGATAGTAACCTTTTATCAGATGGGTATTGGTTGAATAGTTTCTCCCATTCCATGAGAAGATGAGTCAGAGGGAGAGGGATAGAGATAGAATTATCACACTCATTTTTGGAATACAAAATAAAAGACAAAATAGAAATAATATCCCAAAACAGTAGAGCCAGAGGGACCAGCTCATGGTAGGAAGTTTGCCACAAATAGCAGGGGTTACAATTAGGGCACAGTAGGAACCACTATGACAATGATAGTTGGAAATGATCACTTTGGACAAGAAGTAGGTGCTGAAAGTCATATGCATGATATACCTTCAGTAACAAAATTACAAATCACAGTGTCTAAAGAATTGGAAAGGTGGGCCCAGAGAGATAGCACAGCGGCGTTTGCCTTGCAAGCAGCCGATCCAGGACCAAGGGTGGTTGGTTCGAATCCTGGTGTCCCATATGGTCCTCTGTGCTATTTCTGAGCAGACAGCCAGGAGTAATCCCTGAGCACCGCCGGGTGTGGCCCAAAAACCAAAAAAAAAAATAAAAAAATAAAAAAAATTGGAAAGGTAAAGAGAGAGTGAGAGAGAAAGAGATAGATAGATTGATAGAGATATCTGTCACAGATACAGGCAGGGAGGAGGCTGGGGGGAGGGCATGAGGGTAAGGACATTGGTGGTGGGAAATATGAGGACACTGTATATCTAAAAATTAATAAAGAACTTTGATGATGATTCACTTATAGAATTTATTTATAAATAAAAAAGAAAGAAAAATATATCAACCATCACATTTATTTCCTTACTTTTCCAAATGTTTGGATCAGTTTTAAAGTTGACCTCTATGTGTTGGTCTTGCCAACCACTGACATTTCTTTTAAATATTTTTTTTATTTTTAATTATGAGAACAAAGATGTAAAGAAAGAGGACAAGGTAAAGTTACAGTGGAAGGACAATCACCCATAACATAATTCTCAGAAGAAGTCCCCTTGCTGTTATCTTAACTTTGAACTTTCAGCCAAAGAACATTAAGATAAATAAAATAGAATCCATGTACAGTTACTTTGTCCCTCAAGTTCCCATATTGTAACACATTATAACATTTCTTAACAGCACACAAGGCAATCTAAAGCCATAAAACTTACGTAACTCCTTAAACAGTAGAGGCATAGTATTTTTTACATTTCCATGTACATGCATATTAGCATAAGTTAACCTCAAATTTTAAGTGGTTTTTTTTTTAAGGATTAGAGTCAAAGGAGCACAGTAAAAATGGTGGTAGAGTGGCAATTGTTGTTTGCATAGGCCCACTAAAATATGAGAGGCATGGAAAGGAATAACCTTGGCCTAAATACAAAGAGACCCTACCCCTGAAGTTTCCTGGCACAAGACCAACTCTAGGCTCCAGGCAAGTTAGATCATGCAATCCAAGACATTGTCCGTAGTGCCAACACACTTTTCACACTGTCTCTGTTGTTGGTATCATGTTTCTGTATTAAAGATCCTGAAATCTGCATATCCTACATTGAAGTCAGGATGTGGAGTGCCTTCTCGTTTCACCTCACCATTAAAGGGCAATGCAGGAAGCCCTGTCCTTTGTAAACAGGTCGTTGTTCTTAAGTCTTCTCAGTGTTAAGGGAAGTCTCTTTTGAGCAGGTTGATGTCTGAGCAGTGGTAGGGTCTTCCGTGGTAGAGGATTGCTTCCAGGTGATGTTATAGACAAACCTGGATGTTTCGTGGATGGCTTCCCTGGTTCAGGGGTGAATGGAAAATGCCCTTTCTTCTGAGGCCTGTGCCAGGTCATTATGTCAATGTTTAGGGTGTAAGGTCCCTTGGCACTACAAGATTTGTGTATTCCAATCTCTATTAGATAGGATCTTATTTGTATGTGTAGTATTTTCTCATTTTAATGTGCCTATGCAAAAAAGGAGCAATGCCACGTGGCGTTATTGGTGCATATGGGGGACATAAGAACAAGTACAATAATCCCCATGACATGGTTCAATCATAAGCATTAAACTGGGGGACTCTTTCACCAAAATTCCTTGTTAAACAACTCATAAAGAGAAGATAAAAAGTGGTTAGAATCATCACTGTATAAGATAATATTTAGTAAGACTTATAGTTGTCAGGGAAAAACACAAAATATTCTAAAGACATACGTGTCCATATTATCTTTTGAAACAGTTCGGGGTTGTTACACACAATGCATGGCTTTGGTCTGTGATTAGGATTGTGCAATACTGAAGTTAAAGAGTAATGTGGGTTAGTGATGTTTTTTTTTTTTTATTCCATACAATCATATGCTCTTTTTTTTTTTTAACACCACCCATCACCAGTGCAACATTCCCATCACCAATGTCCCAAGTCTCCCTCCTCCCCACCCGACCCCCGCCTGTACTCTAAACAGGTTCTCAATTTCCCTCATACATTCTCATTATTAGGACAGTTCAAAATGTAGTTATTTATCCAACTAAACTCATCACTCTTTGTGATGAGCTTCCTGAGGTGAGCTGGAACTTCCAGCTCTTTTCTCTTTTGTGTCTGAAAGTTATTATTGCAAGAATGTCTTTCATTTTTCTTAAAACCCATAAATGTGTGAGACCATTCTGCGTTTTTCTCTCTCTCTCTGACTTATTTCACTCAGCATAATAGATTCCGTTAGTGATGTTTGGGGCGGGTGTGAGAGTTAAGGAGTAAAAATGAGCTTTGAAAGGGTGTGGGAAAGGGCAGAATACAAAATGGACATTCTGGATACGCAAAACATAACAAAAAGATAAGGAATACTCTTTTATTTATTTATTTTTTTTGTTTTGTTTTTTTTGGGCCACACCCGGCTTTGCTCAGGGGTTACTCCTGGCTGTCTGCTCAGAAATAGCTCCTGGCAGGCACGGGGGACCATATGGGACACCGGGATTCGAACCAACCACCTTTGGTCCTGGATCAGCTGCTTGCAAGGCAAACGCCTCTGTGCTATCTCTCCGGGCCCAGGAATACTCTTAATACAAGCAGTGCCCACGGTTTTCCATAATCAGAGTGGTCAGAAATTGCCAGTGACAAACAGCGCAACCGAGCAAATCTCAGCAAACCCCAAGTTAGGACCAACCATTTCTGGCCGCCAGGGCTGCCACCCCAGAAGGCCTAGAGGCCGGGGGCAGAAGAGGGGAAGGCTGGGAGCCTATAAAGGCTCCCAGCGCACCCAAGTTAGGGAGAAGGCCTTCCACATGGGGTCTCCCCCAACCCCATGCCGGCTAGAGCTAGCCTCCAGCTCAAGAGAGGATCGAGAGAGAGCCGGAAGCCAGGATGTGCCCGCCCTACACCTTGTGCCCTTCCCTCCCTAGAGCTGAGGGAAGGGCGGGGAAAGCTTGGGACCCCATCCAGGAGGGACCCCCCGACACTCACCTTGTCTGGCCGCCTGGGCTGCTACCCCAGAAGGCCTGGAGAACCACTGGCATTTCAATTTCTTCTGGGAAAAACATGCCAGCACTACTTTCGAACTCTGGATTATTGAACAGAGTAAAAATAAGTTTCAATAAGAACTGCAATTTTTATTGATTTCCACAGTTTTACCATTTGTATAGGTTTTGAATATGACTGTGTGAACTGTGTTTTATCTAAAATAGACTTAAGAAGTGTTGCAGAGAACAGAGCAAGCTGATAAGAACACATTCATTTTGAATATTTTATCTTCATTTTAGGTTATCCAGGAATTGGAACTTTACAATACAGGATTTTATTTAGGCATGTTCATGAATTCCTTTGCAGTTTTTCAGGTATTTACCTTTTAATTTGAAAAGCTATTAATATATTTTACTAAATCAAAAACATTATAATTAATGAAAGAATTGTTAAGCTTTTATTTAATGTGATATTGAAGTGCAGTGTGTTATATAAGAGTAAAAATGGAACGATGATTTTATTATATAAATAATTGGGAAAATTTAACATTAGTTAAACTAAGAGGCCACGGATTTGTCATTAAACAAATACTTTTTTCCTCTTTATATTGCTTCTCATTGATTTTCCAAAGGCCCTTTGCACATGACTATTCAGTATGCACTGTGTGTTTGTGTGTCTCTATGAAAAAAGAATGCATGCATATGCAAGAAGAGAGATTTTTGCATGTTTTTAAAATGAGCAAGAGTTAAAAAAGGAAATATATATATGCATATAGCTCTAGCAAGAGTAAGAAGATGTATGGAGGGATACTGTAACAAGTTGTAGAGCATTTAAGTTTTATTTTAAAAGAAAATTGAAATTATTCTTTCCAGGAATGTGGCCTCTGGGTATTAACAGATGCGACTCTGGTGAAGGATTCTATCGATGGTGTTTGTAAGTAAAATATGGCAATGTGTCTGCCAAGCATTAAAGCCATTTACTACTGATATTAAAATTATATAATTAAACATAGTTATATAGGTATGGGTACTTATCCATTGCACATGAATATTGTGCTTTTAATTTTATTTCTTCTTGCTTTTTGGGGAGTGCAGCTTCCAAGTTGTACATAGGGGGGTGTCTACTAGGGGTCATAGGGGAACCATTCCTGGCAATATTCAGTCAACCAGGTCAATGATGCAGTGTTGTTTGGATATTTTGGTGCTAGGCTACCCTGCTTAAGGGTTTTCAGGATTTTGTCTGGTGCTGCTCAGGAGATCAAACCTTTCATACACTCTGTACCAGCTTCGTGGCCCTCCTTTTATTTAAACATGTTTTGTATTTAATACTATGATTCATGAAATGGAATATTCACTCTAAAAGCATGATTTCTATTTGGTTGTGTAATTCATTGAGCTTATAATATTTTGGATATATTGGAAGTTCTGCTTTCAGTTTGCATTGCAAACAGTTCTTTGAGTTTGATTAAAAAAAGTAACAGTTTTATAATATTTTTTTCTTTAGCTTTCTGATGCTCACTAGAATATAGCCCAGGTACTCTAAGGCATGCTGGTATACATGTGTACACACACCCCATTCACACCCTTCCTCATCAGTAGGTGTTGTTCTTGGGCAGTATCACATTATACATGTAAGTTCCCTGAAGTGGGGTTGGCATAGCACTAGTAGTAGTTATCAGTGTGCTGTTAGGAAGTCATAGATGTTCTGGCTGTAGGAAATGTTTAAATGAGAATGGTTAACTCTAGATCTATTATTTTGGGGGATGGGGGCACACTTAGTAGTATTCAGGGCTTACTCTTCTTCTGAGCTCAGAGATCATTCATGGTGTTTGAGGGATCATATAGAGATATCAGAGATCAAATCTGAGTCAGACACATGTAAGGTAAGTTCTCTTTATTCACTGTACTATCTCTTCAGTCCTCAGTCCTACATTTTGAATGAAGTCATTATGATTCCATTATGTTGAAGACCTATGGTTACTTCACAATTATTTTTATTTTTATTTATTTTTTGGTTTTTGGACCACACCCGGCGGTGCTCAGGGGTTACTCCTGGCTGTCTGCTCAGAAATAGCTCCTGGCAGGCACGGGGGACCGGGATTCGAACCAACCACCTTAGGTCCTGGATTGGCTGCTTGCAAGGCAAACGTTGCTGTGCTATCTCTCCGGGCCCACTTCACAATTACTTATCTTAAACGCCTAACTAAAATCTTTTTACAAATTTATCAGTTTCAGCTTTTACCCATAATGCTACATCTTTACCAAATCTGTAAAGTCAATTCTGTTAGTAATACTTTTCGTGTCCTTTACCTTTCCCAAGAGCTTTCTTGTGTCTTTTCACTGTATCAGAAAATACTTGATTATCTCACTAGCTTATTGGATCCCTAGAAACCTTCACAAGGAATCAGCATTCAATTTTCTGTTGCTTTTCTGGATCAGGGCTGGTAGGTACACGAGGTTCATGATTATATTGGTCCCTTTAAGCCCCTTGTGTAGAAATACTTAGTTAAGAACCACTTATCAGAGGATGGGTTGAGGGCTGGAGTAGGTAAGGCATTTACCTTGCATGAACCCAACCTGGGGTTGATCCTTGTCATTCAATATGGTCCACCTGAGCACTGCCAGGAGTAATTTCTGAGTAACCCCTGAGCATAATGAGGTATGGTACCCCCAAACAAAAACAAAAACAGAGGGTGGGGTGCTTTGCATGTAGGAGGCCTGGGTTATCCTAGCTTTTCATGGTTCTTTAAGCACTACCAGTGGTGTCTGAGAGAGTGTTTCAGGTCTCCCTTTTTTCTGTTCCCTCTTTAGACTCTAATGATGGTTTCACTGAAGGTATGATACTTGATGTCTACTGTTATACTCCTGAATATGTAGTTGAGCCATCTAATATATTACTCTGTGATCACCAATGTGACAGAAATAGTCTACCAATATCTCCTCACCTGAATATGGTTCCTCTCTCCACCTCATATATTCCCTTGTTCTCTCAAATTTGTTTAATATTTTCCTTTGTTAATGTCTTCAATTTTGTAACTTTGCCTGGATTATTGGTTTTGTCTTTATCTTTTCTTTTTCCTTTTTCCTCTTTTTTCTCTTTTGTTCTTTTTCTTTTCATTTTTATTTTTTTTCTGGTTTAGGAAATTTAAGTTACATTAACAGCACCCTGAGGACAGACCCAGCTATGCCTCAGAGGCCATATTGTGCCAGGATCGAATCCATATCCACCACAAGCAAAATATATGCTCAGATCTTTGTGTATTCTCTCTTTCTCTCTCTCTCTCATTGGTCCACCTGCCTTCCCCCCCCTCTAATTTTTGGCCTGGACTACATGTGTAATCAAAGTGTTGGGAGTTTTTCTCTAATTCCTTGACCTCTCATGATGTCAATTCAACTTGGGACATTTTGTTTGTTTATTTTATCCCTTTGTTTCTCCACTGTGCCCCCTATATATTCAGATGTCATATCTTACAAACCAAGTTCATGATTTTTTAAATCTTTTTACTACCTTTATCTTATTTAGTATAATTTTATTTTCATATATGATTCTTTGAATTAATTTCACTTGATTTAATATTAAAATAAAATTGTAATTACCCAGATGTCTAAATCAGAAACCCAGAACTTATCCTTACTTCCTTCCTCTCTTTTTGTCAGAGGTAGAATACCATAGTAACTAGGAAAGGTACTTTCTGTTGTGCATTTCTGGCTTTGGGTTCTGACTTTATAACTTTGAGATAAATCATTTAACCTCTATATGTCTCAGATTCTTTCCTAAAGAAATCCTTTAGTATTTTATATATTGCAGGTTTGTTATAAGGTTAAATCCAAAAGCATGCGTTTGCTTATTACTGTTCAATAGATGAGTTATTGCACTTAAAAATAATGAAAAGTTCTGAAAGGTTCAGACGTCCTAATCTAGCTGCCCGACGCAGAGAAATGAAGAGGCCGAGGTTCCAGCAAATGCTTTAAGAAGTGCTTTAATACTGACCATTCGGAATGGCCAGGGTCGATGTGCCCCCAGAATAGAACAGGGACAAAAAGACCTCGTGGTTTCCCAGTTCCCCCCTTATATAGGATGGGAAGTGGGAGGGGAAGGAGAGTCCTTGGGGGCTGGACTTCCGCTACGGTAACACGAATCATTGGTGAGGTGGAGGTAAAGGTGGGGCCGAGGTAGTGACGACTTCCCTAAGGGTGGGGCCAAGGTAGTGATGACTTCCCTTTTCAATCCCCACTTCTTGTAGTGAGGCTTCTAATCTTAGAAGCCAATGTGATCAGGGGCCTTCACTTCCTGATATTTCTGGTTAGAATTATTTGCATGAGCTAACCCTTGGTATTGTTGGCATAATACCATAAGTTTAACTTTCCAAACCTGGGCTTATATGAATGTAGTGAGGCGATTATGCATGGGCCAATGGCTACCAGAAGTAAAAGGTCCAGGAGGGGCCCCAGTAGGGGTATTAGATAGGGGAGAATCCCACCCCATAAAGACCATAAGGGACCATTTAATAGCTCCTGTCTTATTTTGGCCAACTTCTCTTGATGGTGTATGATTCTGTCTGGCACTATTTATGACTTGTTAGTATAAAAACAACATTTTTCTTGCAAGGCCACGCAAAGCCCTTCTTGCTCTGCCAAGATTAAATTTAACCCTCGCCTGTTTTGTAATTGCACTTTCACTTTAGCCACTGAGTTAAGCTGGTTCAGCACATTATTAATAGATTTATATACTGTTTCCACATTTGAAATTAACTTTTTTTTAATATAATTTTTATTTTGATCATAGTGTCTTACATATTGTTGACAATAACATTTTAGGTACATATTTACACAAAATCAGGGGGGATTCCCATCCCCAAATTGCCCTCCCTACCCCTCCATTTTTGTCCTACCTCCCATTTCCTCTTCCCTCACCCCCAGGGCGGTTAGAATATGTGGTCCCCTCTGTATCCAACCCACTACTTAGTAGTCTTGCACCTGTTTGGTCTTGATGCCTCCCTTATCTCCCCCTCTAGCTGTAGGCAGGACTAGCTAGTTCAAGTTGCGTGGTTTTGCCTGAAAAGGAGGAGATAAATAAACTGGGGTAAGAGTCTAATACTCTCAAAATGGGTGGAATCCTTCTAGAGGCTCTCATCATCGATTTGGGAGATGAAGGAGAGAAAGAAGGTGAAACACTCCACCAGTACCAAAAAAAGTGTCAATTATCCAGTGAGGACTCCAGCTATAACGATAAGCACCTCAAAAACAGACGAAAAACAAAGCAAAACAAACAAACAAACAAAAAACAAAACAAAAACAAACAAACAAACAAACCAAAAACACGCCATGGTCTTGAAATAAGAAACATGGCATAGCACATAACGAAGGAAAAGAAAAGAATAGAAAAAAAAATAAGTATAATTGGGGACAACGATTTCAATAATCACACCCAAACAGAGAAATCGACCAAAATAGATAGGTAAATAAAAATAATAATAACAATAATAAATGAAGGTAAAAGATATATATATATGTATATATACACACACACACACACACACACACACATATATATATATATATAAAATACCAAGGTTTTGTGCTTTTTTTTCTTTTTTTTTTCCCCTCCTGCCCTGGCACAGTAAATATTGGGGTCATTCGAAAAGGAATTCACATGGCCTAAGAAATATGGGGTTTCTCCGTCCTTGGAGTATACTGTCATGGGATCAGCTCTAGACTTTGCTCAGGATCATTTATTCTCCCGGTGGTGTTTTTTGGTCTGTGGAAGACTTCTGTTCTGTCCAGGGTGATACACTCAGAGCTCTGTGTTTAGAGGTCTCAGTATCTGCACAGATCCTGAGGTAGGACTTATGGTGAAGTCAGTCTTTGTGGTTCTGGAGGTTCTGTTACCTCAGTGTCGTTTTAGTCCATCTTCTGTGGTTGGTGACCTTGGTCTTTGCACTGAACCTAGGATGGCACCTAGGTTAGCGTCTTTCTTTGTGCTTCCAGAAGGCCCATTCTGTTGCAGTTGTCTCTGTCAGACCTTTGGGACTGGGGATCATGCTTATTGTGCAAGTCATAGTTCAATCCCTAAACTAGGGCTTTTTTATTGGTCCCAAAATGTATACTGTCTGGTCGTGGTTCTAGTAGCCAGTCATCTGTTAGTCACGATCTTGGCTTTTGGACCTACCAAAGGGTGCCGAGTCTTCTGGTTTTGTCTTGTCGTTAGCTGGTAAGGTAGGCTAATCTGTTCTAAGGTCAAGTTGTTCACATTTTCCTCTTTGTCAGGATATCATGTTAGCGCTGGCCCTTGTTGTTGACCCCGCAGTATTAAGGCTGTCCCGGATGGAGTTTGTTTCCTGCAGCTGTTGTGAAGAGCTGTGCCGATTCTATGTCTGGGATCCAGGGTTCAAGGCTGGATGACTGGCATCTAATCATCTGAGGTCTAAGTGATTCCACATGACATATTTTCAAGGTAGGAGATACCCCTGTATTGTAAACTACTATGAGTTCCTATCTCTAGTAGATAAGAGCTCTTTTTTTTATATGTTAAGATTTCCCCATTATTTAGTGTGTCTTTGCAGGGGGAGGTGGAGCTACATTGTATTGTCGGTGTGGTTGGGGGTGGACAGAGGGGATAACAGACACAGGTCACATACCCAAAAATGATTAAAAAAACAAATAATAATAATAAAATAAAATAAAGTAAATAAAAATGTATGTGCTCGCAAATGTATATATAGGACCAACATTTTAAAAAAATAAATAAATTTAAGAGAAAAAAAAAAAGAACTAAAATGAGTTAGCGAAGTTTTTAAAGGACCAATGTGGTGCAATAGACTACCTTACATTTGGGGGAGAGCAGGTAACGAGGTGGTGTATTACAGGTCTTATGCCTATGTTGGAAGTACAGTTTTTCCCATTGTCTTTTGGGTTTTTCTTGTGATGTGTGGGTTCCCAGGCATCTTCCTATCACACCCCCTGACCTTCTTCAGGTTGGTAAAATTTTGCAGCAGGGAGGTCTTGGAAGAGTTCTTGCATTGGGGATACTTTTGGACCTAGGTCCGGTTTCAAGAAACAGTCCACGTTAGGGGGAGTTGGTAGGGAGGGCCTCGCAGCATGAGTCCGCAGGGGAGTTGGCTGTCTTTTCTTGCCCGGGACGAGGTGTGGGTTTGACTGGGTGTCCCTTCTCTTGGGTGCTGGGTACTGGTTCGTTGGGGTAGGAGGTCGATCTTGTTGCCTAATAGATTAAGGAATGAGGGTGAAGTGTTTTAATATAGAGGGAGGTCTGGATGGGATTGAGGGGTGGAGGGATAGTTGGATTTCCAGAGGGGGGAAAGGGTAAGGTGTATGGAAGGGGTAGTGAGGGAGAAAAGAGAAAAATACATTAGAAAGAAAGGGAGAATAGAAAGGATAGAAAGTAAAGAAAAGAATAGAAAAGAAAAAAATATCCAAGAAAGTGGTGAGAAGAGAGGAGAAAATAGCAAGGGAATGCTGGTTTGCTTGAATGTGTTCAGTGAATAGAGCATGTAGTTTGTGTCTGTACGTCGCTGTTACTGCTTCGGTCGTCTGACTGGTCACGTGCTTGAAACCCTAAAAGAAGGTAAACCTAGGGATAAAGTGTATGTTAAAGAGTTTTCTCAGGGCCATCTCGTAGTGCAAACTGGGTATGGTATCTCGCGTGGTATCCCGAGTTGTCTTCTTAGCTTGTCCGCCCTTTGTATCCAAGAACGTCTGTGGACAGAAAAGCTGAGAGGTTATTTTAAATATAGTAAGATAGAGGCATTAATACGTAGTTTTATGGGATGTTTCCATTGGAGTCAGTGGTTTGCCTTGGTATTCTTCACCTGTGTTCCTGTATACGATCTCTACAGGATTATTATGGGCCATTATTGTAGAAGGTTGATTACGTACCTGTTCTCTCCATGCTGCTGTTCTGGTGTTGCTGTTTTCTTTGTGGTATAATGTGTAGTCGAGAGTTTGTGTTGTTCCTTTTTCATGTGTTTTGGGCACTGTTCCCAGGTATATGTTGACTATTACAGTGATTGGAGTTTCTACCCTGTTAGACCCTGTTATTTGATTGTTAAGTATTAGTTGTGATTGAGATGTATGTTCTATGTGCTTCAGAATAGTGCTACCATTCTGTGTTTATCTTTTGTCTTCTGACTTACTTCGTTTAACATAACATGATCTAAGTCCATCCACGTTGCTGCAAAATCTGTGATTGTATCATTTCTGACTGCCATGTAATATTCCATTGTGTATAGATACCACATCTTAATGATCCATTCATCTGTTGTTGGACATCGCGGTTGGTTCCAAGATTTGGCTATTATACTGAGTGCTGCGATAAATAGTGGGGTGCACACGTATTTTGGAATGAATGTTCTTCCAACTTGGGGGTATATACCTAGGAGTGCAATTGCTGGGTCAAAAGGGAGCTCAATTCTGAGTTCTTTGAGTACTCTCCAGACTGTTCTCCATAGATGTTGGACTAGGGGGCATTCCCACCAGCAGTGGATGAGAGTTCCCTTCATACCGCATCCCCGCCAACAAAGATTGTTCACAGTATTTTTGATGTGAGCCATCCTCACTGGTGTAAGGTGGTATCTCATTGTTGTCTTGATTTGGATCTCTCTGATGATGAGTGAAGGTGAGCATGTTTTCATGTGTTTGTTAGCCATCCTTCTGTCATCCTCAGAGAAGTGTCTATTCATTTCTTCTCCCCATTTTTTTATGGCTTTATTTGGTTTTGAGGGGCTCAGTTTTCTGAGTGCTTTGTAAGTTCTAGATATCAGCCCTTTATCTGATATGTCTAGTGAAAAGATTTTTTCCCATTCTGTTAACTGTCTTCTTGCATTAAGTAAGGTTTCTTTCGCCATGCAGAAGCTTTTTAGTTTGATGTAGTCCCATTTGTTTATGTTTGCTGCTAAGGTTCTTGCCATTGGTGCTCCTTTCTCGAAGACCTTTTTGATATATAGGTCTTTGAGTGTTCTCCCTATTTTATTCTCAATAAACTTTATAGATTCGGGTCTGATTTCAAGGTCTTTGATCCATTTTGAGTTGACTTTTGTATAAGGAGTGAGGTATGGGTTGATTTTCACTTTCGTACATGTGGTTCTCCAGTTGTGCCAACACCATTTGTTGAATAGGCTTTCTTTGTTCAATTTCAGATTCTTGCCTCTTTTATCAAATATTAGTTGGCTGTATATCTGGGGGTTTATGTCTGGGAATTCTGTCCTGACCCACTGGTCTGAGGTCCTGTCTCTGTTCCAGTACCATGCTGTTTTGATTACTATGGCTTTATAGTATAGTTTCAAGTTAGGTAAGGAGATTCCACCCAGCTTCTTGTTTTTCAGTATGTGTTTGGCTATCCTGGGTCTTTTGTGGTTCCAGATGAATTTTGTAAATGATTGTTCTAATTCTTTAAAGAATTGTGCCTGGATTTGGATAGGGATTGCATTAAATCTATATAGGAGTTTGGGTAGGATAGTCATTTTGATTATGTTAATTCTACCTATCCATGAGCATGGGATGTTCTTCCATTTCTTTAGATCGTCTTCAATTTCTTTCTGGAGTGTTTTGAAGTTTTCCTGGTATAGGTCTTTCACTTCTCTTGTAAGGTTGATTCCTAGATACCTGATATTTTTTGATACTAATTTAAATGGAATTGTATTTTTAATCTCTCTCTCCTCAACTTCATTTTTTGTATATAGAAACGCTACTGTCTTTTGTGTATTGACTTTGTATCCAGCCACTTTGCTGTATTGGCTGATTGTTTCTAGGAGTTTTACTGTGGACTCTTTAGGGTTTTTAATGTATATCATCATATCGTCGGCAAATAGAGATAGCTTGTGTTCCTCTTTCCCCATTTGAATTCCTTTGATTCCCTTCTCTTGTCGGATTGCTATTGCTAGAACTTCTAAGGTTATATTGAATAAGAGTGGAGAGAGTGGACAGCCTTGCCTAGTTCCTGACCTTAGTGGGAATGCTTCTAGTTTCTCGCCATTAAGTATAATGTTGGCTGTTGGCTTTTCATATATAGCTGTAACTATCTTGAGGAAGGTTCCTTCTAACCCTATTTTGCTGAGTGTCTTTAACATGAAAGGATGTTGGATTTTGTCAAACGCCTTCTCTGCATCGATTGATATGATCATGTGGTTTTTGTCTTTCGTGTTGTTGATGTGATGTATCAAATTGATTGATTTGCGTATGTTGAACCAACCTTGCATTCCTGGTATGAATCCCACTTGGTCATGATGCATCATCTTTTTGATGAAGTGTTGGATTCGGTTTGCTAAGATTTTGTTAAGTATCTTTGCATCTATGTTCATTAGTGAGATTGGTCTGTAGTTTTCTTTTTTGGTGGTGTCTTTGCCATCTTTGGGAATGAGTGTGATATTAGCCTCATAAAAGGAGTTGGGGAGGATTCCTGTTTTTTCTATGGTTTGGAAAAGCCTATGGAAAAGTGGTAGTAAGTCTTCTTGAAATGTTTGATAGAATTCACCTGTAAATCCATCTGGGCCTGGGCTTTTGTTCTTAGGGAGTTTTTTAATTACATCTTCAATTTCCTCTGAGGTGATTGGTCTGTTTAGGCTTTCTAGATCTTCCTTTTCCAGTCTTGGAAGAGGGTGTTTGTCTAAGAATCTGTCGATTTCTACTGGGTTCTCTAGCCTAGTTGAGTATAGTTGTTCATAGTATGATCTCATGATATGTTGTATTTCTTGGGGTTCTGTTGTAATCTCTCCCCTTTCATTTGTGATCCTGCTGATTTGGGTGTTTTCCCTGGTTTTTTTTTTTGCGTTTTGCCAATGGTTTGTCTATCTTGTTTATTTTTTCGAAAAACCAACTCCTGGTCTCATTGATTTTTTGTATTGTTTTCTTGGTTTCGATGTTGTTTATTTCTGCTCTGTTTTTATTATTTCTTGCCTTCTGGTTGTGGTTGGATTTCTCTGTTGCTGTTGTTCCAATTCTTTGAGGTGATCTTTTAAACTGTTGGTTTTTTTATTTTCCTGTTTCTTGACATAGGCCTGTATTGCTATGAGTTTCCCCCTAATTACTGCTTTTGCTGTGTCCCATAAATTTTGACATGTTGTCTCTTCATTGTCATTTGTCTCAAGGAATCTTTTTATTTCTTCCTTGAGTTGTTCTTTGATCCAGCTGTTGTTGAGCAGCATGTTGTTTAATCTCCAGATACTAGTTTTTCTCCATTGCTTCTTCTTGACATCAATTTTAACCTCTGTTGCATAGTGATCTGAAAGGGTACTTCTTATGATCCTTACCTTTGTGGTCTTATATAGGTTGGCTTTGTATCCTAAGACATGGTCTATTCTGGAGAAGGTTCCATGTGGGTTAGAGAAGAATGTGTTTTCTGCTTTCTGGGGATGGAGGGCTCTATCTAAATCTATTAGCCCTAAATCTTCTAATTTTTCATTTAGAGTTCTTATTTCTTTGCTATTTTTCTGTTTGGTGGATCTGTCCAGTGGTGATAGTGGAGTATTGAGGTCCCCTACTATTATCACATTTCCCTTCATGTGTTTCTCCAGGTTTGCCAGTAGTTGCCTCACATATTTTGCTGACTCTACATTAGGTGCATAGATATTGACCAGGGTTAGTGTTTCTTGATCTAATGTTCCCCTGATTAGTAAGTAGTGTCCCTCTTTGTCTCTGATCACTTTCTTGAGGTTGAATACAATTTGGTCTGATATAAGAATGGCTGTCCCTGCTCTTTTTTGTTTTCCATTGGCCTGAATAATTACTTTCCATCCTTTTATTCTAAGCCTGTGCTTATCCTGTAACTGTAGGTGTGTTTCTTGCAGACAGCAGAAGTCCGGTTTATTTTTCCTAACCCAGTTCTCTACTATGTGTCTTTTAAATGGAGAGTTTAGTCCGTTCACATTTAGGGAAATTATTGATAGAGAGGACTGGTGTGCAGGTGTATTGTGTGGAGTGGTTGTTGTTACAATCGGGGGTTTGGATTGTGTAATTCATCTCTGAGTAAGTCGCTTAGGATCGGCTTAGTTTGCACAAATAGTTCAAGTTCGTTCATGTTTGAGAATGTTTTTAGTCTGCCCTCCCATATGAATGATAGTTTTGCTGGGTATTAGACCCTGGGTTGGAAATTTTTTTCATTCAGTCGTGTAAATATGTCATTCCACTGTCTTCTTGCTTGAATTATTTGAAATGGAAGATCCGGTTTGATTCTTATGTCCTTTCCTTTGTACTTGAGGGTTTTTTTCTCCCTTATTGCTTTCAGGAGTTCCTCTTTCTCTTTGTATTTTGCCATTTGGATTATTATGTGTCTTGGTGTGGGTTTAAGGGTCTCTTTTATTAGGGACTCTCTTGACTTCTTGGATTTGTCCTGAATTGTCTTTCCAGAGGGTGGGAAAGTTCTCTTATTATCTCTCTGACTACCTGTTCTTCCCCCTTCCCTATTTCCTCCCCTTCTGGTATACCCACAATCCTTAGATTGTTTCTTTTGTCCTTGTTCATTAGATATTGGATTTTTCCTTCCAGTGCTTTGCCTTTTATTTCTTTGTTGGTTTCTTGATCATTTTTTGATTGCAGTTTTCCTTCGAGTTCTTCGATGTGCTTCTCCAACTCTGTGTTTCTGCTCGTAAGGCTTGTTACCTTGTCTTTTAATTCTTTCACTTCTTTTTGTATGGAATCTCTCATGTTCTTTGGCATTTCTTCTTTAATTTGGCTGATTCGTTCATCCATAGATTTCTTATACTCGGTTGCTAGGTTTTCTTTCAATTCTTTTATTAATTCTTGCATTTCCTTCCTTATGACAGCTTTTAGGTCTTCTTCCCGTGGATCTGTGCGTTTTGGTGGACTTGGAAATTTGATAGGGTTTGTCATGGTGTCTCCAGTTATTAGAGATCTCCTTGCTTTACGCATTGTTCTTTATTTAATGGTGTATTTTCGAGTGCTGTGGCTTCTAATTTTGGCCTGCTTTGGTCCCCTTCCTGACGGTGTTTCTAGAGGGGCCTGTTGGGTGAGTTTGTTGAGCCTAGCCCTTTCTCCTCCCCTTTGCTACCTAGAGTTCAGCCTTCCTGCTGTGGGTCTTTTCTCTTTTCTGCTCCTTATTTCTGTCAGCGGTGCAGTTCCACTCCTGGCCACAATGGTTACTGGCACTGTTGAGCCTACCTCTCAATCCCCCCTCCTTTCTCTGGGAGTCAATGGAGCTCCGCCCCCTCCACGCCTCCCTTGAAGGAGTTCCCTCCGTCCAACCCTTGAGGCTCTGTCCTCACCCTTGGGGAGTCCCTGGTCCACTCCCGGGTCCAGGGGGGTGGACTGCTCTAGTTCACCTGCGAGTCCAGATGGCTGGCCCTATCTCTCCCGTCTACTCGGGTCGCTCAACTTGCCTTTCTAGGCACCCACCTGGGGGAAGGGAGTCACTCGACCCTCTCCAGCTGGCATGCGGGGGTCCCTGGGGGGAGGGTCCGACCCAAACGCCGTGCGCAAAGGGACAGAAATTCCCTCAGCCTCTCCTCACTCACTCCTCCAGCCGGACGCCGGGGTCCCTGGGGGGAGGGTCCGACCCAAACGCCGTGCGCAAAGGGACAGAAATTCCCTCAGCCTCTCCTCACTCACTCCTCCAGCCAGCACGCCGGGGTCCCTGGGGGGAGGGTCCGACCCAAACGCCGCGCGCAAAGGGACAGAAATTCCCTCAGCCTCTCCTCACTCACTCCTTCAGCCGGACGCCGGGGTCCCTGGGGGGAGGGTCCGACCCAAACGCCGTGCGCAAAGGGACAGAAATTCCCTCAGCCTCTCCTCACTCACTCCTCCAGCCGGACGCCAGGGTCCCTGGGGGGAGGGTCCGACCCAAACGCCACGCGCAAAGGGGTAGAAATTCCCTCAGCCTCTCCTCACTCACTCCTCCAGCCGGACGCCAGGGTCCCTGGGGGGAGCGTCCGATCCAAACGCCGCGCGCAAAGGGGCAGAAATTCCCTCAGCCTCTCCTCACTCACTCCTCCAGCCGGACGCTGGGGTCCCTGGGGGGAGGGTCCGATCCAAACGCCGCGCGCAAAGGGGCTGAAATTAACTTTTGTGAGAGTTTGTTATTTCTGTTTAGCCCTGCTAGCCCTGCTTCCCCAGTTACCAATTTACCTGCTACTTTTGAGCCTACCAGTAGAGAGTTCTCACCTACAAGACCTAGGAGTGCCTCCTAAGAGATCTATGCTAGGCAGAGGGATGGGCTCTGTCCCTGGGATGATGTTAATGTTGGGGGGCACTAATGCTGGGACGCATATAAGCCAAATTTTCACCACATATTTATACCCGTTCCGGAGGTAAGCACCCTGGGCTAAGGGGGGTGGAGCAGGCAGGACTTCTGAGCACTGAGTACCTTCTACCTGACCCAGGTCTACAGATTCGGTGCTGTTATGCGAATAGCAAACAGACGATTCAAAGCTAAAAGGGACTGCCTTTTGACATAAGTACAGCTAGAAGAAGGTTAGAGTACCTAATCAGACAGGGACATCCAGAGGCCAACTCCCCCCCCCCCCCCAAGAGGGAGGCAAAGTCAGCGAGTGCATTAGGGCTGAAGTGTGTCCGACGGACCTGTATCTCGAGGGGATCCTTAGTGTGCTCCACTTTCCACTCATCATGGTTGAGATTAGCTTAGCAGGGGCAGATTTTAGATGGAAGGCGTGAACCCAGGAAGCATGCCGTCCACCTTGATAGCAGTTGGGGTGATCAGAAGGACGACATAAGGTTCTTTCCACATAGGCTCTAGTGTCTGCGAGCAGTACCGTTTTACTAGGACCTGGTCTCTCGGCTTCTGGGGCTCATATGCCTGAGTCCCTTTCAGACTTGGCTTTGTAGGGGGCATCGATGGCGGCCAGCCGAGCTGCTAGGAGAGTGGAAGGGGGAGAGAAAAACATCATAAGGCTCAGAAAACATTTGCACTAGGGGGGGCGCCATATGGTTGCTGCTGTAGGAAGACTAGGACTTTTATTCTGGTCCTATGAGCTGACTCAGCTGGATCTTCAGGGTTTTCTTCTCATAGGCTGTGAATTCCACAATGAAGATAAGGAGGTTTCTGCTTCCTTTCCTTCAATCCTGCAACTTAAACAGCTGTTGGGGTAGAGAGAACAGTAGAGCCCTAAACTCCAGTTGCCTTTCCTGCACTGGGTCAGACAGAGATGAAGAAATTTTATTTCTAGTAATAATTGTTTTACTTTTGACATTACCAAGAGAAGCATAATTTTTGCTACCTGCTTTAACCTCTGGGATAGATAGGCATAATGTTATCTTTAGTTGTTAACTTGGCTTATTAATTCCTGTGGCCTTTCTTTTCCCCTTATTTCCTTCATAGCTTTTCCTGTTAACCATTTTGCTTTAGAGATTTCATTACCCTAGAAGTCATGAAAGGGAACGTGGTTGAAGATCAATTTTCTGTAGCTACTTCAGGCTGACAGGGGACTGCAGTTTCAATCTCTAGATAGGGTGAAATCTCATTTTTCCCTAAAGGAGCAGTTAACTGGTTCACTTTTGCAGTCTTAACACCTGAAAAGAATCAGATCAATTAGACAGGGGAATATTACTTAATCCACTCAGGCCTTGGAGCAGTAAATAGCACAACTTGAATGGCACAGCTGTCCTTATTGTCTGTAATGATAGCACAAATTAAACAACAGAAAACAAAGCATTATAGCATTATGAATAAACACAGCTCTGAGTTACTTCAGTTAGACTAACATTTGCATTTACAGTTTATGATCTGGTTTAATACAACTAGTAAGAGCATTTTCACATAAGTTACTTCAAGGAAGTGGGTTTTAAGTTAGGCCCACTAGAATTTTAATTAGCTACCAAAAATGGTTTTTCTCTCCACCTTTACCTTGTACCTTACCAGGTATTTGAATAACTTGGCTTTTTCCTTTGCACATATACAGCACTGTTGGAGAAATCTCCATCTGGGGCACCCCCATTACTTACAGAGCTTTTCTGAGGATAGGTTGTAGACACAGCAGGTTTGTCATGTCACAGTCACTCAGGTTTGGCTGATGAGATGGTCAGTTCAGCATGAGGATCTTGTGGCTGGCCGTGGGCATCTCACCCTCTGTAGGAATTTTTAGAGGTGACTTGTCTGTTCCACTCCTCTCCAGGTTTGGAAGAGACTAACCTCGAATTCTCTTCTCCTGAGATTGAGGGTGGAGGGTGAGAGCAGGGCCCACAGGCTGTAATGATCTTCTAGGAAATCTTCAATTTCCTTAGTCAGGCCATTTATCTCAGTCTCTTTCCGGTCTTTACAGCCAAATGCTTAAGGGTGCCTGCTTGTCACACCACCTCAACTCCAATTATTCCTCTGAAAGAGGGCTTTGGGGTCCCCTCACTAATTTTAGGATTTTCTGTCTGCATGGGGATCACTCCTCATGCAGAGAGGAAAGCCATCTGCTTGTATCTTGTGCAAAGCAACATGATGCTGCGACATAAAATGGTACTAAAAGATTCTGGGAGAAGAGAAAAAGCAAATATTACTTAAATTACTCAGATAATTCTAGAATATTTTTCTACAACGAAATATTTCATATATTTTTTAAAACCATGACCAATTTTATAAAACCTCCTGTGATACAAATATTAATGTTCTTGGTAACAAATAATGAAAAATTGCAAAATTATATTTTAATTATGCCTAATTCTACATATAGAAATTCACTTAGTTTTCTGACCTTGGTTTGCAGGTAGAAAACACCAGCAATTTACGTTACACAAATTAATTTTGAAAACCAGAAAGAATGAATGCTCACTACTTCTGGCAGAACATGCTTAAAAACATTTACACTTTATTTTTTTAACCTAGAGACATATTAATAATTATTTAGTTTGATTATACAGTTTTTTTCTAGTACACATTTTTAATTTCTTTTGCACCACTTTCCTTTCTGCATGCAAGGCAAACGCCCTACCATCCAGCTCCTTCTCTTCTTCTTTTTTTTTTTTAACTTCTCCACTCATCCTTTTGCAGTGGTTCTGCTGCTAAAAACCTCCACGTGCACCGGTCTGCTGCTAAAAAAACCTCCACATGCACCGGTTTTGCTGCTAAAAAAAATGCACCGAAAAACAAACAAAAACAACCACAATAATTTGCAACATCCTTATTTTTTTTTTCAAGAAACCTTTAAGTTAGAAATTTAACTGCTTAAAATTTTTCCTGCCTTCCAAACCATTAGCTAGATTTTTCTTTGATATGTAAATGACCCACATTCCCCAGCCAGGTGAGTTTGGGAGAAAAATAGTCTGCCCTGGGTCGTAGTGAATTTCTTCAGGCTGGAGAGTTTAAAAAAGCACCCCCTTTTTTTTTCTTTCAGCTAAAAAAAAAAGCGGCCAGTTGCCTCTTTTTGGCCTGAACACATGGCAGGAAAGTCGGGCGATCGCAAAGTCCAGAAATTCTCCAGGGAAACTTTATCCCCGATGGCCATTGAGAAATCTGGGGTTTGCAATTTCCAACACCCTCCACCATGTTCCTAGAGTTTCTTTCCATGGTCAGACCGAAGAAAAACATAGAACACACAGACAAAAACAAACAAACAAATAAACAAACAAACAGACAGACAGTGGCGCCACACTGGAACAACCAAATGAATGCGTTCAAGTAATCTCTGCCCAATGTCCTAGTGTCAGAGTAAGTGGGGTGGATTGAATTTGCCTCATTTTAGCACAACCTTAGAAAAAGAAAATGGGAAGGAATTAAACTTGTAGAATCGCCAGGAAGGTGGACAGGAAAGGAGCAGTCAGAGGGGAGTCAAACGAACATCCAGAGACACAACTGTAAAATTCACAGATTAATTCTTGACTGTAAATACCAACAATAAATCCTAGACAGACGGCTATGCCAATAACAACCAAGTTCTTGAGCTCCACAAATCACAGGCAGACAACCTCTCCCAGCAGCCCGGGAATGTCTTCCCGCTGCTTTTACTGATCCCCTGAGGTACCACCAGGGTCGTGACCTAAGCAGCCAGAGCTCGTCAACTCCCCTGCCCACCTGGAATACGCGTCAAGTGGGGGACCACACACACCCGGAAACATATCAAGTGGGAGATCCCTTAGTCACGCGAGGGACTTTAACCCTCCTATGATACAAAGTCTGCTTCTACTCGGTTTCCACGTCGAGTAGGAGTAGGGAGCTCATAACATCAGCCACTAAGCCACCACAAAGTCAGCTTTCCACTGGTCACAGAATACAACATAATCTTAGACTAAGACAGACACGAAGCAAAGCGCGCTCACACACACACATCAGAACTCACCAGGCCACCTGTTCATAGCTCTGTTACGGGCAGGATGAGGACTCCTGGCTGGCTCGCCAATGAAAGGTTCGGACGTCCTAATCTAGCTGCCCGATGCAGAGAAATGAAGAGGCTGAGGTTCCAGCAAATGCTTTAAAAAGGGCTTTAATACTGACCATTCGGAATGGCCAGGGTCGATGTGTCCCCAGAATAGAACAGGGACAAAAAGACCTCGTGGTTTCCCAGTTCCCCCCTTATATAGGATGGGAAGTGGGAGGGGAAGGAGAGTCCTTGGGGCTGGACTTCCGCTACGGTAACACGAATCATTGGTGAGGTAGAGGTAAAGGTGGGGCCGAGGTAGTGACGACTTCCCTAAGGGTGGGGCCAAGGTAGTGATGACTTCCCTTTTCAGTTCAATTTTGTTTAGTGGAGCAAAGGAATACATAATTAGAAGTGTGCTAAGAACTTTTATGGGAGAAGTATAAGATGCCATGGGTACATCCAAGGGTACCCAACCAAGAGTCAGAGAAATAATGTCTCTTCTCTGCTGTCTATTTATCCAGGTCAATAAACACTGTTCAGACTGTGTTTATATTATCATAATATGGTAGTGTAATATAATTATAGTTATTATATATTTTATATATTATATTTTTATTATATAATCATATATTTAATTATATAATTAAAAGGCACTTACCTTATATATGGCCAACCCAGGTTTGATCCTTGGCATCTCTTAGGTCACCCAAACCTTCCAGAACGACCTCTGAGACTAGAACTAGGAGTAAGCTCAAGGCACTAATATGCCCCCCCCCCCCCAAAAAAAAAAAACAAAGAAAAAAAAGGTGAGTTTGGGTTGAAGAGATGGTTCAGTGGGCTAAGTGGGTGCTTTGCAATCAAGAGACCTGAATTTCATACTGAGTACCACCTGCACTTGCTGTGGACGTGTTTGCGTCCCTAAGAAAAATCTTAGTGGGTCAGATAAACTCTCACTGGGAATAAGCAGGAACACAAAGCGGACGAATATGAAATATGAAATAATGATATCACACGCAGTATGTGTGGGGTCAACATATCTCTGGCAAGAGTGCGACAAATTTAATCTTAGGCAAGGGAGCATATAAAGGGAAAAAAAGAGGCAGTCGTAACATGAAAGGAATGTAATGTACATTGTTTGATTTTAGAACAAATACACATAGCTTAGGGTATTTAGTAACCTTAGAATAGAATAGGTTTCAGTTAGGAGTTAGAGGATAAAAGGAAGACTAAATTCTTACATATCAAAGAAGTTGCTGGCCCTAGGTGTCATTACTGATGTAAATTAAGGGATGGCAGGAATCCTGGTTTACTCCTGATAACAAATATTCTTAACCTGAGGGAAATAGTATTCTAGCTAGGGGATAAGACCCACTTACTATGATCTGGTAATAGAAAGAGAATAACACTAAAGAAAGGGATACAATAATTATACCTAGTGAAATAATCTAATTCTACACTGACCAAACCTGTTTTCAAGCAGGTATTCAAAGTGACATGGGAGAGTTCCCAAGACAGAGATCATTCTGCTTTGAAGCTCAAAAGCAGGGAGAGGAGACCATTGTTTTGAAGATGTTATGTTTTGACTTGGCCTTCGGAAGTGAGAAGGCTGACAGAGAGAGCTGGCTGGACTTTAAGTTGCAAATATGCTAAGCCAGCAGGGAACTTCTAGCAGCTTGCTTTGGTACTGAAATTCCTATGTTACTGCAAGATAGCTAAGGCCAAATTTCTGTAGTGGCAAAAGAGACAAAATTCAAATGAAGAGAAAATGTAATGTCACAGCTGTGTTAAAATTATAGCCAATAATCCATGCAAAGGGTCAATAATTGACTTCTCTGAGCGGGCCTTTTTGGCAGATAATTTTTGGGAGGAAAATTAAACACTGCACCAGGAAGGCAAAAGCCATGTTTGGTGTGTGTTTTCTTATGTGGGGGGTAACATGGACTCCTGAACACCCTGAGCATAGAGCTGGGAATAGTCCCTGAGTACTAGTGGGTGTAGCCTTCCCAACAAACAGGAGATAAAAAGCATGGTCTAGATCAGTGGTCCTCAAACTATGGCCCGTGGGCCACATATTGTATTTGTATCTGTTTTGTTTTTTCATTGCAAAATAAGATATATGCAGTGTGTATAAGAATTCGTTCATAAGTTTTGTTTTTACTATAGTCAGACCCTCCAATGGTCTGAGGGACAGTGAATTGGCTCCTTGTTTAAAAAGTTTGAGGACCCCTGGCTCTAGATCATGTTTCTAATATATTTTATATATTTATATATATTTTTATTTTTTGCCACATCCAGTTGTGCTTAAAGGCTACATCTGACTTTCTGCTGGGGAGACATTATGGTACTTAGGATCAAATTTGGGTCTTCAGAGGGCAAAGCATATACTCCAGAGATACTCCACTGAGGTATCTCTTCAGTGATATCTAGTTTATTTAAAAATTTTAAAAGGTCATCACCATTGCTTAAGCATTATGCCTAAATTCTTCACCATATTATAACTGATTAAAAAACTTAGGATCTAATCATTCTTTCTCTTCTTTTTTATCTAATACTTATGGTTGTATCTGGAATTCCTTTGTATTTAGCTCACTATTTTCTCTCCCTGGATGGAATAGTTTTTATCTGGAAGCTTAAGGAAAATCAAATGCAAAAATCTTACTTCAAAATGGAATTTATCCCCTCAGCTACAATTTAGATTCTGTGTTTATGTTTAAACATTCTCAGTGTAACAGGAAATTTTCATGTGCCTATTATCACTTTATTCTGTTATTACAATTTCTATTTGTTTAGTCTGCATAGAATAGGAGGGGAGCTTATTTCATTCAATTTCCTTGGAATCTATTATAATGTAATCTTTTTTCTTTAACATTTCATTTTGGAATTATGTTAGATTTTATAAAAGTTGAGAAAATAGAGATAGAGGAGATGGCTATTTTAAAACTTTTTAAATTTTATTTTTGGGGGTCCATAACTGGCCATTCTCAGGGTTTTCTCCTGACTGTATTTAGGGATCACTCTTAGGGGACTTGGAGGGACATAAGGGTGCAAGAAATAGCCCTTGGGCTCAGCCCTGAGCATGGAAAGTATCCTACCTGTGGAGATATTGCTCTGGCCCCAGACATGGCTATTTAATAAAAAAACAAATCCCAGTAAACTGAGAAAATCTGAAGTTCTATAGCCAATTGTAATAAACAATATAAAATGAAAAAGAGACTGGATGGGTCATAATAAGCAAAATAATTCAGAGGAAGAAGAACTAATAGGGACAATTTCAATCATCTATGGAATATAGAGAAACCAAACAAGAGAATAGACACTATCAAACAATGACAAACTCTTGACTTTGGATTATAAAACTGATTAGCAGAATATCTGAGGAAGGTTGAGGTAGGCTAGTGCAGGTAAGGACAGTGGTGGAAAGCCATGGGTACTTGATGGTGGTGAGTGCATTAACTTTGTACATCAATACTATAAATTTAAACACTCTCATTAGCATGTTATCTAAGCTATAAATAAAAATACTACACCAAAAATTGGAGATTATATTGAAACATGATTTATTTCTTAGTGACTGAAGTAGAAGTACTTTTCCTGGTGCATGCCATGGACACAGGGCATTCCCCAGGAAGAGTAAGCTCTAATCAGATTGTGTAAACTGACCACAAATAGTATAGTGAGTCACTGTGTTTTTTTTAATCTGAAAAAGTGATTTTTTTTCTCTACAGTGTATTTTCCTCTAACAGTTTTAATATTTATTTTTAGATGACACAGTAGATTATTTTCTTGAGGATGTTATGGATCGAGAACTAGGCTATGATTCGGAATTGTTAAATTCTAATGAAGTTTCTTCGATTAGTAATCCACGCATTAGAAAGCACTTTCCAGAGACTTGGATCTGGCTTGACACCAATATGGGGTAAATATTTGTAAAGTTCTTTGTTTTTCTTTGTTTTGTTCAGTGCTAATTTGCTCACTTTCTAATAATATTTAAGTACAAACATAGTATAATTAAGAACTAAGTAGAATTAGCCACATGCAATTTGAGGTAGAGAATATCATAAGGGAAAAAGAGGATAGATCATTTTCTCATGAAGGTAGCACTTACTTTTTAAAACAGTCTTAAGGTTTTCATTGGAGAAAAATTGCTGAAGGTACATATATGCCTCTGAGTGGGACACATTTCTGATTATTTCCTCTTCCTTATAGGAGTTATAAAAGATACCTAGTAGCTACAGGGAGAAGGGGCATGGGTGCTGGGAGGAATTTAGCATTGCTGATAAGCCCTGTGCTACTTGCCTTCTGAGTAGGTTAAAGTGCTGCCCACATGCACTTTCTAGCTAGTCATTTATAGAAATTTGGAATAAGCCCCAAGTTAAACCTAAGAGAAAAAAATACAAATACATTGAAATGGATTAGAGTAAACCTAAATTGAACCAATTGAAATAAATTATAGCTGTTTGAAACATATTCTTATATACATATATACATAAATATATACATATGCATATGCATATAAAAGCTGTATATTTATGAAGACAATGTTCATCATGGAAATATAAACATTAGAAAGATTTTGTTTAGGGGCTGTAGTGTTGGCGCAGCAGTAGGGTATTTGCCTTGCACTCGGCTGACCCAGGACGGACCGCGGTTCGATCCCCCAGCATCCCATATGGTCTCCCAAGCAAGGAGCGATTTCTGAGTGCATAGCCAGAAGTAACCCCTGAGCATCACTGGGTGTGACCCAAAAATAAAAAAAATTAAAAAAAAGAGAAAGATTTTTGTTTGAATATAATTCTGTGGGTTGTGTTCTAACCTTATTAGGACCTATTCTTTGAAAATTTGGGATATACTATTTTATATTTAAATTTATAAAAATTTAGATTGACAAATAATTTGGAAAATTAAAATTCTTTCTCCAAGTAATTTATGTGTCAAATTTGTTTTGTGAAAAATAATTCTGTTATATATTTTGACTTATATGTCAATTCTTGTTGTAATTGTCATGTTCATTTTGACTTTAGTTCTAAAACTTTACAAGAATTTGAAGTTACTGTCCCTGATTCTATCACTTCTTGGGTGGCAACTGCATTTGTGATCAATGAGGATTTGGGACTTGGACTAACAACAACCCCAGTGGAGGTAAAGTAATAAATTACTGCCTTGAAATCCATATCAGTTCACTGGGAGTGTTGATGCCTTTGTGGAAAAGATTTTTATCTTTTATGTTTTATGTTTTAACATGTTAACTTATGAAATTGCTAAATATTCAAGATTTATATTTAGATTTGAGAAGTTTTCTATTAAGCCAAACCTGACCACTTCCAAAGGTCAGTAGAGACTTCTGGTTTTCCCTCTATAATGAGGAGCAGAATATTATTGAGATGTCTCCTATTAGATGTTTCTTCCATATTTTTGGTCAGATTGTGTCCTGCATCACTCCTTAGTTAATGGCAAGAGGACTAGAATGACCATACAGATTTTAGACTAGCAGTTCTCATCTCTGTTATAAATAAGTCCCTTTCTTATAACAATACTTGGTTTTGTATCTTGACCATCCTGAATGAATAGAAATATAAAATAATAATACATCTACATACTGAATTAAAAAATTAAACATAGGGGCCAGAGAGATAGCATGGAAGTAAGGCATTTGCCTTGCATGAAGAAGGATGGTGGTTCGAATCCCGGCATCCCATGTGGTCCCTGAGCCTACCAGGAGTGATTTCTGAGCGTAGAGCCAGGAGTAACCCCTGAGCGCTGCCGGGTGTGACCCAAAACAAAACAAAACAAAAAAAATTAAACATGGTGACATAAACCAGAACTCCCCAAGCTTATTTGGCTTACTGCTCCCTTTTCAGAATAAAATTAAACAATAACCACTCCAGAAAATATTTTTTTAATCTAAAAAAATAAAGAAAAAAAAGTAGCTAATTGTACCTAAAGCTACCTAAGTCTCCTGGATTGGTTCTGCACCTCTTCTTCCAATAGGGGTTGTATTTTTCCTTTTGGGAAACTGATCTAAATGAAATAAATACCAAGAAGAAATAAAAGGAAAGTAATATATATTAAAATAATTTGTACTTAAGTATATGAGAAATCAGTCATAGCAGTACTATGAGACCTAGTAACATATCCTGTTTAACAGCTAGTTTTGTGGGCATTGTAGTAGTCATAGAAAAACCTTAAGTGATGCTGAACTGTGACAATGTAAGTTTCTGAAACCTTGAACAACTTTTAGTAGAGTTACAAACCAACCAAGCTGCAGATTTCTTTTGATGTATGGAAACCTCGAATAGTGAAAAATTCAATGTTTGATAAAATTCTTTGTAGAATTAGATTGCAAACTCATGTCCTTATGAATTGGTATATGATCTTCATGAATGTTTGAAAGGGTCCTCAGGAAGGTAAGTTCTTCACCCTGAAACTGTCTTAAATACTGCAGACCTTCATTAAATCCCAGTTGCATTCTCTAATTCTTGTGGTGCTTGCACAAATGTCCAGTTAGACCTCAATAGGAAGTTACTGCTATTGGTAATCATCAGTCTCCTGAATATATATTTCGAGATTTATTCTTTTTTTTTTTTTTTTTTTTTTTGGTTTTTGGGCCACACCCAGCAGTGCTCAGGGGTTACTTCTGGCTGTCTGCTCAGAAATAGCTCCTGGCAGGCACGGGGGACCATATGGGACACCGGGATTCGAACCAACCACCTTTGGTCCTGGATTGACTGCTTGCAAGGCAAACGCCGCTGTGCTATCTCTCCGGGCCCCCAAGGTTTATTCTTAAAGGCAGCAAACGGCTTTAGTCCTTCCCAATGAGGAAATCCATGTTTGTATTGGTAGAAGGACATATGCAGAACCTCATTTAAAGTTTCCCTTTGAGCCCCAAATGGGGACTTTCCTGGAGAGATTGTTTGGATTTTAGGCATTTGTCTTCCAACCTGTCAAATACTGTGGATAAAATCTCAGTATGGTCTCTGGAGCACTACTGGGGTCACTTCTGAGAATAGAGCCAGTAAACTCCTGAACACTACTGGGTGTGGTTTCTAGCTCTCCCCATGGCTAACAAAATAGAACATCTGTGATTCGGCTTATTATTATTATTATTATTATTATAATTATTATCATCATCATGTTATTATTTTGCCATTATTAACAGTGATCAGGGGTCAGTGGTGTGTGATCAAACCCAGGGCATTACACATGCCCTGTGTATGTGTTCAACCATTGAGAATCAGTGGTTTTAATATTGATGGGTTCAGTATAACTTAGCAGTAATGTGACTGGATTTGTTCTCAGATATGCTGGATCCAGTGCCAGCTTCTTTACTTTCAGGCAATGTGCTCTTGATCTGGTTAGATTGATTGCTGAAGTTCAGGTTTCTTTTCTGTAAAATATGAGCATATTATTTGCCATGTGGAGTTTTAATCCTTAAGTAATATAATTTGTGGAAAGTGCCAATTTCTAGTAGACAATCAACTATAGTAATTATAATACAAAATCAGTTGGGCATTCATTTGGGAGTAAGGTGTATTAACTTTCAGTTGGTAAGAATTTTTTAGAATTTTTTAAAAATCAATAAATTAAAGGTTTTGTGTTATTTTTCTCAACGGCATAAAATGGACTTAAATAGCATTATTTATTTATTTATTGTATTATACATATGAACGACATGTTTTATTGTGTACTTATCCTATTTTTATTTTATTTTTGCAGCTACAAGCCTTCCAGCCTTTTTTCATTTCTTTGAATCTTCCCTATTCTGTTATCAGAGGTGAAGAATTTGCTTTGGAAGTAATCATATTCAATTATTTGAAAGATGCCACTGAGGTAATTTATTCAAAGTTTCTTACACATCAAAAATAAGAGGAGAGTGTGGTGTTCTGGGTGGCTGCGACTCGTTGCGGGACGTCAGGGATCATCGGGGTCCGGGCTCAGGGCGGGGAACCCCCCTTGGGCGTCTGTTGGGGGTGGCCCCGGTGCGAAAAAAAAATAAGAGGAGAAACAGGCAGAATTGGAAATTAGGGATCTAAAAACAAGATACCAGCATTTATCAGCTGCTTGTATGTGGCCCCATGCTTGCCTAGGAGTACAGGAAATTTGGTGGGTTTTTTTTTGTTTTGTTTTGTTTTTTTGTGCTCTAACTCACTGAACTAACCAATCCCCAAAATTTGGTTTATCTAATCATCACCTTCCTAAACTGTAGAACAATATCCAAAATGAGTCATACAGCTAAATGCTATGGATATACACATTTTAATTAATTAATTAATATAAAATCTTTAAGCACCATGATTACAGGCATGATTGTAGTTGGGTTTCAGTCATAAACAGAACACCCCTCCCCTTCACCAGTGCAACATTCCCACCACCACTGCCTCCCTCCCTCCTTCCCAACTCTTGCCTGTATTTGAGACAGGCATTCTACTTCTCTCTCTCATTAAGATTGTCATGATAGTTGTTAGTGAAGGTATTTCCACATTTGCACCACTACTTTTTTTTTTTTTTTTTTGGTTTTTGGGCCACACCCGGCGGTGCTCAGGGCTTTCTCCTGGCTGTCTGCTCAGAAATAGCTCCTGGCAGGCACAAGGGACCATATGGGACACCTCGAACCAACCACCTTAGGTTCTGGATCAGCTGCTTGCAAGGCAAGCACCGCTGTGCTATCTCTCCGGGCCCATCACCACTACTTTTTGTGGTGAGCCTCATATTGTGAGCTGGTCCCTTTGGCCCTTTTCTCTATTGTCTCTGGGCATAATTATAATAATTTTCACAAAATTTTTACAAAAAAATTTCTTAAATTTTTTTGTTTTTTGTTTTTTTTGGCCAAACCTGGTTTGGTTTGGTTTACTCCTTGAGGATTACTCCTGAGGAATTACCTCTGGAACTTCTCAGGGAACCATGTGGGACACAAGATATTGAAAATGGCTTGGCTACGTGCATGCCAACCACCTTATCCACTGTATTATTGTGCTGCCCACCCCTGCTTCTCTACCTTGGCCAATAAGTTTCTTGGCATCTCTGATTCATGTTTTTCTTTTTTGTCTTCCTGTGTTTTCTCCTCATCTTCTTGATAGCTGGAATGTGTTGCCACTTCTCATAGTTGTTTTGTGTCTATTGTAATTGATGGGAGAACATATTTCTTTTGAGATCTTGATTAACAACAAAGATACTTTTCCTGAAGCATTTTGCCTACTATGATGTTTGTTACCCCTATTTTGCACAGTTCATTCTGTTTTCAAGGCTTTGTGTTTTTGAATCATGTGTCCTGTGCCTCTTAGTTTGGCATTTTCCTGAGAGACATTCTGTTCATGTGTGCCCATAATCATGTTAATCTCCTTGCTTTTTCTTCCTTTCATGGTATAAAGTGAACCTTATTTTATAATTGATATGTTATTTTTAAGTAGTTTCTCATTGTTTAATCTTGCCTTTTTGTCAAAGAGCAAAAGTTCTAATCAGTGTAAAGAATAACAGATCTGGAATCTGAAGGCCCACATTTGATGTCCAGCTCTACCACTTAGCAGCAATTTACTTGTAGTTTTCTTCTTCTTTTTTGGTTTTTCGGACCACACCCGTTTGATGCTCAGGGGCTACTCCTGCCTAAGCGCTCAGAAATTGCCCCTGGCTTGGGGGTACCATATGGGACGCTGGGGGATTGAACTGCGGTCCTTCCTTGGCTAGCACTTGCAAGGCAGACACACCTTACCTCTAGCGCCATCTTGTCAGCCCCTCTTGTAGTTTTCTTATCTATAATTGAAAATAATTATTCTCTATAAAAAACATGTTGTGAAACAGATGATTAAAAAAGGAAGAAATAAGAAAAAATGAAGTCATGAAATTTGCCTATATATGGATGGATATGGAGACTATTATGCTGAGTGAAATGAGTCAGAGGTAGAGGAATAGACAGAATAATCTCAATTATCTGTGGGATATAAGAAAAATAGAAGACAGTATGGAAATAATATCCAGAAATAATAGAGATGAGGGCCAGAAGGACCAGCCCATGATATGAAGCTTGCCACAGTAAGTAGTGGGAGCTGTTAGAACACTAAATGCATTGACAACTACCATGACAATGATAGTGACAGAGAGAAGTAGAATCCCTGTCCCAGAGATAGGGTAGGGAGGAGGGAAATGGGGGAACATTAGTGGTGGGAAAGTTACTCTGATGAAAGAGGGTGTACATTCGAGGACTGAAATCCAACCACAAACATTTCTGTAACCATGATGCTTAAATAAAGAAATTATTAAAGAAAAATACTTCATTATACATTCCAAAAAAGATAAAAATTATCTAATCTCATAAAAATGGGGATAAAATATGAACAAACATTTCCTCAAAAGAAGATATACAGATAGCCAAAAGACACATGAAAAAAATGCTCCACATCATTAATAATCAGGCAGTTACAAATAAAAACTTTATTGCAATATCACCTCACACCACAGAGAGTGATACACATCAAGAAGGATAACCAGTGCTGGTGCAGATGTGAGGGGAAAGGACTCTCATTCACTGCTGGTGGCAATGTAGATTGGTCCATAATTTTTGAAAAACAGTATGTATATTACTCAAAATACTAGAAATTGAACTCCCATATGATCCAGTAGTAGATATCTTAGGGATATACCCTAGGCATCCAAAAACACAATGCAGTGAGTCATCTGCACTCCTAGGTTCATTGGAGCACTAATCATAATAGCTCAAATCTGGAAACAACCAAAGTATTTGAGAACAGATCGTAAAGGACCATGGTATAGCTTCACAGTGGGATACTACACAGCTGTTAGGAGAAATGAAGTCATGAAATTTGTTTATATATGGAGGAATATGGAGAGTATTATGTTGAGCAAAATGAGTCAGAGAGGGATAGGCATGATCACACTCATTTGTGGAATGTGAAAAATAGTATGCTAAATAACACTCCAAAACAATAGAGATGAGGGCAAGGAAGACTGGATTGTGGCAGGAAGTTTGCCATGAAGATTGGATGGAGTTCAATTAGGACCCACAAAGGACCACTATGACAATAATAGCTGGAAATTATCACTCTGTACAAAAACTGGGTACTGAAAGGAGGGACCATGACATGTATGATACCCCTTCATTAACCACATTGTAAACTATAATATTTAAAATGGAAAAAAGGAGGAGTGAAAGGGAAAGAAAGAGAGAAGAAAGAAAAATTTCTGCTATAGAAGCAGGAAGGGGAAGTGCTGAAAGCAAACAAGTGACATTGGTGGTGGGAAATATGCACTGGTGAAGATATTGGTATTGGACATGGTATAACTAAAATTCCATCATGAACAACTTTGTAATTAAAATTTGTATTTCAATTAAAAACTTATTAAAAATGAGCACCCCTTTCTGCCTTCCCTTCCTTTCCCCTCCTTCTCTTCTTCCTCCCTTTCTCCCTTCCTTCTTCTCTCCCTCCCTCACCTTTCCTCCTTCCATACTCCTTTCCTTCATTCCCTCCTTCCACCATTCCTTCCGTCCCCTCCCTTTCTCCTTTCTTTCCTTCCTCTTTCCATCGTTCCCTCCCTCCCTCCCTCCCTCTCTCCCTCCCTCTCTCCCTCCCTCCCTCCCTCCCTCCCTCCCTCCCTCCCTCCCTTCCTTCCTTCCTTCCTTCCTTCCTTCCTTCCTTCCTTCCTTCCTTCCTTCCTTCCTTCCTTCCTTCCTTCTTTCCTTCCTTCCTTCCTTCCTTTCTTCCTCCCTCCCTTCCTTCCTTCCTCCTTCCTTCCCTCCCTCCTTCCTACCTTCTTTCCTCCTTCCCTCCCTCGCTCTCTCCTTCCCTCTTTCGTTCCCTCCGTTCCTTCCTTTCTTCTCCCTCCTTTCCACCCTTCCTCCCTTCCTTCCATTGAAAAAGAAAAAAAGAGAAAATAAAAACTTATTAAAAATGAGAAAAAATTTATAAAATTTATAAAAATTTAGGTCTAGAGAAATGCTTTCTTTTTTGTAAAGATATTTTATTGTTTTAAAACTTTATTTTATTTATTTTTATTGTTAAATTATCTTTATTTAAACACCGTGATTACAAATATGATTGTAGTTGTATGATTACAGTCAAGTAAAGAACACCCCCCTTAACCAGTGCAAGATTCCCATCACCAATTTCCCAGATCTCCCTCCTCTCCACCTCACCCACACCTGTACTCGAGACAGGCTTCCTACTTCCCTTATTCATTCACATTGTTATGATAGTTCTCAGTGTACTTATTTCTCTAACTGCACTCATCACTCTATGTGGTGATTTTTTGGGTTTTTTGGGTCACACCTGGTGATGCACAGGGGTTACTCCTGGCTATGCGCTAAGAAATTGCTCCTGGCTTGGGGGACCATATGGGATGCCGGCGATCAAACTAGGTCTGTCCTAGGTCAGCTGCATGCAAGGCAAATGCCTTACCACTGCACAACCACTCCCACCCTATTTTAAAACATTTTTATTGTGGTACTTATAGTAATTTTGATTAAACTTTTTATGCATACATTATTCATACAAAACAGCCATCCCCAGGATTTCCACTCTTCCAACAATATCCCAAGGGCCCTCCCCAATTTTGGCCCTCATGTAAGCTTAGTTTTTTTTTTTTTTTTGGGTCACACCCGGCAGCACTCTGGGATTATTTCTGGCTCCATTCTCAGAAATCGCTCCTGGCAGGCTCAGGGGACCATATGGGATGCCGGGATTTGAACCAATGACCTTCAGCATGAAAGGCAAACACCTTACCTCCATGCTATCTCTCCAGCCCCGTAAGCTTATTTTTGTAAGTAGAAGAAAAATACTCTTTTTTGATGAGAATGACAAGTTGGACAGGGCTCAACATAAGAGCATTTTATTTTGTCTCACGTTTTTTAATGTAAACAGTGTTTTGGGATGACATAGATATGACGTGGTGTTTTGGGATGACATTAGAACCTTCTGGGGCCATATTTTAGCACTCAAAACCTTGGGATATTTGGGAATTTAGTGATAATGTGGACTTAATTCATTTATTATTAGTCAAATTTAATAAGAAACTGATACTGAAGAATGATTTTTAGTCAATGGGGGAAAGTATGGAAAAGGATCCTATCTGCTAATGATTCTCTTGACCTCAGTCTCCCACTTTCATCTTTCATTAATCTTATGAAGCTCTTTTTTTTTTTGTTTTGTTTTTGTTTTTGTTTTTGGGCCACACCCGGCGGTGCTCAGGGGTTACTCCTGGCTGTCTGCTCAGAAATAGCTCCTGGCAGGTACGGGGGACCATATGGGACACCGGGATTCAAACCAACCACCTTTGGTCCTGGATTGACTGCTTGCAAGGCAAATGCCGCTGTGCTATCTCTCCGGGGCCCTCTTATGAAGCTCTTAAAATGGCAAAGGCTTGAATGTATTTTAAAGAACCACTTTGATAACTTTTTTTTCTTTCAGGTTAAGGTAACCATTGGGAAAAGTGACCAGTTTGAAATTCTAATGATGTCCAATGAAGTAAATGCCACAGAACACAAACAGACCATTCTGGTTCCAAAAATGGATGGGAAAACTGTTTTTTTCCCTATTAAGCCAACACATCTGGGGGAGATTCCTATCACAGTCACAGCTGTCTCACCTGTTGCTTCTGATGCTATCACTCAAAGGATTTTAGTAAAGGTAACTCAAAAGTCTCAATAAAATGACAACAAAAGGTGGTTTTACTTGTGATTAAATGTGTTGGCAGTATTGCATAGATCACCTCTTCCACCCCCTTTATTTGGAGGAGACTCCTGAGCAGAGCTCCAGGGTCTACGGTACACACCCACTAATTCTGGGTTGTGGCGATGCTATGTTAGAATTGATCTGAGGTCCCAGTACTATGGAAAAGGATGAGGGGTGAGGAGACAGCTCACTAGCCAGTGGTGCCTGCAAGGCCTTAATTGCTTACTCAGTTATGTGCAAAATCAAGTAATGTGTTTTAGCAATGATAGCCAGTTTCTTCTTTAAATTCAGAGTATGACTTTAAAGTCAGTTTCTTACAGCCTTGTATTTCAAGCTGTGCTACATATTAAATTATATCAGGTTGATCTGTGCATTTTGAATTTTGGAATTTCTCAGTATAGACAGAAGAGATTGTTGAATTTTTTTGAGAGAATACATTATGCACAACAAGATTACTCAGCATAGGAAGGAGACCTAGTAGGTGCTGGGTGAGATAGCATTGCATTCTAATTCCAGCTCTGTCAGATATGCCTTGGGATCAGGTATTTACTTTCTCTCTGTGCCTAATAATAGTATCACATGAGAGAGATTTTTCTCATCCTATTTTTCTTCTTCTTTGTCATTGCCATTATACACAATTTGTGTTTAATTTAATGGGTACCTAACAGTTTATGAATAGATTTAAGCAAGAATAAAAAAAATGGTAGGTACTTCTCTAACTGTAACCATATGGCCAGACACAACAGATATTTAGCTTATTATCTGTGTATAGTTCTCTGTACAAAGTTGAGAGAGACCATGCTCATGTTCCTTATTTTTCCACAGGCTGAAGGAATAGAAAAGTCGCATTCACAGTCTGTTTTGCTGGATTTGACTGACAGTCAGCTACAAACCACCACAAAAAGTTTGAGTTTCTCATTTCCTCCTAATACAGTGAGTGGTAGTGAAAGAGTTCAGATCACAGCAGTAGGTAAGAAGAAAGTACATAAATGACTGGCTTTGTTGTATGTGCTAATTTATATTTTTATTTATTTATAAATGTATTTCCACACCAGAAAATATTGTAGTGGGAGCCACACCCTGTGATGCTGAGATTTGGCAAGAGGAATCACTCAGTGCTGGGGCTCAAACCAGGGTCTGGGTCATGTAAATTGTGTGCTGTATCACTTGAGCAACATACCTGACCACGTAGCTTTTTGTTTTTTACTTATTTCTGAATGAGAAGTGGTTGCAGAAAGTTCCTAGTTGGTAACAGACAATTGTGCACTCTAGGAAGGACAGTAAGATGTGTTTCCTACTTCAATTCTTCTCCATGCTTAATGTGAATCATCCAGAATCTTGTTTTAAAAAGAGTTGAAGAAGTAGATTCTGGCTAAGTAGGTCTAAACCGGAGGCCCTGCAGGTGCCACAAGTTTTTCACAGTTGTATTTTAGTAACATAGTGACAGTGAATTAGGGCCATTCCCACTACCAGTGTTAACCTCCCTCCATTATAGTTCCCAGCATGCATCCTGTACCTCCAACCTTAGAAGCCTTAATTGCTAGTGTAACAGGTCCATTTTGTGTATAGCTTGATATAGTTAGGTCTCTTTATTTTACTGTCGTTAACAATGATTTGGATATTTAGGGCTGACCATTTTGTATTTACATTCTACATTCCTGGGACCATTTGGCCCCTGGATCCCATTTACCTTTTACTTTTTCCTTTTCTCAGTTTATAGGGAGATATATAAATGGGAGGCAGATGATTCATGTTCTATGGTTCTGTAAAAAGAGAGGGACCCTATCCAGAAGCTATAAGTATAAATAATATTGAAAAAATGAAAAAAGAAAAAGAAAAAAGGGGGCAGATATGGCAAATATTTTGTTTGTTCTTTTCCTTCTCTCTTTGTATAGGTGTAATAAACATTGGAAAATTAGAAGGAAATTTCGTTGGCCTAAGAAATACAAGGATCTCTACCCATGAAACATACTGTCATGAGACTGACTATTGGCTCCTGGCGTGTTACTTGTCGAATTCCAAGGTCTTTCTTTATGGTCCCAGGAATAGTTTTGTTCATTTGCAGTTGTCAGAGTCATTTTTCTGTAATTAGAGATCTTGCACAGATTCTAGGGTGAAGCCTAGGATAAAGTCTTTCTTTGTAGTCCCAGGAAAAGTTCTGCTATTTGAAGTTGTCATAGTCAGTTTTCTTTAAAGAGTGATCTTGGATTTTGTGTAAATCATATGATGGAGGGTCTTCTGATTTCATCTCACTATTAGGTGGTGAGATAGGGCAACCTGCCCTCAGATCAAGTTATAGCTTCTTCCTTGTCATCAGGGTTTCAGATGAATCTACCCTGGTGCAAGTTGGTACTAGAGCAGTATTATGGCCTTCCCTGGAGGGAGTTTGATTCCTGGTACTGATGCAGGTAACTGTGCTGGTTCCATTGTTGGGATCCGAAGTTTGAGATATCTGATCATGTAACTGCTTTTAGGGGACAAAAGGATTTTGATTGTTAACTTAATGGGAGGTGTAATGATTCTCTGGTATCTGTAATTGTGGTTCATCAACCATCTTTTAGTTTTGGCCAATCATTCTATTTATTAGTTCTAATTTAAAGCAGTGTTAGGTAATTACAGTTTTCTGGGGTTGCCATATTTTCATCTTGCCTGTTTCAATTAAAATGATTTTGTAAGTTTATTTCAAAAATGATTAAGCTGAGGAATGATTTGGATGGTACATCAATCAAAATGACATTTTGTGTGGGACATAATTTTCACTTCTAGAGTATGAAACAATATGGTAATAAGCACTATATTAGGGATCTACTTCATGTAGTATCATTTACTATGTCCTATGCATTGAAGTTCCTTTCCTGAAAGGAAACTACCAGCGTGGGCATTATGGTTTAATAGTAATGTAGCTTGAATTGAGAAAGAAGAAAGAAAAGAAAGAAAATAGTTAATAGTAATTTTCAAAAAAAAAAAAAAAAACCAACTCAATGAACAGGGTCTGTAACAACAGTCTATGGTGTGCATTTGCCTATTTCAGTGGTCTTTATGGGCCTAAGCATTATTTCTTAGTAGCAGATCTAATAAAAAGGAAATGGGTAAATTGAAGTATTTTGTCAAGGTATTTTCCTATTGAGCACTGTATTTGGAATCTAATATGATAGAGCACTGTCCAACGTATATCTCCAAGGACCATTGTGGCAGAAAAGTTTAAAATAAAAATTAAGACACTAAGATGTACTGATAGTGAGAATTGCAGTGATATTCTCTGGCTTCCAAATTCTGCACCTCTTTCTGTGAATAAAAATATTACAAATTATTATAGGTTTTTGTAGTGAGAAGTTGATTGGACATCTGTTCATTCTAAACAACTGATTTCATGTTTTAGATTTCTTTGTAGTATAAATAGAGTCAAGGTTTTGTGTTTCTCCTCTTCCAGTTCATTTGTTTCCATCTTTTCCCTATAGCTTGGCAACTATGATGTTCAGGGTATCTACCATTTAGACCATTGTGTTTCTTGATGGAATTATTCTAAATACCACATATAAGTGCTATCATTATGTATTTATCCTTCTCTGGCTCACTTCATTTAACATATTTTCTAGTTCCCTCCATGTTGCTGCAAATTGCATGATTGTATCATTTCATACTGCAATATAGTATTCCATTGTGTATATGTACCACATCTTCATGATCCTTGCATTTGTTGTTGGAGATCTAGGTTGATTCCAAGTCTTAACTATTGTACTGAGTGCTGCTATGAATAGTGGTGTACATACATACTTTTGGATAAATGTCTTTCTATCCTGGGGATAGAAACCTATGAGAGGGATTGCTGGGTCATAAGGTAGCTCGATGTTGAGTTTACTAATAACCCTCCATCCAGTTTTCTATAGGGGTTGGACCAGGCAGCATTCCCACCAGTAGATGAGAGTTCTTTTCTTACCACATTGCATCAACAGAGATTGTTCCCATTGTTTTTGATGTTTCATCCTCACAGGTGTATGATGGTACCACATTGTTGTCTTGATTTGGATTTCCCTAATGATAAATGACGATGAACATGTTTTCATGTGTCTGTTGGCCATCTGTTGGTCTTCTTCAGAGAAATGTTCTGTTCATTTCTTTTCCCCATTTTTGATGTTTTTTTTTTTTTTTTTAAGTTTTTGTGGATCTAACCTTTGTATTTTTTATGTCCTGGATATCAAACCTTTATCTGATGTGTTGATTGCAAATTTTTTTCCCAGTAGTTAGTTGTCTTTTATTTTTTTTATTTTTATTTATTTATTTTTTTAAGTTTTTGGTTTTTGGGCCGCACCTGGCGGTGCTCAGGGGTTACTCCTGGCTGTCTGCTCAGAAATAGCTCCTGGCAGGCACGGGGGACCATATGGGACACCGGGATTCGAACCAACCACCTTTGGTCCTGGATAGGCTGCTTGCAAGGCAAACACCACTGTGCTATCTCTCTGGGCCCGTCTTTTAGTTTTAGTCCATGTTTCTTTTGCCAAACAGAAACTTTTTAGTTTGATGTAGTCCCATTTATTTAGGCTCTGGCTCTTGCCATTTGCATCCTGGCATCAAAGACTTTTTTGAGGTGTAAGTCTTGAAGTGTTCTGTCTATATTTTACTCAATGAACTTTACAGTTTTGGGTCTGATTTCAAGGTCTTTAATCCATTTTGAGTTGACTTTTGTACAAGATGTGAGGAATGGATCAATCTTTAATTTCTTATGGGTGATATTCAGTTGTTCCAACACATTTGTTGAAGAAACTGTCTTTGTTCCATTTCAAGTTCTTGGCTCCTTTGTCAAATATTAGTCCACTGTATATTTGAAGGTATATATATATGTATATATATATGTATATGTATATATATATATATATATATATACTGGATGTTCTATTCTGACCCATTGGTCTGAGACTCCTTGTTCCAGAACCTTTCTGTTTGATCACTATGGCTTTGTAGTAAATCTTCAAGTTAGGTAAAGAGATGCCACCCAGTTTCTTGTTTTTCAATATGGATTTGGCTAACCTTGGTCTTTTGTGGTTCCACATGAACTTTATTATTTATTATTCTAAGCACTTAAATAATGATGTCTGAATTTGGATAGGGATTTCATTGAATCTATATAGGAGTTTAGGTAAGATGGTCATTTTGATGATGTTTATTCTTCCTATCCATGTGCATGGGAAGTTCTCAGGTCCTCTTCAATTTCTTTCTGAAGTGTTTTGAAGTTTTCATGGTATAGATCTTTCACCTCTCTTGTTAGATTGATTCCTTGGTATTTGATATTTTTAAATACAATTTTAAATGGGATAGACTCTTTTATCTTTTTCTCCCCTGTCTCATTATTTGCATAAAGTAATGCTACAGTCTTTTGTGTGTTGACTCTGTAGCCAGCCACTTTACTGTGTTGGTTTATTGTTTCCAACACACATCAATGACAATAGAATCAAGAGACCCAAACTACAACAAGCTATACACAAACTGCACTAGCAGTCCAGGTGATTAAGGGTGGAAGTATGGGATGCATGCTGGGAACAATGGCCAAGGAAGGTCAACACTGGTGGTGGGAATTGCCCTAATTCATTGTCACTATGTACCTTAAATATAACTGTGAAAGACTGTAATTCATATTGGTTTCAATAAAAATGCAAAAAATTTTAAAGACCTAACCATGTTAACACATTAATTTTAAGTATTTGGCCTCTATAATTGTGATAGAATAGATTTCTGTTGCTGTAAATTCTTCAGATAGTGGTAGTTGTTATGATAGTACTAATACTATAATATACTGTGTTTCTGAGTCCTATTTTTTCTCGTTTCCTTCTTTTCCCCCCAAAACATTTAAAATATTTTTATTCAACTTAGAATTAACTAACAATTTCGTAATTTTTTTTAATAAATTATTTAAAAAAACTAATATCTTTAAGTACCATTTACAAACATGTTTGTCGTTGAGTTTCAGTTATAAAATAGAACACCCTCCCTTCACTAGTACAACCTTCCCACCACCACTGCTCCCTATCGCTGTCCTCCCCCATCCCTTTCCTGTATTTGAGACAAGCATTTTATTTCTCATGGTTACAAACATCTTCATAATTGGGTTTTAGCCATAAAATGCACGTCCCTCTTCACTAGTGCAACTTTCCTGCCACCATTGTCCTTCTATTTTTCTCCTCCCCTCATCCCTTTCCTGTCCTAGAGATAGGCATTGTACTTCTCTCTCTATCATTGTCATGGTAGCTGTTAGTATAGTTATTTCTCTAACTGCATTTACCACCTTTTTGTGATAAGCTTCTTATCATGGGCTGGTTCTTCAAGTACTAATACCTATTGTCTCTGGATTTTATTATAATAATACTGTCTTATTTTTCTTAAATCCCACATATGAGTCAGACTATGTGCTTATCTCTCTCCCTCTTATTTCACACAACATAATATTTTCCAAGTCCACTCATATATAAGCAAATTTTATGACTTCATTTTTTAACAGTTGCATAATATTCCATTATATAGATTTGACACAATTTCTTTAGCTACTCATCTCTTGTTAGGCATCTGGGTTGTTTCCATATTCTGGCTATTGTAAATAGTATGGCTATGAACATAGTAGTGCAGAGGGCATTTTATATTGTGTTTTTGAGGTCCTAGGGTATACCCCTAAAAGTGGTAGAGCTGGATCACATGGGAGCTCAATTTTCAGTTTTTTAAGGAATATCCACATTGTTTTCCAAAAAGGCTGGACTAGATAGTATTCCCACCAGCAGTGAATGAGAGTTCCTTTTTCCTACATCCACATCAGCAGTGGTTGTTCTTGTTCTTTGTGATGTGTACAAGTATGAGATAATATATTATTGTTGTTTTGATTTGCATCTCCCTCATGATGAATGATGTAGAGCATTTTTTTCATGTGCCTTTTGGCCATCTGTATTTCTTCTATGAGGAAATGTCTGTTCATTTCTTCTCCCCATTTTTTTTATGACATTAGATATTTTCGTCTTGTTAAATTCTGTCAGTACCTTATATATCTTATCTTAGATATATAAGTATATAGTATATCTACTATAAGCATATTATATATCCTAGATATTAGCCCCTTATTTGATGGGTGCTGTGTGAATAGCTTTTTCCATTTGAATTTCTGATTTTTTTTAACATGAAAATATATTTATTTATTTATTTTTTTATTTAAACACCTTGATTACATACACGATTGTGTTTGGGTTTCAGTCATAAAAGGAACACCACCCATCACCAGTGCAACATTCCCATCACCCAAGTCCCAAATCTCCCTCCTCCCCACCCAACCCCCGCCTGTACTCTAAACAGGCTCTACATTTCCCTCATACATTCTCAATATTAGGACAGTTCAAAATGTAGTTATTTCTCTAACTAAACTCATCACTCTTTGTGGTGAGCTTCCTGAGGTGAGCTGGAACTTCCAGCTCTTTTCTCTTTTGTGTCTGAAATTTATTATTGCAAGAATGTCTTTCATTTTTCTTAAAACCCATAGATGAGTGAGACCATTATGCGTTTTTCTCTCTCTCTCTCTGACTTATTTCATTCAGCATAATAGATTCTGTGTACATCCATGTATAGGAAAATTTCATGACTTCATCTCTCCTGACAGCTGCATAATATTCCATTGTGTATATGTACCACAGTTTCTTTAGCCATTCGTCTGTTGAAGGGCATCTTGGTTGTTTCCAGAGTCTTGCTATGGTAAATAGTGCTGCAATGAATATAGGTGTAAGGAAGGGATTTTTGTATTGTATTTTTGTGTTCTTAGGGTATATTCCTAGGAGTGGTATAGCTGGGTCGTATGGGAGCTTGATTTCCAGTTTTTGGAGGAATCTCCATATTGCTTTCCATAAAGGTTGAACTAGACGGCATTCCCACCAGCAGTGGATAAGGGTTCCTTTCTCTCCACATCCCCGCCAGCACTGTTTGTTCTCATTCTTTGTGATGTGTGCCATTCTCTGTGGTGTGAGGTGGTATCTCATTGTTGTTTTGATTTGCATCTCCCTGATGATTAGTGATGTGGAGCATTTCTTCATGTGTCTTTTGGCCATTTGTATTTCTTCTTTGTCAAAGTGTCTGTTCATTTCTTCTCCCCATTTGTTGATGGGATTAGATTTTTTTTTTTTGTAAATTTCTGTCAGTGCCTTGTATATTTTGGAGATTAGCCCCTTGTATGATGGGTATTGGGTGAATAGATTCTCCCACTCAGTGGGTGGCTCTTGTATCCTGGGCACTATTTCCTTTGAGGTGCAGAAGCTTCTCAACTTAATATATTCCCATCTGTTAATCTCTGTTTTCACTTGCTTGGAGAGTGCAGTTTCTTCCTTGAAGATGCCTGTAGTCTCAATGTCCTGGAGAGTTTTGCCTATGTGTTGTTCTATATATCTTATGGTTTGGGGTCTGATATCGAGGTCTTTAATCCATTTGGATTTTACCTTCATACATGATGTTAGCTGGGGGTCTAAGTTCAATTTTTTGCAAGTGGCTAGCCAGTTGTGCCAACACCACTTGTTGAAGAGGCTTTCCTTGCTCCATTTAGGATTTCCTGCTCCTTTATCAAAAATTAGGTGATTGTATGTCTGGGGAACATTTTCTGAGTATTCAAGCTTATTCCACTGATCTGAGGGTCTGTCCTTATTACAATACCATGCTGTTTTGATAACTATTGCTTTGTAGTAAAGTTTAAAGTTGGGGAAAGTAATTCCTCCCATATTCTTTTTCCCAATGATTGCTTTAGCTATTCTAGGGTGTTTATTGTTCCAAACAAATTTCAAAAGAGCCTGATCCACTTCTTTGAATAATGTCATAGGTATCTTTAGAGGGATAGCATTGAATCTGTATAACGCCTTGGGGAGTATTGCCATTTTGATGATGTTAATCCTGCCAATCCATGAGCAGGGTATGTGTTTCCATTTCCGCGTGTCCTCTCTTATTTCTTGGAGCAGAGTTTTATAGTTTTCTTTGTATAGGTCCTTCACATTTTTAGTCAGGTTGATTCCAAGATATTTGAGTTTGTGTGGCACTATTGTGAATGGGGTTGTTTTCTTTATGTCCATTTCTTCCTTATTACTATTGGTGTATAGAAAGGCCATTGATTTTTGTGTGTTAATTTTGTAGCCTGCCACCTTGCTATATGAGTCTATTGTTTCTAGAAGCTTTTTGGTAGAGTCTTTAGGGTTTTCTAAGTAGAGCATCATGTCATCTGCAAACAGTGAGAGCTTGACTTCTTCCTTTCCTATCTGGATTCCCTTGATATCTTTTTCTTGCCTAATCGCGATAGCAAGTACTTCCAGTGCTATGTTGAATAGGAGTGGTGAGAGAGGACAGCCTTGTCTTGTGCCAGAATTTAGAGGGAAGGCTTTTAGTTTTTCTCCATTGAGGATAACATTTGCCACTGGCTTGTGGTAGATGGCCTTAACTATATTGAGAAAGGTTCCTTCCATTCCCATCTTGCTGAGAGTTTTGATCAAGAATGGGTGTTGGACCTTGTCAAATGCTTTCTCTGCATCTATTGATATAATCATGTGGTTTTTATTTTTCTTGTTGTTGATGTTGTATATTATGTTGATAGACTTACGGATGTTAAACCATCCTTGCATTCCTGGGATGAAACCTACTTGATCGTAGTGGATGATCTTCTTAATGAGGTATTGAATCCTATTTGCCAGGATTTTGTTGAGGATCTTTGCATCTGCATTCATCAGCGATATTGGTCTGTAATTTTCTTTTCTCGTAGCATCTCTGTCTGGTTTAGGTATTAGGGTGATGTTGGCTTCATAAAAGCTGTTTGGGAGTGTTTCCGTTTGTTCAATTTCATGAAAGAGTCTTGCCAGGATTGGTAGTAGTTCCTCTTGGAAATTTTGAAAGAATTCATTAGTGAATCCATTTGGGCCTGGGCTTTTGTTTTTGGGCAGACTTTTGATTACCATTTTTATTTCATCAATGGTGATGGGGGTGTTTAGATATGCTACATCATCTTCCTTCAACCGTGGAAGATTATAAGAGTTCAAGAATTTATCCATTTCTTCCAGGTTCTCATTTTTAGTGGCAAGAGTTTTTCAAAGTAGTTTCTGATTACCCTTTGAATCTCTGTCATATCAGTAGTGATCTCTCCTTTTTCATTCCTAATACGAGTTATCAAGTTTCTCTCTCTCTCTTTCTTTGTTAGGTTTGCCAGTGGTCTATCAATCTTGTTTATTTTTTCGAAGAACCAACTTCTGCTTTTGTTGATCTTTCGGATTGTTTTTTGGGTTTCCACTTCGTTGATTTCTGCTCTCAGCTTTGTAATTTTCTTCTGTCTTCCTATTTTTGGGTCCTTTTGTTGAGTACTTTCTAGTTCTATTAGCTGTGTCATTAAGCTACTCAGGTAAGCTCCTTCTTCCTTCCTGATGTGTGCTTGCAAAGCTATATATTTTCCTCTCAGTACTGCTTTTGCTGTGTCCCATAAGTTCTTATAGTTTGTGTCTTTATTGTCATTTGTTTCCAGGAACCTTTTGATTTTCTTCTTGATTTCATCTCGGACCCACTGGTTATTGAGTATGAGGCTGTTTAACTTCCAGGTGTTAAAGTGTTTCTTCTGAGTCCCTTTGGAGTTCACAAATAATTTCAGAGCCCTGTGGTCAGCGAAGGTAGTCTGCAAAATTTCTATCCTCTTGATCTTATGGAGGTATGTTTTATGTGCCAGCATGTAGTCTATCCTGGAGAATGTCCCATGTACATTGGAGAAGAATGTGTATCCAGGTTTCTGGGGATGGAGTGTCCTATATATATCCACTAGGCCTCTTTCTTCCATTTCTCTCCTCAGGTCTAGTATATTCTTGTTGGGTTTCAGTCTGGTTGACCTATCCAGTGTTGACAAAGCAGTGTTGAGGTCCCCCACAATTATTGTGTTGTTGTTGATATTGTTTTTCATATTTGTCAACAGTTGTTTTAAATATTTTGCTGGCCCCTCATTTGGTGCATATATGTTTAGGAGAGTTATTTCTTCCTGCTCTACATACCCCTTGATTAATATAAAATGTCCATCTTTGTCCCTTACAACCTTCCTGAGTATAAAGTTTGCATTATCTGATATTAGTATGGCCACTCCAGCTTTTTTATGGGTGTTGTTTGCTTGGATAACTTTTCTCCAGCCTTTTTTTTTTGAGTCTATGTTTGTTCTGACTATTCAGGTGCGTTTCTTGTAGGCAGCAGAAGGTTAGATTGAGTTTTTTGATCCATTTAGCCACTCTGTGTCTCTTAACTGGTGTATTTCGTCCATTGACGTTGAGAGACAGAATTGTCCTGGGATTTAATGCCATCTTTATATCGAAAATTGGTGTGTCTTTTGGTTAGTCTTGTTTTAAATTAGGTCTTTCAGTTTTTCTCTTAAGACTGGTTTTGAGTCTGTAAAGTTTTCGAGCTGTTTTTTTGTTTGTGAAACCATGTATTCCTCCGTCAAACCGGAAAGTGAGTTTTGCTGGGTACAGTATTCTAGGTGAAGCATTCATTTCATTCAGTCTTGTCACAATATCCCACCACTGCTTTCTGGCATTGAGCGTTTCTGGGGAATGATCTGCTGTAACTCTCAAGGATGCTTGCTTGAATGTAATTTCCCCTTTTGATCTTGCTGTTTTCAGAATTCTGTCTCTATCTGTGGGATTTGTCATTGTGACTAGGATGTGTCTTGGGGTGGTTTTTCTTGGGTCTCTTTTGGTTGGTACTCTTCGAGCATGCAGGATTTGATTACATATATTCTTTAGCTCTGGGAGTTTCTCTTTAATGATGTTCTTGACCATTGATTCTTCCTGGAAATTTTCTTCCTGGGTCTCTGGGACTCCAATGATTCTTAAGTTGTTTCTGTTGATCTTATCATAGACCTCTATTTTCATCTGTTCCCATTCTTTGACTAATTTTTCCATTGTCTGTTCATTTGTTTTAAGTTTTTTGTCCAATCTCTCCTGTTGTATGGAATTGTTGTGTATCTCATCTTCCACAGCACCAAGTCTATTCTCAGCTTCTGATACCCTGTCCCAGAGCTTATCCATTTTGTCATTTACTTCATTTACTGATTTTTTCAGGCCTGTTAGTTGACATGTTATTTCAGTTTGGAGTTTTGTGATTTCTGTCTTCATATTTTCTTGATTCTTATTAGTGTTCTGTTCTACTCTATTCATGGTTTCTTTGAGTTCTTTGAGCATATTCCATATTGCTACTCTAAAGTCCTTATCTGAGAGATTGATTACTTGGTTGGTCGTTAACTGGTCATCAGAATTGTCATCTTCATTCTCTATGTCTGATGCTGGCCTGCGTTGTTTCCCCATTGTCACACTTGTATTGTGGGTTTTTCTACGTGTTGTGGTGGTATTCATTGGTTATATGATGCAGGCAACACAGTTCTCTGGCTCCGCCCTTTCTGGATGGGCCGACTTGCCTCCAAGGTAGGGGAGTCCTCCGTGGATGAAGCCTCACACAGGATCAAATCTTAGGCCCGAGCACGCAGCAGAGTAGACCGTCTGGAGAGAAATTCTTGCTTCTGTGATCCAGCACAGTTCTTAGTGTGGTTTTTTTCTTCTTGTGATGGTGTTCTTTTTTTAGAAAGAGCGCACGGCTGCGTAGCGAAGTGGAGCAAAGTGCTTTCTGGAGCCTCTTTTCAGCCCACTATCAGGAGGTTCACGCAACAGGATAGCAGAGAGACACACACAGGCATCACTCACAGTTTTTCACAGTTGGGCCCCACTGGTCAGGCGTAGTTTTCACTCGCTCGCTGGGCAGCTTCAGAATGCTGTATTTTTGGGGTTCACTTCCCAGGACACTGAGGAGAGTCACTGGCTCGCTGGGTAGTTTCCGAATGTAGTTTCTTTGGGGTTCGCTTCCCACGGCTCTGAGGAGAGCTTCCAGAGTTCAGGAAAGACAGAGAAGAGTAGGACAGGGCTCCCTTCACGTGCTCAGTTTCTGGCTCGCTGGGTAGCTTCCAAATGTAGTTTCTTTGGGGTTTGCTTCTCAGGGCTCTGAGGAGAGCTTCCAGAGTTCAGGAAAGACAGAGAAGGGTAGGACAGGGCTCCCTTCAGGTGCTCAGTTTCCTCAAAAGAAGCACAGCCGGGTGGAGACTCTGCAGGTAGAGCAATCAGCACTCTGCCTGGAAACCCCCACATCCAGCCATTTCTTACTCACTCACTGGCTCGCTGGGTAGCTCCCAAATGTATTTTCTTTGGGGTTCGCTTCTCAGGGCTCTGAGGAGAGCTTCCAGAGTTCAGGAAAGACAGGGAAGGGTAGGACAGGGCTCCCTTCAGGTGCTCAGTTTCCTCAGAAGAAGCACAGCTGGGTGGAGACTCTGCAGGTAGAGCAATCAGCACTCTGCCTGGAAACCCCCACATCCAGCCATTTCTTACTCACTCACTGGCTCCTGAATTTCTGATTTTTAATGTAGGTTCTGAGTTATGATACTAAAAGAATCTTTTAAGTATGCATTTTTTAAAATTTTGATGACTAACTTTAAAAATTATTCATAATTCTTTGTATTCCAAAGTCGAATGAAGTACTTATGCTTCTTAGTTCTGCTTTTCTCTTGCAAATTACAGCACATTAAATAACACTGTTCTCTTAAAAATTTCAGTTCTTGGGCTGAACATATAGTAAGTCAGTAATCTGACCCACAGTCAACTCCAATTCTATTCCCAACATGACATGTAATCCCTAAACACTACCAGCAGTGACCCTCAAGCTCAGAATCAGTAGTAAGCCCTGAGCTCCAGTGAATGACTTAAAAATAAGACAAATAAAAATAACTTCATCAGGGTAGTCTATTATTTATGCAGAAAATTCTACTAGTAAGATATTTCTCTATACAAATTATAGTTTAAGTGTGAGTTTAAAACAATTTTAAGGTAATTTTTAAAATAAAAACTGATTTACAAAGTTATTGATAATTGAATTTTAGGTAATCTGTGAGAGTGTATAGCAAATATACATACAAAGAGTGAACTTTTGTTTATGTCATCTAATTTATGTGATATTTTTATCTAAGCTGAAAGTGTACTTCATTACTTAATCTAAAAGTTTAGTATTATTTTGTTATCATTTATTTGATTCTTTTAAAAGTTTGATGTAAAGTTTCTATTTAAGCACTGGAGTAATCAGTTATTTCACTGTCAAATTCTTCTGTAACATGGAAATTTCTTTGCTAGCAACCAGTATAGTTAGTAAATATTCACTGATTGTTTTTTAATATCTTTTGCCTTTAGGAGATATTCTTGGTTCTTCTATCAATGGCTTAGACTCATTAATTCGTATGCCTTATGGCTGTGGTGAACAAAACATGATAAATTTTGCTCCAAATATATATGTCTTAGATTATATGACTAAAAAGAGACAACTTTCAGAAAAGTTAAAAGAAAAAGCACTTTCATATATGAGACAAGGTAAGTATTTTAGATGCTTTCAGTTTTTAAATAAAAAATCATTATTAGATTTTATTGGGGGGATTAAATGTTGTTAAATTTGGAAATGGAAACAATTGGAAGCTATCACCATTTACCCTTCAACGAATTGTTTTTTAATGACTGCTAAGATGTTTGTGAATTAGTAGCAGTATAAGGGTCAGTTTCTGTATTTTGTGAAGGAATATGAAAATGTAAACTCTGCAAAGAATGAAAAGAAGGGATATTTATTTATTTAGTGCACACTTGTAGCATCACTTCTGGTTGTTGGGTTCAGTCCTTTGTTGAAATGAAGAGGTTCTCCAGCTTCCTTTCTTCCTTCCTTCCTTCCTTCCTTCCTTCCTTCCTTCCTTCCTTCCTTCCTTCCTTCCTTCCTTCCTTCCTTCCTTCCTTCCTTCCTTCCTTCCTTCCTTCCTTCCTTCTTTCCTTCCTTCCTTCCTTCCTTCCATCTGGAAAATATGATCAATGTTAAATATTTTCATTGTGTTAACCTTGTTTCACTGTGTTAAATTATGAACTAATGAAGAAGCTGATGGAAATCAATACACTCGCTGGAACTTTACAAAACACAGCAGTTACATGCACACATTTACACACATAATTATATTTCAAAGTAGTGAATCAAAGCTTCTTGTGTAATGATTTTAATTATGAAATTAGCATCTTATTTCAGAGACTCTTTTTCACTTGCTATTCCATTTGCCAAAGTCCCTTAAATATACCATAGTTATTTTTAATTTTTCTTTTTACAAAATTAAAATGGCTTTCTCATGAGTCATGATTATATTATTAAATGTCACTTAGGAGTAGTGCACTGTTTTACTTAAATCATGATTGGCCCATGATTGGCTCTATAACTTAACATAATGCTATTATTTATTTATTTATTTTAAAACAATAGCTACATCATTGAATGAAGTAATTTTTTACTGTCAAGAAAGAAAGTAGAACCATAGAATGAAATAGGACTGAAAATCTCAAACTTGTTAATTGGATATTTAAAACCCTTGTTTCCCTCAAACATAGGAAGCGATAGTGCTCATAGCTCAAATTTCAAATAAGACTAGTACCACACCAACTTGAAGACATATCCTATTTTCTCTATTGAAACAAAACCTAGGTTGCTTGCTTTTCAAGTCCAAGTTCTTCTATGAACACGTATCTAGCTTGCTTGTATTTGTGTTTCTTTGTGTGCCCATTTTGATTCCTGAGAAGTCTGTGTTCTCTTTAGAATCCACAGTTCTCACCTTTCCTTACTTTCATATTTCTAAATAAGTTTCAGTAAAAATTATATTTTTCACACATAAAAAAAAACCGTGAAGAGATTAGGTTTTAGAATTCTGAGTTGGAATTTGATCATCACTCATGACTAAAGGTAATAGAGAAGATGCTAAAGAAAAATGAATCAGGTAAAATTCTCACTTTCAATAGAGAATGATGGTAATTTTATTTTACTGCAGAGTATATTTATTTTGCCATATATTTTCAGAATCAAGTGAAACTAAAGGGGATGATTTTCTCTTTTATTTATATACAGCTTTGAAATAAGGTAAACCAAGTTAAATCATGCTTAGGACATTGCTTTTAAGTTATATGTTCTACTGACTGAGCTATCTAGGAACCTTATAACAATTATTTTAAATGTGTGTCTAGGAAGAGTCCTTTTTTATCTATTATAATAAAATTAAATACTATGCATTTATGGCTATTTTAAAGAAATACATGACCCAATAAGTATATACCTTATCCAGTACTTGGAAAGAAAATGGTACTATGTGGGACAAAATGGATAGAATTGGCAGTGATTATTCTAAGGAAATAAGTAAAGAAGAAAAAGCTAATTTCTGTGAAAGGATGGTTTCACAATAACTAGAGCAAACAAATTGGTGCAGACAATAGTGAGCTACTTGGCTAGATGAAAACTGTGGTGGTTACAAAAAAGAAAGGAGGCAAGAAAAGAAAGACATGAGTAGAAGATTGGTGGAGGGAAAGAACTTGATAAAAAATGTGGGCTACTTCTGGCTCTGCACTCAAGAATCTCTCCTGGCAGACCTGGGAGACCATTGAGATCCGGACATTGAACCCACATTGGCCACATGCAAGGCAACAAGTATGGTGAATCTTATGCACATAGAGGTATTACTGTACTTCTGAAATTCTATAATACTACAAACTCATGAGATCTGGAGGTAGGGCAGTTAGGATATGTGCCTTGCACATAGTTGAACTCCAGAACCATATATGGTTCCCTGAACTTCTCCAGGAGTGATTCCTGAGTGCAGAGCCAGGAGCAAGCCATGAAGTACCACTGGGTGGAGTCCAAAACCAAAGAAAACTCTTGTAAATTCATGATAATTCTACACAAAGGAAAGCACAAGCTCATGGGTCAGAGTAGTTTTTTTCTTTTCTTATTTATGTTGAAAGGTCTCCAACTTAGGTATTGACATTGGAACAGAAATTGTTATCTTAGTCATAAATATCACTGCAAAGTTGTCAGTGTCCTTTTATACTGATGGACTAGTGGATTTGGAGGACCATCAGCTGAGGCTTCTTGAATGAGATATTTAAGAGAAAGAAATCTTACTGGAAAGCCCCCACCCCCGACATTTATACAAATTTCTTGCTCTAGATTCTGAGTCTCCGTTTTGTTATGGAAATAGAGCTGGAGTTTGGCTTCTCAATTAAAGCTAAAGTAGCTCAAGAAATGAACTCTACAGCTAGAGATTTCTGAGTCCTGACCCTTCTTGGGCTGCCTGCCCTTGGTGAAGGAATGGTGCAGGTTTTGTTACTAATGAGAAGTGCTGGAAGTCAGCCACTTGAGGGGTCATTGCCATTGCACTGATTTCATCTCATGATCTCATCTCTATGAACAGATTTACAATAACTCATTCTTGGAGTTGCAGTTGCTGATGAGATTCCAAGCCTGGAGGCACATGTATTTCTCTTTTAGGTGGGCCCTCTTCCTTCAGATTTTTCTCTCCAAAGTAGTGGAAGGTATTGACTTTTCTTGGCTTGCCTTCCTTTTCCTTTCTGCCTTGACTTCCCTTCTTTTTCCCTCCTCTCCTCTCCTCTCCTCTCCTCTCCTCTCCTCTCCTCTCCTCTCCTCTCATTTCAGCTCCTCTCCTCTCCTTCCTCTCCTCTCTCTTCTCTCCTCTCCCCTTCACTTCTATTTTCTTCCCCTTTTCTTTCCCTTTCCTTCCCTTCCCCTTTCTTCCTTCTCTTTCCTTCCCTTCCCCTTTCCCTACTCATCCCTCCACTCCCTTTCCTTTTCTTCTATTTCCTTCTCCTACATCCTTTCTTTTCCTCTTCCTCTTGTCTATCTCCACCTCTTCCTTCCTCCATCCTTTCCTTTCTTCCCAGTTTTCCTATCTTCTTTGCTGCTCACTTCTTCTCTCTTTCCTTTTCTGTCAGATTGACAGTCTGGATTCATTCTTGTCTAGTAGATTTGGCTCTAATTTGGAACTGAAGAATAATGTCTGGAATTCTTTTGTTAATTTTACTTTGGGTACAGTGAAAATTAGTTTTCCAATGATCTTTGAGCAGCTCTGGAAAAGGAAGAGATTATAAGTTTCATTTGACAAGGATGTATATATATATATATATGGTGTTTATATTCATATATATGTATATATATAAACCAAAGCATGTTAAAGTGAACTAAGTGATGTATTGCTCATTTTTTGAGTATGTAGAACAATAAGAAGCATCCTAAAAATAAAACTTACTTTAAAAGTTATATCTCTTCTATCTCTGTGAGGAACTTGCTTCATTGGTTTCTACAATAATCTCTGCAGAAATTAACAGATGATTTCTCATTTTATTTTATTCTTGTACAAAATATTGTCTACTATATACTAAGTTGCATACTATATTTTTCTTTTGCATATTATATTATATACCATAGCATATATGTCTGTCATTTTCTTGTTATTTATTTATTTTTTTGCCACATTTGCCAATGATAGGGGTAATTCCTGACTCTGCTCAGGAATTATTTCTGGAAGACACTGGGGACCATATGAGATACCGCTGAATCCAGATCAACTGTATACCAATGATTGTGCTTTACTTGCTGTACTATCTCTTCAGCTCTAATTTTAATTTAACATTATGCTCTGGAAATTATTCCTTATTCGTTCAGAGAGAGATTCCTCACATTTTTTCAACGACATGCATTTTACTGTCTGTATATGGCAATTTATATGTAATTTAATTAATCGATGTATAATTTAACTTATTACCTCCAAATTGGGATATATGTATACTCATATATATATATATATATATATATTATTTTTGAGCCACATCTGCCCATGTTCAGGGTTTATTCTAGGTGTTATGCTCAAGGGTCATTCCCAGCAGTGCTCAGGGTGGTGTTGGAGATTGAACTAATCCCAGTTAGCCACATGCAAGGCAAGTGCCTTTTCCCCTGAATTGTCTCTCTGGCAAGTTTCTAATATTTTTTTTATTTCAAATAATACAGCAATAAATAACCTGCATATGTAAAATATAATATTGGGAGTCTTCAGCCTAATGACTGTAACTTTTTCACGTGTCAAATTTTGAGTTTCAGCATCCTCATCTTTAAATCTCTAAAAGAGTTACTAAGCACATTCACATTATAAGGTTGTTATGAAAATTGCCTGAGCTAGTAAAAGATGAGTGTTGCTTTCAGTCTTTTTAGATAGAGGTCAGCAGTTCAGCTGGACTGTTTAAGTTTTAAATAAAAAGATTATAAACAAGCAGCTGAGTCTTCAAAGGAAGCAAACTCCTCTCAAAACTTTTATGTTTAGATTTCTTTTACTACAGATTTTGTAACAAAATTGTTATATTTTAGTTTTATTGACTTAATCAGAACTAGGTCTTCTTGTGGCAAAAAAAGAAAAACATTTGGGTAAAAAACATTTGAGGCTTGGCAAGATCAGAATAACTAAGTTTAAATCATTAATGTTCATGTTTCATTAGTCAAATCTAAGGAAAGTTACTCGTATGTTGCTTCTAAAATGGCATTCATAAAGTTTACCTTTTACCTTTAAAATAAAAATATTGATTAAAATGTATTTAGACACCATGATTTACAAAGTTGTTTACAATAGAGTTTCAGGCATACAGTATTCTTACCTCCAGTCAGTCCCACCACTCTTTGACCCCAACCTTCCAGCTGTGACATTAATTTCACTCCTACCTTCAACCTGACAAATACATTTTAAACTTTAATTCTAGTGGTTTGGTGTAGGTATCCCTTCCTTCACTTCTTATTTATCCCACCTGAATGATCAGAACCACCCACACCTGGAATGGGGGGGGGGAGTGGGAAGAGTCTGCTTGGGGGGAGAGAGGAGATAAGGAGAGTTAAAGAGAGAAAAGAGAATCAGAATCAGCAGAGAGAACCAACAAGGAGAATCAGCAAAGGGAAGTCAGTCAGCAACAAAGCCTGAAGAGCAGCTGAAAGGGAGACAGAGGCAGAGAGAGCCAGAGAAGGAGCAGAGAAGTGGCTGCTTGTAAAAGGTTTGGCATAGAAGCCATGTGAGGAAATGTACATGGTGATTCAAAATAAAGCTGGCTTACTCCTGGAACCTCACCTTGTGAGGTTAAATTCACTTTGTGAATTTTTCTGCGGTCACCATGCAACCTACAGACCTGCCAGGCCATAGGGGCTGCGGGAGCTGGCTTACCTGAGAAAGGCCTCGACATCCCCACACCTACACTAGGACTCTTTAATTTATATTAAAACATCAGTTTGGTTCCCATGTTTTCAGTAATCTAGTGGTTTAATTATAAACATATACCTCACCTCTACAGTGTAGAGGGACCCGAGGCCCCAATTCTTGCTTTTATTTTACTTCCAGGCCTCCTCTACAACTATCTCCATTTCTTTCCTTCATTGGCATTGTTTTGAACTTTTATTGTTTCTATTTTTGTTTTATTTTGGGCCTCACCCACTGATGCTCAGGGGTTACTCCTGGCTATGTGCTAAGAAATCTCACCTGGCTTGGGGACCATATGTGACACTGGGGGATCTGTGGTCTGTCCTGGGTCAGCCACATGCAAAGCAAATGCCCTACCACTGTGCCATTGCTCCGGCCCCTATTGTTTCTATTTTTAATTTTGTATGCCAATTCACAAGTACTGGGCTTTTTAGTTATTGTTTATTTTTAATTACTTGATTTAAACAACATGATTACAAGGTTGTTCATAATACCGTTGGATTTTTTCATAGATACAAAGTTATTCATGATTGAGTTTCAGTCATATAATGTACAATCTTCACAAAGTGCACATTTTTAGTCTCCAATGTCCCCAATTTCTCGCCCTCCCCCCCAACCTGCCTATCTGGCAGATGTTTTTCTTCTCTCTCTCTCTCTCTCTCTCTTGCTTTCTCTTTCTCTCTCTCCCTTTTATCTCCCCTTTTAATTTTATTTTTATGGCATTGTGCAATTATTCAACTGTAAGGCTTAACTATTCCTTTTGTTTTTAAAAATAATTTAAGCACAAGTTTACAAATATGTTTGTAATTGAATTTCAGTCATAAAATGGACACCTCTTTTACCAGTGCAACTTTCCTGCCACCATTGTTCCCCTATTTCCTATGTCCCCCCACCCCTGCCTGTCTTCAGGATAGGCATTGTATTTTTCTCTCTACCCTAACTATCCTTGCTAGTTATTTCTCTAACTGCACTCAACACTCTTTGTGTTAAGCTTGTTATTATGGACTGGTCCTTCCAGCCCTTATCTCTGTTGTCTCTGGGTGTTATTATTATACTGTTTTTTATTTTTTTTAAATACAACTTCCCCCCTTTAAACACTGTGGTTCGCAATAATGTTACCGAGAGGTGTCACACCTATTACTTTGTTCCTTTTCAGCACCCATTTCTTGTCCAGAGTGATCATTTCCAACTATCATTGTTATAGTGGTCCCTACTTTGCCCTAACTGGAATCCCCTATTATTTATGGTAAACTTCCTACCATGGACTGATCCTCTTGTTTTCATCTCTATTGTCTCTGGGTATTATTACCATATTATCTTTTATTTATATCCCACAAATGAATGTGATCATTTTATGTCTATCCTTTTCCTCTGACTCATTTTACTCGGCATAATACTTTTCATATAAATACATATATAAGCATATATCATAAATTAATTTTTCCTGACAGCTGTGTAGTATTCTATTGTGTAGGTATACCACAGTTTCTTTATCCACTCAGTTGCTCTCAGACATGTGGGCTCTTTCCAGATTCTTGCTATTGTGAATAGTGCTTCAATGAACATAGGAGTGCAGAGGACTTTTGTGCATTGTGGTTTTGGGCTCCTAGGCTTTATTACTAGGAGTGGCATTGCTGGGTCATACAGAGCTTTATTTCTAGAGTTTATCAGAGTGATTGCTACTTGTTTCTGTTTCTTTTTTTATTTGGGGGAGGGAGAGTCACACCCAGCAGCACTCGGGTTATTCCTGGCTCTGTGCTAAGAAATTGCTTCCGGCAGGCATGGGGGACCATATGGGATGTCAGGATTTAAATCACTGTCCTTCCTGGATTGGCTGTGTGCAAGGCAAACGTCCTACCACTGTGCTATCTCTCCAGCCCCAAATGACTGCTATTTGTTATGATGGTTGACTGTCTCTGCTAGTTATGCAGGGGACTCAGACATATCCATGCCTGCACAACAGTGGAATCTTCTACAGATTACTAGTTATCAGAGGGTCAATGACAGTGCCTTGAGTGAAACTGCATTTCAGTCCAGATTGTGTTTTTTTTTAAAAATCCTTTATTAAAGATTATTATTTTAGGAAGGGTCCCAACTAGTTCTTAAGGAGGTTTAAGACTACTACTGGTGGAAACTACGCCTGCCCCAGTGGGGCCCTGACTGTGAAAAATTTTGAGTGCTGCCTGTGTGTGTCTGTCTACTGTCCTGCCACGTGAACCTCTTGCAAGTGGGCCGAAAAGAGGGCTCCAGCAAACTCGCTCTCCCAGAAGCCCATTCTAAAGCAGGAACGCCAAGGTACTGCTTCATAATGTGAAAACCAGCTATAAGCAGTACTTTGCAGAAGCCAGGTCCCCTGTTTGTGACGTCAGGCTGGGAAAATCTACAAAACTACGCCTGCCCAGTGGGGCCCGACTGTGAAAAATTGTGAGTGCTGCCTGTGTGTGTCTGTCTACTGTCCTGCCACGTGAACCTCTTGCAAGTGGGCCGAAAAGATGCTCCAGAAAAACTCACTCTCCCAGAGGCCCATTCTAGGGTGGGAATGCCAAGGAACTGCTACCATACGTGAAAACCGGCTATAAGCAGTACTTTACAGAAGCCAGGTCCCCTGTTTGTGACGTCAGGCTGGGAAAATCTACGAAACTATGCCTGCCCAGTGGGGCCCAACTGTGAAAAATTGTGAGTGCTGCCTGTGTGTGTCTGTCTACTGTCCTGCCGCATGTACCTCTTGGGAGTGGGCCGAAAAGAGGCTCCAGAAGAGCACTTAGCTCGGCTTCGCGACGCAGCTGTGTGCTCTTTCTAAGAAAAGAACACCATCACAACAAGAAGAAAAATCACACTAAGAACTGTGCTGGATCACTGAAGCCCAGCATTTCTCTCAGAATGTCTTCTCGGCTGCATGCCGGGCCTAAGATTTGATCCGGTGTGAGGCTTCATCCACGGAGGACTCCCCTCCCTTGGAGGCAAGTTGACCCATCCAGAAAGTCTGGAGCCAGAGGAGTGTGGCTGCCTACATCATTTAGCCAATGAATACCACCACAACATGTAGAAAAACCCACAATACAAGTGTGACAATGAGGAAACAATGCAGGCCAGCATTAGACATAAAGAATGAAGATGACAATTCTGATGACCAGATAATGACCAACCAATGTAGGTGTACCTATCTGAGAGCCTGGATTTACGTGTAGCTACCTAAGACCCACCCATTTCTGGGAGGGGTCTTGGGAACTAGATATTAGGTGTATCCTTACCTGCAAAACCCCACCCATTCCTGGGAGGGGTCTTGGAATAGGTAGATAAACCCTGGAGCCTGGGAATTAGGTGTCTCTGGCCTGCTGAGCTCTCTGGCTTTTGGGCTTTGCCTCTTTTGGTCTTGGACCAGGATGGAGGCCAAAGAGAAGATGGCTGAATTAAGATGCAGGGTAGACTAGAATGGCTGAATGCTTGAAAGGTTATGAGATAGGCTACACACATGTGGTAAATAGGGCATGAATAAAGATGCTTCCTGATGCCTGCCTGTGAGTGAGTTCTATACCCGTCGCTTTTCTGAACCCCAGACCCGCCGGTAAATGGGGGATGAAGCCATGTGGCCGGGGCCTAAGAACAAAGGCCTCCATCCTTCACCATCCATTGTCATCTTTAATTATTTAATGCAACAACTGGCGTTCCGAACTCTGACTTGAATCCTGGACCCAAGAACACAGCGATGATGGTGAGATTTCTGCTTTTCAGTTTCATTTTGGCTCTTTTCGGGTGCACTGAGCCCCAAACCCTGGGCCACGTGCGACAATTTTCAAAGATGGCCGACACCCCATCTGGGGGCTCAAAGGCCATTGAAACAAGGGAGGTGGAAGCTTGCATCACCTCCATCCCAGGCCCAGGCCCAGGACTGACACTTTGTTACAATAAACAAAAACCTCGGCCTCCTCAAAAACTGATTAAAAGCCTAGATTAAAAAACGGAGGAGAAAAAAAGACTGTATTGAAAGTGGACTGATTTTCTGAGAATAACTTTCAGCTTGAAATTTGGATTTCGACTTTGAAAACTTCGAACTGGACTTTTACAACTCTGAACATCCAAAAGCCCCCTGCAAAAAAGCTGTGGCTGAAAAGCCACAGCGGCTGTGGCAGCGGAACTTGCTTGCAAAGTGTCTCCTGGAGGGGAGAAAAGCGGCGTGCCTGGGATCTGCCCTCCAAATCAGAAAGGTGAAACAGCACGATCCAACCGGCTGCGGACCTGGAACCACATGGTCAACAGCAGCGTGAGCAAACCATCTGCGGGGCCTGGAACTATGGAAGGAAGCCACGTGGTGAGATCAGCGTGGGACAAACCAGCATCTGGACTTTAGGTGCAGGACTAAGCGGGTAGTCATATATTTCACTCATAGTTGGTGATGGGATAAGTTTTAGTGAGTTAGTGGTTTAAAAAAAAATAGGGAGGTAATACAGCTTAGCCCAACTAAAACATCTAATTTCTAACCGCCTGCATCTTTGTCTTAAGTCATTTTTTTATAATTTAAATGTGTTTTGTTTTCCAGTTAATATTTTCAATTGCAAAATGTTTTACTGTGTGTATTTTAATGTACTTAGCCTGTTTTTAAAATGTATGTTATGCATTTATGCTGTAGTACTTGTGTGTAGGGAAGGTTAATAGGAACAGAAAGTTCCCCCAATATAGTTTAAAAGCATAGGAACATGAAAGTTCCAAAATAGTGCTTGGTAGAAAAGCATAAAGAAAAAATTTAAGTTACAAGTGTATAGTATATTTTGCAGAAATGTTATGTTTTTGAAAGGGGCTGGTATATTAATTTTGACTCTATTACGTTGGTGCATGAAAATATTAACCCACCTTTGGCTAAAGGTGGAGTCAGAATTACAAAAGGGTCTTTATATTTCAGAAAAGGGGGAAATGTAGGTGTACCTATCTGAGACCCTAGATTTAGGTGTAGCGACCTGAGACCCACTCATTTCTGGGAGGGGTCTTGGGAACCAGATATGTGTGACCTTACCTGCAAGACCCCACCCATTCCTGGGAGGGGTCTTGGAAAAGTTAGTTAAGCCTTGGACCAAGGGGATTCGGGCCTTTTCTGTGCTGCTGGGCGTTCTGGCTTTTGGGTCTCTGCGTTCTGGTCTTAGACTAGCATGGAGCCCAAAGGGAAGATGGCTGAAAGAAGTTTAGATGCAGGGCCAAGAATAACTAGTGCTTGAAAGGTTATGAGTAGGCCACACACATGTGGTGAATAGGGCATGAATAAAGTTAATGCTTCCTGATGCCTGCCTGTGAGTGAGTTCAATACCCATCGCTTTCCTGAACCCCAGACCCGCCGGTTGATGGGGGTTGTGGAATCACGTGGCCTGGGATGGCAAAGAGAAATCCTTCACCATCCAGCACCATCGTTAATTATTTAATTTAACACAACCTCTCAGATAAGGACTTTAGACAAGCAATATGGAAGATGCTCAAAGAACTCAAAGAATCAATGGATCAAGTTGAAAAGAACACTAATAAAAACCAAGAAAATATAAAGACAAAATCACAAAACTCCAAACTGAAATAACATGTCAACTAACAGGCCTAAAAACTCAGTAAACGAAGTGAATGACAAAATGGATAAGCTCTGGGACAGGGTATCAGAAGCTGAGAATAGACTTGGTGCTGTGGAAGATGAGATAAATAACAATTCTATACAGCAGGAGAGATTGGAAAAAAAACTTAAAGCAAATGAACAGACAGTGGAAAAATTAGTCAAAGAGTGGGAACAGATGAAAATAGAAGTCTATGATAAGCTCAACAGAAACAACTTAAGAATCATTGGAGTCCCAGAGACCCAGGAAGAAAATTTCCAGAAAGAATCAATGGTCAAGAACATCATTAAAGAGAAACTTCCAGAGCTAAATAATATACGTGATCAAATCCTGCATGCTCGAAGAGTACCAACCAAAAGAGACCCCAGAAAAATACCCTGACACATCCTAGTCACAATGACGAATCCCACAGATAGAGACAGAATTCTGAAAACAGCAATCAAAAAGGGAAATTACATTCAAGGGAGCATCTGGAGAATTACAGCAGACCTGTCACCTGAAACACTCAAGGCCAGAAAGCAGTGGTGGGATATTGTGACAAGACTGAATGAAATGAATACTTCACCTAGAGTACTGTACCCAGCAAAACTCACTTTATGGTTTGACTGAAGAATACATGGTTTCACAGACAAAAAACAGCTCAGAAACTTTACAGACTCAAAACCAGTCTTAAGAGAAAAACTGAAAGACCTAATTTAAGACAAGACTAACCAAAAGACACACCAAATTTCGATATAAAGATGGCATTAAATCCCAGGACAATTCTTTCTCTCAACGTCAATGGACTAAATGCACCAGTTAAGAGACAGAGTGGCTAAATGAATCAAAAAACTCAATCCAACCTTCTGCTGCCTACAAGAAACGCACCTGAATAGTCATAACAAACAAAGACACAAAATAAAAGGCTGGAGAAAAATTATCCAAGCAAACAACACCCATAAAAAAGCTGGAGTGGCCATAATAATATCAGATAATGCAAACTTTATACTCAGGAATGTTGTAAGGGACAAAGATGGACATTATATATTAATCAAGGGGAATGTAGAGCAGGAAGAAATAACTCCTAAACATATATACACTGAATAAGGGTCCAGCAACATATTTAATACAATTGTTGACAAATCTGAAAAATAATATCAATAACAACACAATAATTATGGGGGACCTCAACATGGCTTTGTCAACACTAGACAGGTCAACCAGACTGAAACCCAACAAGAATATACTAGACCTGAGGAGAGAAATGGAAGAAAGAGGCCTAGTGGATATATATATATATATATATATATGACACTCCATCCCCAGAAACCTGGATACACATTCTTCTCCAATGTACATGGGACATTCTCCAGGATAGATTACATGCTGGCACATAAAACATACCTCCATAATATCAAGAGCATAGAAATTTTGCAGGCTACCTTCGCTGACCACAAGGCTCTGAAATTATTTTTGAATTCCAAAGGGACACAGAAGAAAAACTTTAACACCTGGAAGTTAAACAGCCTCATACTCAATAACCTGTGGGTCCGAGATGAAATCAAGGAGGAAACCAAAAGGTTCCTGGAAACAATTGACAATAGACACAAACTATCAGAACTATGGGACACAGCAAAAGTGGTAATGAGAGGAAAATTTATAGCTTTGCAAGCACACATCAGGAAAGAAAAGGGGCTTACCTGAGTATATAATGACACAGCTAATAGAACTAGAAAGTGCTCAACAGAAGGACCCAAAAATAGGGAGACAGGAGGAAACAACAAAGCTGAGAGCAGAAATCAACAAAGTGGAAAACCAAAAACAACTAAAAGATCAATGAAGGCAGAAGTTGGTTCTTTGAAAAAAAATAAACAAGATTGATAGACCACTGGCAAAACTAACAAAGAAAGAGAGAGAGAGAAACTTGATAATTCGTATTAGGAATGAAAAAGGAGAGATCACTACTGATATGGCAGAGATTCAAAGGTAATGAGAAACTACTTTGAGAAACTCTATGCCACTAAAAATGAGAACCTGGAAGAAATGGATAGACTCTTATAATCTTCCACAGTTGAAGGAAGAGGATGTAGCATATCTAAACACCCCCATCACTATTGATGAAATTAAAATGGTAATCAAATGTCTGCCCAAAAACAAAAGCCCAGGCCCAGATGGATTCACTAATGAATTCTTTCAAACTTTCCAAGAGGAACTACTACCAATCCTGGCAAGAATCTTTCATGAAATCTAACAAATGGAAACTCTTCCAAATAGCCTTTATGAAGCCAACATCACCTTGATACCTAAACCAGACAGAGATGCTTTGAAAAAAGAAAATTACAGAGCATTATTGCTGATGAATGCAGATGCAAAGATCCTCAACGAAATCCTGGCAAATAGGATTTAATGCCTCATTAAGAAGATCATCCACTATGATCAAGTAGGTTTCATCCCAGGAATGCAAGGATGGTTTAACATTCGTAAATCTATCAACATAATACACAACATCAACAACAAGAAAAATAAAAATCACATGCTCATATCAATAGATGCAGAGAAAGCATTTGATAAGGTCCAACACCCATTCTTGATTTAAAATCTCAGCAAGATGGGAATGGAAGGAACCTTTCACAATATAGTTAAGGCCATCTTCCACAAGCCAGAGGCAAATATTGTCCTCAATGGAGAAAAACTGAAATCCTTTCCTCTAAATTTTGGCACAAGACAAGGCTGTCCTTTCATCAGTCCTATTCAACATAGCACTGGAGGTGCTTGCTACAGCGATTAGGCAAGAAAAAGATATCAAGGGAATCCAGATAGGAAAGGAAGAAGTCAAGCTCTCACTGTTTGCAGTGACATGATACTCTATTTAGAAAACCCTAAAGTCTCTACGGAAAAGCTTCTAGAAACAATAGACTCAATAGGTGGCAGGCTACACAATTAACACCAAAAATCAATGGCCTTTCTATACACCAATAGTAATAAGGAAGAAATGGACATTAAGAAAACAACCCCATTCACAATAGTGCCACACAAACTTAAATATCTTGGAATCAACTTGACTAAAAATGTGAAGGACCTATACAAAAAAAACTAAAACTCTGCTCCAAGAAATAAGAGAGGACATGCGGAAATGGAAACACATACCCTACTCATGGATTGGCAGGATTAACATCATCAAAATGGCAATATTCCCCAAGGCATTATACAGATTTAATACGATCCCTCTAAAGATACCCATGACATTCTTCAAAGAAGTGGATCAGGCACTTTTGAAACTCAGTTGGAACAATAAACACCCTAGAATAGCTAAAGCAATCATTGGGAAAAAGAATATGGGAGGAATTACTTTCCCCAACTTTAAACTTTACAACAAAGCAATAGTTATCAAAACAGCATGGTATTGGAATATGGACAGGCCCTCAGATCAGTGGAATAGGCTTGAATGCTCAGAAAATGTTCCCCAGACATACAATCACCTAATTTTTGATAAAGGAGCAGGAAATCCTAAATGGAGCAAAGAAAGCCTCTTCAACAAGTGCTGTTGGCACAACTGAATAGCCACTTGCAAAAAGTTGAACTTAGACCCCCAGCTAACATCATGTAGGAAGGTAAAATCCAAATAGATTAATGACTTCGATATTAGACCCGAAGCCGTAAGATATATAGAACAACACATAGGTAAATCTCTCCAGGATATTGAGATTACAGGTATATTCAAGGAGGAAACTGCACTCTCCAAGCAAGTGAAAGCAGAGATTAACAGATGGGAATATATTAAGCTGAGAAGCTTCTGCACCTCAAAGGAAATAGCGCCCAGTATACAAGAGTCCCCCACTGAGTGGGAGAATCTATTCACCCAATACCCATCAGATAAGGGGCAAGTCTCCTAAATATACAAGGCACTGACAGAACTTTACAAGAAATAAACATCTAATCTCATCAAAAAATGGGGAGAAGAAATGAACAGACACTTTGACAAAGAAGAAATACAAATGGCCAAAAGACACATGAAAAAATGCTCCACATCACTAATCATTAGGAAGATGCAAATCAAAACAATGATGAGATACCACCTCACACCAGAGAGAATGGCACACACCACAAAGAATGAGAATAAACCGTGTTGGTGGGGATGTGGAGAGAAAGTAACTCTTATCCACTGCTGGTGGGAATGCCGTCTAGTTCTACCTTTATGGAAAGTGATATGGAGATTCCTCCAAAAATTGGAAATCGAGTTCTCATTTTATCCAGTTATACCACTTCTAGGAATATACCCTAGGAACACAAGAATACAATACAAAAACTCTTTCCTTACACCTATACTCATTGCAGCACTATTTACCATAGCAAGACTCTGGAAACAACCAAGATGCCCTTCAACAGACGAATGGCTAAAGAAACTGTGGTACACATAAACAATGGAATATTATGCAGCTGTCAGGAGAGATGAAGTCATGAAATTTTCATATACATGGATGCTCACGGAATCTATTATGCTGAGTGAAATTATTTAGAGAGAGAGAAAAAAACGCAGAATGGTTTTTACTCATCTATGGTTTTTAAGAAAAATGAAAGACATTCTTCAATAATAATTTTCAGACACAAAAGAGAAAATAGCTGGAAGTTACAGCTCACCTCAGGAAGCTTACCACAAAGAGTGATGAGTTTAGTTAGAGAAATAACTACGTTTTGAACTGTCCTAATAATGCGAATGCATGAGGGAAATGGAAAGCCTGTTTAGAGTACAGGTGGGGTTAGGTTGGGGAGGAGGGAGATTTGGGACATTGGTGATGGGAATGTTGTACTGGTGATGGGTGGTGTTCTTTACATGACTGAAACCCAAACACAATCATCTATGTATTCAAGGTGCTTATATATATATATATATATATATATAAAGATCACTACTGGTGACACTAGACAACAGGGTCAGCGTTGGCTACTGCAGCCATACCTGGTGATGTTTGGGGGCTCATTAGCATGTCAGAATTTGAACTTTACTCCTTTTGCTTAGAAGGCATGTGTCCCTGACTGCTGAGCTGTCTCCCATTCCTTGAGTCTGAATGAGAAATGCTGCTATTTTAAAGTCACCTTTACCAAGTTATTTTGTTGTTGGTTGTTTGCTTCATCTTTTAGTGTTTATTTCTTTGCCACTAGAGTTGCATGCATTACTCTAAATTTGAAACGGCTGTTCTTGTTTGTAACTATTTGCTACCATTTCTTTGCCAATGTGAAGTATCTGCTTTTATTAAAGTAGACAGCAGATTCATGAGCCATAAGTCTCTCCTCAATACTTTCTAAATTGAGACTTTATTACCATAACTAGTTTTTCTTTAAGTGAGAGATTAGAATTGATGTGATGTGCAGGACAGCTCTTTTGCCTTTCTCTTAAAACCAGAAAAAATTTTCATTGACAAAGATTATTTAGCAACACCCCCTATGCTATTAGTCTTGTTGGTATTCCACCCTTATTACTTCTCCTTCATCTGCCTTTTGCCAGCTTAAAAGTAGAAAGTAGTTTTATCTTTTGCTGTAGTCTTAAAATATAGCCATGATATCCTAGATGTCATTTTTCTTAGGTTGGAAACACATTTAGGTCTTAGATACTGAAATCTGCACGTGAAACTATAAAATGAAATTTTGCCTTTAAATTATTTGCCTTCGAATGGCTAGGATTGTTGTCTGTGTTAGAACTTTACTATGGGCTCAATTCAATTTAATTTGGGAATATCACAGTTCTTATTATACACTTACTGATTAAAAATCCCTGGTGTTAATTTTTATAAATTTTATTTTATTGAAACCATTGTTATCTACATAGTTCTTCATAGTTGAATTTTGGATATACAATGAGTCAGGTCTATTTCCACCACTAGTGTCAACCTCCCTCCACCAATGGATCCAGAGTGCATCCTATACTACCACCCTTTGCCCCCCTGCCTGACAATATAGCAGGCCTATTTAAGTGTTAAAGTTTAGGTCTCTTTATTCTATTGCCATTGACTTTGGCTTGGATATTTAGTTCTGTATTTATTTTTCCCCCCCACCATCCAAAAGTACTTGACCCCAGGCCCCCAGCCTTTTTTTTTTCCTTTTTTCTTAGTTTTATAGAAAAATGTGGTAAAACAAAGAAGTCTGTGTCCCAAGGTTCTTTGAAAAAGGTGGGAGCGCCTTTAAAAGATAAGAAATAGAAAAAAAAAAAGAAAAAAGGGATGTGTGTGGCTTTTTTTTTTTTCGTTAGGCACAGCAAAAGATGGGGATAAATAGAAAGGAAAAACAATTGGCCTAAAAATAAGGAGAACCTATGTATGAAGCATCCTGCCATAGACCTACTACAGGCTTCAGGCATACTAAGTTGTCTAATCTCAAAAGTCTTTCTTTGTGGGCCCAGTAAAAGTTCTTCTCAATCACAGTTGTTGCAGTCAGATTTTTGCAGTTAGGGATCCTGGTTTTTGCACAGAATCTCTGGTGTTTTATTATCTCCCACCACATAAATATATAATATATCTAAGGTAGTTGCTTATACGGTATTCTCCATATTCTCTTCCCAGGTTTTTGTCCATATGAAGCTCAGATTAGAAATTTTCATTCTTTACAAATTGATTACATGATTCATTACAAGTTGATTTTATATTTTGATGTTAGGTTACCAGAGAGAGCTTCTTTATCAGAGGGACGATGGCTCTTTTAGTGCTTTTGGAAATGACGACTCCTCGGGAAGCACTTGGTAAGTGTTTTTGTGATTAGAAAGAGTCTCTTAGTTTATTTTCTTGAATACAGCATCACTTTGAATGGATTTATATTCCATTCAAGACTTAAATCTCTCTGCATAGATTTTGAGTTTGAGACTACTTTTTTACATAGTGTGGATTTCAAGAGATTCTCCTCTTAAAATGCTTTCAAAAACACAAAAATTTTAATGTAGAAATTATAACTGAACTCTTCTCTCTTTTGGCGGGTAAAGCAGCAATATATATAAAGATGGTGCAGCTGGCAAAAACAATTTTGGTTAGAAATACAGTGTGATTGTGTCATAGATTTTTCTTAAATATGACATTAGAACATAAAGTTACTATTAATATAACAAGTATAGTTTCTTGAAGGGTATGTGTGTTTGTACATGTGTGTGTTTGCAAGAGAGAGAGAGAAAGAGAGGAGATAGAGAAACAGTAATAGACTTAAGTAATGAATTTTAACTTTTCTCCAACCTAGAATCTCTGTGTGGTTGTGTTTGTATTATTACTCTCTTTTCCACTTCTTTAAAATGAAATTTACTGACAAGATTGATTTGTTGATTTGTTGTCCATAAGATGGACAAGACCTGATATGGTGGTAACTCCTGAAATTTCAGTGGTTAAAAGTTTTTCTTATGCTGTATTTCCATTATTGTTCAGCATGGTTATGCTTCAGCCATCTCCACCTCACTAGCTCACAGGAGTTCCTAGGTTTTTCTGTAGGCTGGCAAGAGAGGGCTGGAATAGCCAGCACTGACAATTAGATTCTTCAGTCTGAGTATGACATTTTTTCTATCTTTTTCATTGTCAGAGTTGATTACATAACCCAATTTTAAGTAAAAATGTGAATTCCTCAGTCTATGCAAAATGAAGAATTAAAGATAATTGAATATTAATAAGCTTACCATATAAAATTTTTTATAAGATGGCTTTAAATTTTCTTTTGGCATGAGTCAACATATAGATTGGTAAATAGAAAAGTTTCATTGTTTTACTGCTAATATTCTCTTAACATCAATATTTAATGTTCTAACCATAGAGAGTAAATATATTTTTCAGAGTAAATATTTTAGGCATTGAGAGTCACTTGGAATCGCTACTGTATGGTCTTCCTTCTTTTGAAGTTGTCCTCTCTTATTTTGATTTCTTTCTGTTTCTCTCAAAACTATTCTATGTGGAGATGGAGAAGAGCTCATAGAGGGACTGACCTTAGGTTGAATTTGTTCTGAGACCCTAGATTTGATTGAGATGAATTTGACCAATAAGCTGTAGTCTGCTGTCTTACCCTATAGGGAAAAATATACATTATTTATGATTTTTGCTTTTTGTTTTTGAAGAATATATCTGGAAGTGCTGATGGCTTATTCTTGGCTCTGGGATCACTCCTGGTGGGGTCAGGGGGCTATATGTGGGTGGGGCCAGGGATTGAATCCAGGTTGGTGACATGCAAGGCAAGCATCTTACTTGCTGTATTATTGCTCCTGCTCTGACTTTTATTGCAGTTGCGTAGTATACATACTTCATCCATGTAGTCTTTAGGGTGAGTGAATCATGTAATGAGATCTTCTGTTTTAAATACTAAGAACAGTTGAGAGACAAAACAATTTATTTTGTTCTCAGTATATGAAACTTCCAAACTATAAAATAATGAGGGCAGATTAGATGATTTTTAAATTTCTTTCCAAATACAATTTGTTATGAGGTGATCTGGAATTTCTTGGCCACATTTGAGTGGAAACCAGGGCTAATAGATGGGCAGAGTTATTTATGTTTTCATCATTTTCCCTCCCTCCTTCTCTTTGTTTCTTCTTTAGTGAGTTCTCTTTTGGTAGCTCTTGGATGGGAGAAAACGCATGAATTGTTGATATTTTTATTTTCTGTGTTATTTGGAGGACTTTACAAAGTGTACTTGATATGTATGTATATATATGTATTTTTTCTCCCCACCCAAGGTTGTCAGCATTTGTTTTAAGATGTTTTATTGAAGCTGATCCTTACATAGATATTGACGAAAATGTACTACACAGAACATATACTTGGCTTAAAAGACATCAGAAATCCAATGGTGAATTTTGGGAACCTGGAAGAGTGATACACAGTGAGCTTCAAGGTGGCACTAAAAGTCCAGTAACTCTTACAGCATATATTGTGACTTCTCTCCTGAAATATAAAAAGTACCAGGTATTTAATCTTTAATAAATGGTGGATGGAAGATCAGAAAGGAAGTAGACATTAATAAATTAAATAAATATGACTTGCAGGTTAAGAATCTGAATTTTGGGGCTGAAGTGATAGGGTAGCGCATTTGCCTTGAACACAGCCAACCTGGGTTCGATCCCCAGCATCTCCTGAAGTCCCCTGAGACTGCCAGGAGTTATTTCTGAGCGCAGAATTTGGAAAATATTTTGCTTTGAATTTGTGGGAAACCCCCAAATTAAGATTAGAATGGGAAAGTGACTCTCTGATGAAGTACATTGTGTACCTTGCTTATGTGAGGCTCTGAATATTGCAGACATACATACAGAAGGCAAGCACTGAGAAACGAATAACAACTGAGTAACTGAAAGAACTCTAAAATGATTTTGGGGTGGTTTTAGGCTATATCTGGTGATGCTCAAGGATTACTGCTGGCTCTGTGCTCAGAAATCACTTCTGGCAGACTTGGGGAACCATATGGGATGCCGGGAATCAAACCCAGGTCTGCTGTGTGCAAGGCAAACACAATGCCCACTCTGTTATTGCTCTGGCCTCTAAAATGATTTTCTAATTTAAATGCTTTATATTTTTTGTAGATCAATTGTCTTTTTTGGGGGGGATGTTTTACTTATTTTTTATACATATAGCCATGCCATTTTAGTTTTGATTAATAATATCAACCCTTTAGTTAGTTGAGCGGGTGATCCATAACATGGTGCTTTTATGTAATATTTTATTTATTTATTTATTTATTTATTTATTTATTTGGGTCACACCCAGCAGTGCTCAGAGGTTACTCCTGGCTCTGCACTCAGAAATTCTGGGATCTGAACCACTGTCCTGCATGCAAGGCAAATGCCCTTACCTCTATGCTATCTCTCAGGCCCCTTATTTTATTTTTTAATTAGATGTGGGCATGCATAAGTATATTGCATATTTTATACATATAGATATTCATGAATTCATACAAGTTGTGAGAATATTAGAGTATGAACACGAGATCATCTGGTATCAAGTCTAGGCATTGACATCTATAAGTCATCTGCTCTACAAATTGAACCACATCCCTAGCCTCCTCCTCCTCTTTTCTTTTCTCGACTTCTTTATCTTCTTCTTCTTCTTCCTCTTCTTCTTCTTCTTCTTCGATATCTTGACTGCATTTTACTTGACCAAAAAAAAACCAAAAACAACAAAACAACAGTCTTTTGATTCTACTATGTCTTCTACTATGTCTCAGTCCCTACACTCACCATGAAGAGATATTTTTCTTCCCTGAATTTGGAGTTTCAACATCTGAGATTAACTATGAAAAATTATTTTCAAAATGCATGATACATTTTAAGCATCAGAAAGTTTAATTTTCTATTAATTGGACAAAGCCAAATGTCTATAAAATTATTCTTTTGAATTAAATGTTTGAATATGATTTTTAAAAAATATGTGGCAATTTTCATGGTAATGCATTGTTTATTTCAAGCCTAATATTGATGTTCAAAACTCCATCAACTTTCTGGAATCTGAATTCAGTAGAGGAATTTCGGACAATTACACTCTAGCTCTTATAACTCATGTGTTGTCTTTGGTGGAAAGCTCTAAAGCAAAGGAAGCTTTGGACATACTCAACTGGAGTGCAACTCGAGAAGGTAAATCGTCTATCCCATCTGAGTCTGGAATCTATTATTCTGAGTAAAATAAGTCAGAGGGAGAGAGATAGACGCAGAATAGTCTCACTCATCTATGGGTTTTAAGAAAAATAAAAGACATTTTTGCAACAAGCCTCAAAGACAAAGAGAGGAGGGCTGGAAGTTCCAGCTCACTTCATGAAGCTCACCACAAAGAGTGGTGAGTGAAGTTAGAGAAATAACAACACTGAGAACTATCATAACCATATGAATGAATGAGGGAAGTGAAAAGCCTGCCTAGAGTGGAGGTGGGGTTGGGTGGAGGGAGATTTGGGACATTGGTGGTGGGAATGTTGCATTGGTAAAGGGGGGGTGTTCTTTACATGACTGAAACCTAACCACAATCATGTTTGTAATCAAGATGTTTAAATAAAGATATTATTAAAAATAAAATAAAATTCATCTCTAAGGAAAAAAATATTTATTCAGTTCTTTTTTTTTTTTTTTTTTTTTTTTTGTGCCACATCTGATGGTATTCAGGGCTTACTTTAGGCTCTGTGCTCTACATTCACTCCTGGCAGGACTTGGGTGACCACCTTGGCTAAACTGTGCAAGACAAATATTACCCTTCCCAGTGCAATTTCTCTTTGTCTTTGTAAAAATATATTTTCTTATTTGTAGTTTATGTAGATTGAACCCTTACCTATTGCTGTACTGGAGACTAGTTGATTATTGCATAAAGGCTGAAGTAGTCAACATTTGTTTCTTTGCTTAGTTAAGTGACAGTAATTTCACATTCCATTTGGTATAATTATTATCTAAATAGTAATATATATGTAAGGTTATGGTACCCCATAGCCCATACAGAATATATTTTCAGGGGTTCATAGGAATATCTCTTGGAAGATTGTGGAGTTAGCTGAGGTTTCTCATGGGGAAGAGAGTTGGGGCTTGGTTTTGGAATTTCTTATGACAGATTTCAGGTAATTAAAAAAAAAGAAAAATTTTCTTAAAAACTTAGAGTTGGTTAACAACAGATTTACAGAACAGGATTCATTTCAGTGCTTCCCAAAGTATTTTTTCAATGGTCTGATTAGATAAATTAGGTATCTTGTCCTCTGGAATATACTATGATTTTTCTTTAATTACAATTTATTGGCTTACAATCAAACATAGTAAGTTTTCCTTAGAAGAAATTGTTCATCAAAGATTCCTCAAAAGTAATATATAAATACATGTGTGAGACTGTATATATACTTTATTGGCACAAACAAATGCATAAATAAAAATACTTATTTTATGCAATTCAGGTATAGCTTAAGCCAGTGTGGGAATATTTCATGGTATGCATTTTAGGATTTTATTATTGGCCAATAATCATTACTTCTCTGGCAGGAGATGTGCAGTTCTGGACCTCGTCAGTATTCAAACTTTCTGAATACTGGCAGCCCAGCTCCCAGGACATTGAAATTGCGGCCTATGCTCTGCTCTCACACTTCCTGCACCATCAGGTTTCAGAGGGAATTCCAATTATGAGGTGGCTAAGCAGGCAGAGAAACAGCTTGGGAGGCTTTGCATCTACCCAGGTGAGATAATTGCTTTAAGTTCTTAAAATTGCATTTATATATATTTATAAATATAATAAATTATATAATAAAATGTACAAAATTATCTGGCAGTTAAAATATAGTAATTTCAGTTAATTTTAATTTTTTAAACAATTTATGTGAGTCATGTCTGCTATTTATATGGAATTGGTTAGTTTCCTATGTTTAGGGTTCTTCTTTCATCTGTGTTAAATGATGTAGAAGATATGGTAGGTGTACCTGATATAACAGATGTTTAGTTCTCTTCATAAAATATTTTTTCTGAGTCTCTTCAGACCCAGAAGTCTTTCAGGAAATTCAAACATGTCTAATGGTGATTCTACTTGCAAGGAAAATGGAAGAATGTATAGTGGGAGTCCTAAATATTTTAAAAATCTCTTTTTACAGAGTTTAATGTACTCTTACATGCACAAATGTTTTTATTTCCTCCACAGGACACTGTTGTGGCCTTGAAAGCCCTGTCTGAATTCGCAGCCCAAATGAACACAGATAGGACAAATATCGAAGTCAAAGTGTCAGGGCTGAGTTCGCCACGACCTGTCAAGTTTGAGATTGACACACAGAATCGCTTTGTCCTGCAGACAGCAGAGGTGTGGACAATAGGATGTTGATGTGCAATCCTGTGTGGTAGACTCTTGTGCTGGAATGCTGCTTTATTTCTATTCCCTTGACTTCAATGAGAATTTTGTTCCCAGAGTGCTTGCTAGAGAAAGACAGGAAGGAAGAGGCTCCTTCTTTTGAACTAAGAAAAGGAGAGCAGGGCCTGGAGTGGTGGCTCAAGTGGTAGGGTGTTTGCCTTGCACGTGCTAACCTAGGAAGGACTGTGGTTCGATCCCCCTGTTTCCATATGGTACCCCAAGCTAGGAGTGATTTCTGAGCGCATAGCCAGGAGTAACTCCTGAGAGTCATTGGGTGTGCCCCTTGCCCCGAAGAAAAAAAAAGAAATCCTGAATGGATTTGGAAAAAGTGAAAACATAGCATTGTTATAGTAAGATCTTTCTTTTTTTTTTCTTCTGTGCTGGGGATCAAACCCAGGGGCTCACATATGCAAGGCAAGTGCTCAACCATTGAGCTAATTCCTGCCTGCTTCCCTAACGCTGGATAAGGAATGGACACTTATTGAGCTACTGTAGTTTATAATCTCTGAGCCAAATTTCTTTCACATGTAAATACTGTATTTGCTTCTGAAACTTACTCTAAGATGTAATGTATTTCCACCATTCATGGCAGAACTGAGGCTAAGAATAGCATTTAAAAATTGAGCAAAAATTAGAGCCAAAATTGAACTCATGATTTCAAAGATCATGCCTTTTTCTAAACTGTAGGGCATGTCTTATTTTCTGAGGAGAATTAACTCACCAGTATTAGAATTATGACTTTGAACGGGAATAAAGGAATATGTTAGCTCTAATTTGACTTTCTTTGTTAGCCTTGGGGGAAGTTTAATGTATAGCTTCTAGACACATTGCAAGAGCTTAGCTATGGAAAATGAGCATAATGATTTCTTCTCTCTACCTTTATTTAGCTTGAATTGGTACAGCCAATTGAAGTCAATATTTCTGCTAATGGCTTTGGATTTGCTGTTTGTCAGGTATGTAATACAACTTCATTTCTGCTTACTTAAATACAAATAAAATTTATTAATGCCCCATAATTTACAAGTTATTCATAGTTGAGTTTTAGACATAATAGATTCCAGCACCAATCCAACCACTATTTTTTTTTCTTTCCTCTAGGGTTCTCAGGTTTATCCCACCCTCTCATTTCTCCCCAATCTCCTGACTGCCACCTTGACAATCATTTTTTTAAAGTTTGGTTGTTGAAATTTGGATCTCTTATTTTCCATGCTGTTGACACTGTGGTTTGGATATTTATCTAGGCCACATGTTCATGCCACTAATATTCTTTGGTCTCCATAGTCCCTGCTTTCTTTTTTCTTTAAACAACTTATTACAATCACATGATTGTGTTTGGGTTTTAGTCATGGAAAGAACACCTCCCATTCCCTCCTCATTGATTTTATTTTCTTCTCTGCCCTTCTCCATATACTCTGAGGGCCAAGAGTTATCTAGTCATAACCCTGTTCAAACATTGCATTTCTTCATTCAGTTATTATAAAAATTACATTTAAGTAAGATTACTCTCTGCTTGTCCTTCTTCTTTGGCATTCTTCATTTAACACAATATTTTCTAGTTACATTGATATTGCAGTAAATTGTATGATTTCATCTCTCCTTATAGCTACATAGTTTAAATATAACCTTTTATAATAATTCTTTGGCTCAGGGCATTGCTAACTCTTATATTATAGAGGATTTGTATTAAATTCTAAATGTTTTGTATATAAGTTAAGACAGAATTACTCTTTTACTAAAAAGTATTAGCAATATTTCTATTAGTGAATAGATGTGAAATATGTGGATCATAATCTATTTGATAGATATTTGAAAAATATTATTTTTGAATTGCTTCATATAAACTCCCATTGAGCACATGATGGGCATAAAATATGTTATATGTTTAATATATTATAAATTATAATGCTGGTAAAGATTTCTACTATGACAATAAATTAATACATATTTTGCTTACCAGTTCTTAGTATTTTAGCATAAAACCCATTATCTTGAAAATAGGACATGTGCTCCTTTAATGTAACATGTTGTACAATATAATATTATACTATTATATGATTAATGCTCTGGACTAGGAAGAAAATTTAAACAATCGATCTTTTATGATATATTATGACTAGAAAAAATAGAAATAGCATAAAAATACTGAATGAAATTGGTATTATACTATATGATAAGTGAAGGTGATGACTCTAAAATCATTTTACTGCCAGAAACTCAAAATACTATGTGATAATGCTAAAAATGATTATGTGCTTATCTATTAAAAAACACAACAGAGGGTTTAGAGAGGTATTACAGCAGGTACCTGACTCAGGCTCAATCCCTGGCATCCCATATGGTCTCCTGAGCACTGCCAAGAGTAATTCCTGAGTACAGAGACAGGAGTAACCCCTGAGCATTGCCAGGTGTGACCCAAAAAACTAAATCCTCCTCTCCCAAAGAAGCAAACTCCCCCCGCAAAGCTCACACACAACAGCCCAAAAATATTTACTAAAGGGATGAAAAAAATGTATGAAAGTTTGTTATATTAAAAAAGGTACTTAAAAAATTAGCCAGTTACAATTATTTTAGTCAAGAGAACAAGTCTAATAGTTAGGTCATATTTAGAAACATAAAGGAATTTTTTGTACATTTGTTTTGATTTTTGACTTGGGGCTACACCTGGAAAAGCTTAAGTGCTACTTGTAACTTGGTACTCTGAGGTTACCACTCTTTGGCAGTACTTAGGGGACCATGTGACAGCCAGGCCTGAACCTAGTACTCCTGTATACAAATCTGGCAATACAGATCTTTGAGTCACCTTCCAACCCCTCAAATAATTCTAAAATTATTTTATCTAAAGACAATAAGTATCTTTATAAGAATAAGTAAAAAATGATCACAGTTTTAAAAAATAGTAATTAAAAAAAGAGAAAAAAATTTCACAAAAATTCTTTTTCTTAGGGTTCTTTAAATGTAATCATTAAGTAGCTACATAGAATATTTTAAGCATAGTTGAAAAATTTATGTCTTTATTTAATCACCGTGAAATGACAAAGATTCTCATGATTGGATTTCAGGCATACAGTTTTTGAAATACCAATCCCTTCTCTAGTGTCCATCCCCTCCACGAATGCCCCTTCTTTCCTCTTTGCTTTCCATTTATCAATCTACCTCTAGAAGAGGTGCCTTTAAAATAAGTTTTCATAGTTGAAAATTTTAAATTACCAAATTTATTCTAGTTAAACAAAATATGAAATTTTTTTGAAGCCAAGTAATTTTTACTTGCAGTTTGAAGGACACTGGAGAAAATGTCCTTCTGCTCAGAATGTTCAGAGCATCTCAGACTGTTGAGGCTGTGTTGGTCTCAACATGCCAAAAACAAAAGTTAGAAACCTATAGGTACTTCTTGTGAATAGAAAAAATTGTAATAGAGTTGGTTGCTTAGTAATGGGTATCAATAAATATTTTAAAGTAGGTTTTTTTTTTTTTGGTAAGTTTTCTGGAAAAAGGAATACAATGAAAGCTTTCAGACACTTGTAGTAAATGTTTACTAAATATAGTAAACTTCTTTGTGGTTAAAGAAAATTAAGTTGATGGATAAAACAGGAAATTTAAAGTTCTTGTAGTTAACAGTTGTACTTTATGGTAAACCAAATATATGTTTCAGTTAGTTGCTGAAGATGAATATCTATTATGACCCAATGACAAATCTAGTACTAGTCCTTATGTATTTCCTGATGGCATTGGTATCTAGGGATGTCTGCCTGCTATTACAAAGAAGAATATGAAAACAAGAGACTGGTTTCTCTAGTATTATGAAAGCAGTCTTCAACTTTTTCAAGAATATTTGATGCTCATTGTAGTTGAAGAGAGTGGAAATTGTCCAGATGATACACAGAATGAGCAAGGGGGTGAAAGGGACTATAAGAGCATGAGTATATGGTAGTGTATGTAGTTGGAACTCTTGGTTTTGAAAGAAATAAGATGAATGCTTGGAGTATTTTAAAGCTATGTAAATCCACACAAGAGATTGGCTAATAAATACTTACATATGAGATGTATGTGTGTGTGACAGAGAGAAAAATAGAGAGTATGAGGGAGAGAGATAAAGCCATAGATTTAAATATAAATTACAGAAAAATAATATATAGCATTAGCAAGGTGTATGGAGCTTGGTACTAAAAAGTTGAAGAGGTGAAAAATAGAAATATATTGAATTATAATCTCTTATTTTTTGTTTTGAGACTGGACTAGAGAATTTTCAATGCATTCCAAAGATTCTGATATTCAGATGCCTTTGAGAGAAACTCTCAGTCCTAACTTTGCTCCCTGAGAACTCAGAACACTTTTTATGTTGAGTAAGATAAAAATCATTATTTAATTTATTATCTTTAAAAAAGTATGATCAAAAAGTTTCATTGGCAGTTGAGTAGATTTCTTTTTAAGGTTCTTAGATACTTTTGTTTTATCTTTTAGAGATTTTTAAAGGTTTCATAGTAAAATAAATTAATCAAGTTAGGCAACAGGTTCCTGAAATTAGTGAGTAAACTTAATAAAGTTGATGATAATAGGTTCATTTTCCCCTTCAATGGAATGCTTTAAATTCCTTTGGGATAAAACTATGAATATAATTATAGTTAATTTAAGAAATTAAATTTCTTAGTTTAAGAAATCTTTGTGTATAAACTTATAACAGAATTATCCATAATTACTTTGTTAGCTACTAAAATGTTTTTAATCTGAAGATAAAAAATCTAGTTAGGGTTATCCTGTAGAGAATCAATCATTGCCTAATATTTAAAATAAAATGATGGCAGTTTATTGCTAATTTATCATAGTGTTAATTTGTGATTTATTGTAGCTCAATATTATCTATAATGTGAAAGAGACAGAGTCTTCAAGAAGAAAAAGATCCACCCAAATGCAAGAAGCCTTTGATTTAGATGTTGCTGTTCATGAGAATGAACAGGATACCAATCACTTGAATCTGAATCTGTGCACAAGGTTGGTACTTAAAAATACATTTAAACATTTACTTTTATATATACTTACATAATTATTGCAATAGAAATTTAACGAAGTTTAATCTTTTTAGTTGCCATTATACTTCAGATTATAAATTAAACATGTTGTTCTTTAAGCATTTTAATGCATTTAATCATTAAATATATTTCTTTATTTTTGTTTTTTGGGCCACACCCAGTGATGCTCAGGGGTTACTCCTGGCTATGCACTCAGAAATCGCTCCTGGCTTGGGGGCACCCTATGGGATGCCAAGGATCGAACTCAAGGCAAACGCCCTACTGCTGTGTTATTGCTCTGGCCCCCATTACATTTTTAATTTTAAGCATCTTTAATGCACCTTAAGCATTTCTCAGTTACTAAAATTATTTATAAATTTTCCTTGTATTTATAATAGTTTAATATTATATTTCTAATAAATTCAGTTCTAATTTATAGGAACTTTAATCATAGCACTGCAAAATTGGTTACTTTTGTTATTTTATGAAGTATAATTGTTTTAAGGTACTTAACCTTTAGCATTCTGTTTTAAATAAAAATTTATAAGAATAGGTAATTTTAGTAAAGAAAGAAAAATTCAACTTAAATGTCCTCACCTAGTAGGGGTGGTAACTTTTTGAAATACTCTATAACCCGAGTCTTAAATTTTGTTTGTATCTAGAAGCTTTTAAGGATTTTGCTAAATCACACATACAAGGGTTTCCTTCAACTTCCTGAGTTGACAGAATTAAGGTTTACAATTATTTTAGTAGAGTTGTCTTCCTAAACTTTATGGTCAGTTGAATGTAAAGAAGAGAATAACAACTTGAGAAACTCATTGAGTCTAGAAATTGTAGTTTGTTCGTTCATTCATTGGTTGGTTGATTGGTTGGTTGGTCATTCATTCCTTTTCATTTAACTCTGAATGATTTGGGGTAAAACTGAGAATCATTACTTTTTTTCTCCTTTATTGAGCTATACCCAGCAATGCTCAGGGGTTATTCCTGGCTCTGTACTCAGGAATGCATACTCATGGTAGTGTTTGTGGTACCATATGGGATGTGAAGGATTAAACAAGCCAGCTGTGTGCAAAGCAAGCACCCTGTCACTGTTCTAGCCCAAAGCTAGGAAATATAAATTAACACCAAGAAATTTTTGTCTATGGTTTTTGAATGTTCTATATTATTCTGCTTGTACCTCATTGTGTTTTAAGTTCTGATACTGCCCTGAGTTTCTTCCAGGTCACCTCTGGGTATTCCTACACATGACCAACTTTATTAGCCACCTCCTTAACCAATCTCCTCCTCTACCTCTACCACCTATACTAACATTTGGTTATCTTGTTCATGATTTTGTTATAAAATGTCACATGCATGTCAGAGTGATAATATAGTGGATTAGGAGCTTGTCTTGCATGCAAACAATATGGGTTCAGTCCTTGGCACTATACATGTACCCTGAAGCTCTATCATGAATAATCTTTGAGCAGAGTCAGAAGTAAGCTTTGAACACTACTGGACATAGCTTCCCATCCCTGCAATAAGTAAAATGTCACATGCCCTCTTGCTCACCTTACTGAGATTTAAGGGCAGCAAAAGGGTATGTATTAGAATTTCTGCAGTGACTTTGTTGCAGAGAAAGTAGAACTCTTGGTTTTTACTAAGCTCTGTTCCAAAATAAATACATAAAATTTGATTATTGTTGAAAACAATGATTATTTTAATTGTGTTATTATTTATATAAATAAATTATGTGTTATTATTGAAACCTATGTTTTCACAAACATATATGCAATCATTGTACTAGGAACATTCACTATGCATCTTGTACTTAACAATGCCTCTGTAAAGTAAGTGCTATTTTTATTTGTTTTTTTAAATTAATTTAGTAATTCATTCACTCACTAAATATAAGACTAGTGTCTCTTACTTGCCAGGTAGAGTATCAGATATGTGAATATAATGGTGGCCATCCCTGCTACCTCCCAAAGACGCAGATCTTGGCTTCAAATAACTGTTTGGATGAGAAGCATAAAGTAATAAAAAAAATCCTTTAAAAAATTTTAAAACTTTGGGGGCCAGAGAGGTAAGGCCTTTCATGCAGAAGTATGGTGGTTCAAATCCCGGCATCCCATATGGTCCCCTGACAAAATTTTTGTGTGGCTAACTTACATATTATCTGCCTGGCTGATAGAAAGGCACGCCAATCAAAGCACCTTGATAGAGAACTGACAGTAATGGTGGTCAGACTAAGATTGGCAGCTTTCCTCGCTGGTGGTATTTGTTCGGCTACAAACACCTTTAGTGTCATGCAGTTACTCATTTTCAGTAGCACTTATTTTGGCTGATCATTCCACTGGCAGATGGTTTCTGTTGCTTGAGTTTGCAGAGCCAGCTTCAGTCAATAGTGGAGTTATATGAACTATATGGCTTTTCAATCAGTTTTATTAGAACTTTGCTTCTCTAAAAGCAAAAATTTCTAACATCCCTTCTTGTTTTTGTCATCTGAAAGTCCAGCAGGAACTCACTTGTCAATGCTCTGATCCTTTCAAATTAGGAACTAACTCATTTTCATAACTACTCTGGGCTCTCTTGGCTCCAAACAAAAAAAGTGGCCATATCTTCATTTTAGATAACTATTGATTTCAAAGCAGATAAAATGTTGTTGGTACCCAGACTTTTTTTATGCTTACTTTATATACTACAGGATCAGAGAATGATGCAGTATAATAACATTTTCCAAGGCTTGTAATTTTCTCAAGGTGGTCAGACACACACACACACACACACACACACACACACACACACACACACACACACACACACACACACTCACACACACACACACACAGAGTTACAAGTTTGTGGAAGAAAAAGAGAAGGACTCTCTCCACTATTTTTCTTTTTTAAAACTAGATGAAGCCAAAATTGCTAAAGACTTGGCTGTTCCTTCCTGCTGAGTGGTCAAGATTTTCCTTTTTCAGTTCTGAGTTGGAAACTTAAGTGCTGTCAACTTTGCAGAAAGTAGAAAGTGCAAATTGGTCTGGAAATACCACTAGGACACAGGATTGCCTGTTGAATGGTCTCTAGGTTAGAATTTTGACATTGCAGCATGTTGTACTACCAGATAAACGATGATTATTATTTTTTATCAAGTTGAAAGTTCTTAGAATTTCATACATATTTGAAGGGAATTACATTTTTATGTAGTGTTTATTTCATAAATCATAAATATTTGAAATAATTCTTAGCAGTTTTAGTTTCCATATAAAGGTCGTTTGGAAACAACTTTTGACTCTTTATGTTGTTTTTTGGTTATACCTGGCAGTTCTCAGAGGTTACTCCTGACTTTGCACTCAGGAATCACTCTTGGCAAGCTTGGGGGACTGACCATATGGGATTGAACCTGGGTAGAAAGAGTACGATGAAAACACCCTATGCTATGCTATCATTTTGGCCATGTTTTTGACTATTTTTAAAAGGTCTTAATGGTGTTCTTTTTTTCTTTCCTATTTGATGTAGGTTTTTGGGCCCAGCTAGGAGTGGCATGGCTCTCATGGAAGTTAACCTACTCAGTGGTTTTACTGTGCCATCAGATGCAATTCCTCTGAATGAAATAGTGAAGAAAGTAGAGCATGATTATGGAAAGATCAACTTATATTTAGATTCTGTAAGTAATAAAGCCCGTTTCATCAAACCTGATTTATCAAAGGTAGCCTTTGATAAAGCTATTGTTTATTGTATTTAAAACCAACCTTACCTTGTTCTTGCTTAATTTATTCTAGTTTTTTTGTATATCTGAATGATTTGTGTATGGCAAATTTTTTTTCAAAGTTACATCATTATTTTTTAATATATTTTTTATTTAAGTAACATGATCATATTTGGGTTACAGTCATAACCAGAACACCCCCCTTCACCAGTGTGCCCCCTCCCCCCTTCCCATCCCCTGCCTGTATTTGAGACAGGCATTCTACTACAATTATTTGTTTTTAAGTTCAGTAAGTTGTATTTTTTTTCCTTAAAGGATAAGAGTAAAAAAATATAGTAAAGGTGTGATAGTGGCAATCGCCGTTGTTTGCATAGGTCCAGAAAAATGGGGAAAATGGAAAAAAAATCCTTGACCTGATTACAAAAAGGCCTCACCCCAGAAGTTTATTGGCATAAGACAGACTCTGGGTTCCAGGCATACCAGTCTATCCAACTCCAGTCATTCTCAAGGTCCTGGTGAAACTTTTTCACACTTTAGCTATTGTTGGTATCAGATTCTTATATTTAAAGACTCTGGATTCTTTGCATTTCTTTCATCAATGTCAGGCTGATGTGGAGCATCCTCTAGTTTCAGCATACCATTAAATGCAGAGCGATCTGCCCTGCATGCAGACTGTTGCTGAGTCGTCTGGGTGTTGGGAGCACTCTTTGGAGTAAGTCAATGCCAAAGCAGTGGTAGGTTTTCCCTGGTAGAGGCTTGGATCCTGGTAATGTTAAAGACAATTGTGGTTGTTTCCATAGATGGTATCCATTGTTCAGGTGTGTGTGGGCGATGCCCATTCTTATGAGGCCTGAGCCAAATCATTATGCCAATGTTCAGGGTAAAAGGCCTAATTACATTACCAAATTTGTGTTCCCATCTCTATTAGATAAGAACTTGTTTGCATATGTATTATTTTCCCATTTTAATGTGCCTATGCAAAAGAGAAGTAATGCTACAAGATATTGTTGGTGCATCTGGGGGCTGACAAATAAAGTCCAACATTCCCCGTAACTTGGTACAAACATGAAATCTATACAGATATACTCTTCTACCAGTATTGCTTATAAAACAGATCTCAAAGGAGGAAAATCAAACAATCAAATAATAAATCCAGTGGGCAAAATTGTCACTATATGAGGATATTCAAAAAGAGTTATAGATGTTAAGGGAATACATCTGAGATATACAAAGGAGATACATGTGACCCTTTTATGTTTTAGAAATAGTCAAGAGGGAAGGGGGGTGTTTCCAAGACACTACTTTGGTCTGTGATTGGACAAGCGAAGAGAGCATGGAACTGTGTCCTCCCCTTGTTGCCTGCTGAAGCTTCTGACTCCCTGAGAGGCTTTTGCTTCCTAATTGCTGAAGTTGAAAGTTCAGCAGTCCCCTGTCAGGGAGTCAGAAGCTTCAGCAGGCAGTAAAACTATGTTTCCCTGTACAGTTTTTCAAATACTTTAATAAAGTTTTTTAATGAATCCCAAGTATGTTGATTCCTCCACTGAGAGTCAAGTGCTTAACTCATTGAGAATAATATTCTGAGAGCTTTATGCTTTCACAGCATGATTATGTAACTTTTATTTACCCTTTGCTCTTTGAAAATGTACTGATCCAAAATAAGGTGCATAAAATATTTGAATAAGGTGAATGAATTCAAAACTTCTATTTATTCTTTCTTTATAACATGTATATAAAATATACATATTTAATATATATAAGACATGTAAGACTCTGATAGAGCTTAAGAAGAAAAAAAATCCATCTAACCCACCCCAAAATGGGAAGAAGAGTATAGATACTTCTTCTGTGAAGAAATACAGATGTTCAAAAGGCACATGAAAAAATACTCTAAATTTTAGTCCTTAACTCTCTCACCCGCTTCAAACATCACTAACCCACATTACTCTTTTTAACTTCAGTATTGCACAATCCTAATCACAGACCAAAGCCGTGCATTGTGTGTAACATCCCTGAACTATTTCAAAAGACATAATATGGACACATATGTCTTTAGAATATTTTGTGTTTTTCCCTGACAACTATAAGTCTTACTAAATATTCTCTTTACAGTGATGATTCTAACCACTTTTTATCTTCTCTTTATGAGCTTTTCAACAAGGAATTTTGGTGAAAGTGTCCCCCCAGCTTAATCTTATGATTGAACCATGTCATGGAGATTATTGGAGTTGTTCTTATGTTCCCCATACGCACCAATAATGCCACGTGGCATTGCTCCTTTTTTTGCTAGGCACATTAAAATGAGAAAATACTATACATACAAATAAGATGCTATCTAATAGAGATTGGAATACACAAATCTTGTAGTGCAAGGGTCCTTACACCCTGAAACATTGACATAATGACCTGGCACAGGCCTCAGAAGAAAGGGCATTTTCCATTCACCCCCTGAACCAGAGAAGCCCATTCACGAAAACATCCAGGTTTGTCTATAACATCACCCGGAAGCAATCCTCTACCCACGGAAGACCCTACCACTGCTCAGACATCAACCTGCTCAAAAGAGACTTCCCTTAACACTGAGAAGACCTTAAGAACAACGACCTGTTTATAGGACAGGGCTTCCTGCATTGCCTTTAATGGTGAGGTGAAATACGAGAAGGCACTCCACTCCTGACTTCAATGTAGGATATGCAGATTTCAGGATCTTTAATACAGAAACATGATACCACACAAACAGAGACTGTGTGAAAAGTATGTTGGCACTACGGACAAGGTCTTGGATTGGATGATCTAACTTGCCTGGTGCCTAGAGTTGGTCTTGTGCCAGGAAACTTCAGGGATAGGGTCTTTTTGTATTTTAGGCCAAGGTTATTCCTTCCATGCCTCTCATATTTTGGTGGGGCCTATGCAAACAACAATTGCCACTCTAACACCATTTTTACTGTGCTCCTTTGACGCTAATCCTTAAAAAAAACCACTTAAAATTTGAGGTTAACTTAAGGGTAATATGCTATGTACATGGAAATGTAAAAAAATACTATGCCTTTAATGTTTAAGGAGTTACGTAAGTTTTATGGCCTTTGTGTGCTGTTAAGAAATAATATAATGTGTTACAATCCTGGGGACTTGAAGGATAATGTAATTGTACATGGATTCTATTTTATTTATCTTAATGTTCTTTGGCTGAAAGTTCAAAGTTAAGATATCAGCAAGAGGACTTCTTCTGAGAATATGTTTATGGGTGATTGACCTTTCCACTGTAACTACCTTGTCCTCTTTCTTTGCATCTTGTTCTCATAATTAAAAATTAAAAAATTTAAAAACATACTCTTAATAATTAATCATCAAGGAGATGCAAAGAAAGTAACAAACAAGATATATCTCACAACAACAGAGTGGCACACGTCAAAAAGAACAAGAACAACCAGTGCTGGCACAGATGTGGGGAGAAAGGGACTCTCACTTAATGATGGTGAAATGTCAACAGGCAGCTATTTTAGAAAACAATATGAATATTCCTCAACAATTAGCTTCCATATGAAGTTGATCTTCCATATGGTCCAGCAATACTATTCTTAGGATTATACCCTAGTAGATCCCCCCCAATAAATTTAGAAAAGTTATCTCTAGTCATATATTTATTATAGTAGTATTCACAATAGCCAGAATCTGGAAATAACTCAAGTGCTCAGAACAGAAGAGTAGATTAAAAAAATAGTGGGACATCTACATAATAGAATATTATACAGCTGTTAGAAAAATGTAGTCATGAAATTTGCTTATACCTGGGTGAGGATAGTAGGACCCATGCTATTTTTTATACACTCAGATTTTCAGTTTCCCTTTTTAATAAACTGAAAGTAAGAGCAATTCTGTTTTGTAAGGATTTAAAGTGATGATTATTGATAAAAAAGGCTTACCACAATACTGATACATAGAATGTTCATTTTTGTTTCATAATATTTCTTTTTTTAAGAAAAAGTAAAACATTGTTTTTTATTATGGTATATATTGTCTGTTCCCTTTAAGAAGATTTTTTTTTAGGTAAATGAAACGCAGATAGTTTTGTGTTGATATTCCCTGCAGTGAGAAACTTTAAAAGTTTCGAATACACAAGATGCTTCTGTGTCCATAGTAGATTACTACGAACCAAGTAAGGTGAATTTTGAAGCTTTTAATCCTCTAAAATTTGGATCAGGCATTCTTTACTCTCTTCACATTTGTTCAAAGTGGATACTTCTTAGATTGAATAGTTTTAAACTGATGAGGAACGACTTTTGGCATGCAGGGAAAGTTTCATTTATTTATTCATTTATTTAGTCTTTAGACATATTTTTATTTAGGCTCAGTAATTTATGATGTTTTTAAAATTATTTTATTTAACCAACTTTTTACATATATAATTGTGTTTGGGTTTCAGTCATGTAAAGAACACCACCCATCACCAGTGCAACATTCCCATCAACATTGTCCCAAATTTTCCTCCTCCCCACCCAACCCCTGCCTGTACTCTAGACAGGCTTTGTATTTCCCTCGTACATTCTCATTATTAGGCTAATTGAAAACGTAGTTATTTCTCTACCTAAACTCATCCCTGTTTGTGGTGAGCTTCATGAGGTGAGCTGTAACTTCCAGCTCTTTTCTCTTTTGTGTCTGAAAGTTATTATTGCAAGAATGTCTTTCAATTTTCTTAAAACCCATAGATGAGTGAGACCATTCTGCGTCTTTCTCTCTCTCTGACTTATTTCACTCAGCATAATAGATTCCATGTACATCCATGTATAAGAAAATTTTATGACTTCATCTTTCCTGACAGCTGCATAATATTCCATTGTGTATATGTACCACAGTTTCTTTAGCCAATCATCTGTGAAGGGTCATCTTGGCTGTTTCCAGAGTTCTTGCTATGGTAAATAGTGCTGCAATGAGTGTAGGTGTAAGGAAGGGATTTTTTGTATTGTATTTTTGTATTTCCTAGGGTATATCCCTAGGAGTGGGTATAGCTGGGCTCATATGGGAGCTTGATTTCCTGTTTTTGGAGGAATCTCCATATTGGCTTTTCATAAAGATTGAACTAGACGGCATTCCCACCAGCAGTGGATAAGAGTTCCTTTCTCTCCACATCCCCGCCAAACTGCTTGTTTCTCATTCTTTGTGATGTGTGTCAATCTATGGGGTGTGAGGTGGTACCTCATAGTTGTTTTGATTTGCATCTCCCTGATGATTAGTGATGTGGAGCATTTTTTAATGTATCTTTTGGCCATTTGTATTTCTTTATGATTGCTTTAGCTATTTGAGGTGTTTATTGTTCCAAATGAATTTCAAAAGTGCCTGATCCACTTCTTTGAAGAATGTCATGGGTATCTTTAGAGGGACCGCATTAAATCTGTACAATGCTTTGGGGAGTATTGCCATTTTAATGATGTTAATCCTGGCAATCCATAAGCAGGGTATGTGCTTCCATTTCCATGTGTCCTCTCTTATTTCTTGGAGCAGAGTTTTATATTTTTCTTTGTACAGGTCCTTCCCATTTTTAGTCAAGTTGATTCCAAGATATTTGAGTTTGTGTGGCACTACTGTGAATGGGGTTGTTTTCTTAATGTCCATTTCTTCCTTATTACTACTGGTGTATAGAAAGGCTGTTGATTTTTGTGTATTAATTTTGTAGCCTGCCACCTTACGATATGAGTCTATTGTTTCTAGAAGCTTTTCCATAGAGACTTTAGGATTTTCTAAGTAGAGTATCATGCAAACAGTGAGAGCTTGACTTCGTACTTTTTTATCTGGATTCCCTTGATATCTTTTTCTTGCCTAATCGTGATAGCGAGTACTTCCAGTGCTATGTTGAATAGGAGTGGTGAGAGAGGACAGCCTTGTCTTGTGCCAGAATTTAGAGGAAAGGCTTTCAGTTTTTTTCCATTGAGGACAATATTTTCCTCTGGCTTGTGGTAGATGGCCTTAACTATATTGAGAAAGGTTCCTTCCATTCCCATCTTGCTGAGAGTTTTGATCAAGAATGGGTGTTGGACCTTATCAAATGCTTTCTCTGCATCTATTGATATAATCATGTGGTTTTTATTTTTCTTGTTGTTGATGTTGTGTATTACGTTGATAAATTTACGGATGTAAGTAGCATCTCTGTCTGGTTTAGGTATCAAGGTGATGTTGGCTTCATAATAGCTATTTGGAAGTTTTCCTGTTTTTTTGATTTCATGGAAGAGTCTTTCCAGAATTGGTAGTAGTTCCTCTTGAAAGGTTTGAAAGAATTCATTAGTAAATCCATCTAGACCTGGGCTTTTGTTTTTGGGCAGACATTTGATTTCTGTCTTAATTTCCTCAATAGTGATCGGTGTGTTTAGATATGCTACATCGTCTTCATTCAACCGTGGAAGATTATAAGATTTCAAGAATTTATCCATTTCTTCCAGGTTTTCATTTTTAGTGGCATAGAGTTTCTCAAAGTAGTTTCTGATTACCCTTTGAATCTCTGTCATATCAGTAGTGATCTCTCCTTTTTCATTCCTGATACGAGTTATCAAGTTTTTCTTTCTTTCTTTGTTAGTTTTGCCAGTGGTCTATCAATCTTGTTTATTTTTTCAAAGAACCACAGCTCAGAAGAGAGGCAGATAGGGGTGCTGGCATCTGAGATCCAGCAGAGTTCAGTGGCTCCTGCCTTTCTGGGCGGGTGGAGTCACCTCCACTGAAGGCTCACAGGAAGGTGGGCCCTCAGCAGATGAGCCACACACAGGATGAAATCAGGCCGAAAATGCAGCACAGCACAGAAGAAAGGCAGATAGGGGTGCTGGCATCTGAGATCCAGCAGAGTTCAGTGGCTCCTCCCTTTCTGGGCATGTGGAGTCACCTCCAAAGAAGGCTCACGGGAAGGTGGGCCGTCTCCATGGAAGGCTCACAAGAAGGCGGGCCTTCTCCATAGAAGACTCACGGGAAGGTGGACCATCTGCAGATGAGCCACACACAGGATGAAATCAGGCCGAAAATGCAGCACAGCACAGAAGAGAGGCAGGTAGGGGTGCTGGCATCTGAGATCCAGCAGAGTTCAGTCGGGGTTGTTTTCTTAATGTCCATTTCTTCCTTATTATTATTGGTGTATAGAAAGGCCATTGATTTTTGTGTGTTAATTTTGTAGCCTGCCACCTTGCTATATGAGTCTATTGCTTCCAGAAGCTTTCTCGTAGAGACTTTAGGGTTTTCTACGTAGAGTATCATATCATCTGCAAATAGCGAGAGCTTGACTTCTTCCTTTCCTATCTGGATTCCCTTGACATCATTTTGTTGCCTAATCACTATAGCAAGTACTTCCAGTGCTATGTTGAATAGGAGTGGTGAGAGAGGACAGCCTTGTCTTGTGCCAGAATTTAGAGGAAAGGCTTTCAGTTTTTCTCCATTGAGGACAATATTTGCCTCTGGCTTGTTAGATGGCCTTAACTATATTGAGAAAGGTTCCTTCCATTCTCATCTTGCTGAGAGTTTTGATCAAGAATGGGTGTTGGACCTTATCAAATGCTTTCTCTGAGTCTATTGATATAATCATGTGATTTTATTTTCCTTGTTGATGTTGTGTATTATGTTGATAGATTTACGGATGTTAAAGCATCCTTGCATTACTGGGATAAAACCTACTTGATCGTCGTGGATGATCTTCTTAATGAGGCATTGAATCCTATTTGCCAGGATTTTGTTGAGGATCTTTGCATCTGCATTCATCAGCGATATTGGTCCGTAATTTTCTTTTCTCGTAGCATCCCTGTTTGGTTTATGTATCAAGGTGATGTTGGCTTCATATAAGCTATTTGGAAGTGTTCCTGTTTTTTTGATTTTATGAAAGAGTCTTGCCAGGATTGGTAGAATTTCCTCTTGAAAGGTTTGAAAGAATTCATTAGTAAATCCATCTGGACCTGGACTTTTGGTTTTGGGCAGACATTTGATTACTGTCTTAATGTCCTAAATAGTGATGGGTGTGTTTACATATGCCACATCCTCTTTATTCAACCGTGGAAGATTATAAAAGTCCAAGAATTTATCCATTTCTTCCAGGTTTTCATTTTTAGTGGCATAGAGTTTCTCAAAGTAGTTTCTGATTACCCTTTGATATCTACAATATCAGTGGTGATCTTTCCTTTTTCATTCCTAATATGAGTTATCAAGTCTCTCTCTCTCTCTCTCTCTCTCTCTCTCTCAGTTTTGCCAGTGGTCTATCAATATTGTTTATTTTTTCAAAGAACCAACTTCTACTTTCATTGATCTTTTGGATTTTTTTTTTTTTGGGTTTCCACTTCATTGATTTCTGCTCTCAGCTTTGTTATTTCCTTCTGTCTCCCTATTTTTGGGTCCTTTTGTTGAGTACTTTCTAATTCTATAAGCTGCATCATTAAGCTGTTCAGGTATGCCCCTTCTTCTTTCCTGATGTGTGCTTGCAAAGCTATAAATTTTCCTCTCAGTACCACTTTTGCTGCGTCCCATAGGTTCTGATACTTTGTCTCTCCATTGTCATTTGTTTCTAGGAAAGTTTTGATTTCCTCTTTGATTTCATCTCGGACCCACTGGTTATTCAGTATTAGGCTGTTTAACTTCCAGGTATTAAAGTTTATCTTTTGTGTCCCTTTGTAGTTCACATATAATTTCAGAGCCTTGTGGTCAGCGAAGGTAGCCTGCAAAATTTTTATCCTCTTCATATTATGCAGGTATGTTTTATGTGCTAGCATGTAGTCTATTCTGGAGAATGTCCATGTATAATCGAGAAGAATGTGTATTCAGGCTTCTGGGGGTGGAGTGTCCTGCATATATCTACTAGGCCTCTTTCTTCTATTTCTCTGTTCAGGTCTAGTATATTATTGTTGCGTTTCAGTCTGGTTGACCTGTCAAGTCTTGACAATGCTGTGTTGAGATCTCCCAAAATTATTGTGTTGTTATGATATTATTATTTTTCAGATTTGTCAACAATTTTATTAAATATTTTGCTGGCCCCTCATTTGGTGCATATATGTTTAGGAGAGTGATTTCTTCCTGCTGTATGTATCCCTTGATTAAAACAAAATGTCCATCTTTGTCCCTTACAACTTTCCTAAGTATAAAGTTTGCATCATCTGATATTAGTATGGCCACTCCAGCTTTTTTATGGGTGTTGTTTGCTTGGATGCTTTTCCTCCAGCCTTTTATTTTGAGTCTATGTTTGTTCTGACTATTCAGGTGTGTTTCTCGTAGGTAGCAGAAGGTTGGATTGAGGTTTTTGATCCATTTAGCCACTCTGTGTCTCTTAACTGGTGCATTTAGTCCATTGACGTTGAGAGAAAGAATTGTCCTGGGAGTTAGTGCCATCTTTATATCGAAGTTTGGTACATCTGTTGGTCAGTCTTTTCTTAAAGCATGGCATTCAGTTTTTCTTTTAAGAATGGTTTTGAGTCTGTAAAGTTTCTGAGCAGTTTTTTGTCTGTGAAACCATGTATTGTTCCTTCAAACCTGAAAGTGAGTTTTCCTGGGTGCAGTATTCTAGGTGAAGCATTTATTTCATTGAGTTTTGTCACTATGTCCCACCACTGCCTTCTGGCCTTGAGTGTTTCTGGTGACAGGTCTGCAAGTAAATCTCAAGAATGTTCCCTTGAATGTAATTTCTTTTTTCGATCTTGCTGCATTCAGAATTCTGTCTCTATATGTGGGATTCGTCATTGTGACTAAGATGTGTCTTGGGGTGTTTTTACTGGGGTCTCTTTTAGTTGGTACTCTGAGGCCATGCAGGATTTGATCACATGTATTCATTAGCTCTGGTAGTTTCTCTTTAATGATGTTCTTGACCATTGATTCTTCCTGGAGATTTTCTTCCTGGGTCTCTGGGACTCCAATGATTCTTAAGTTGTTTCTGTTGAGCTTATCATAGACTTCTATTTTCATCTGTTCCCATTCTTTGTGTAATTTTTCCATTGTTTGATCATTTGCTTTAAGGCATTTTTCCAATTTCTTCTGCTGTATGGAATTGTTATTCATCTCATCTTCCAGTGTACTACTTATATCCTCAGTTGCTGTTAACCCGTGGGAAAGCTCAACCATGTTTTTCTTCAATTCATCTACTGAGTTTTTCAGACCTGTTATTTCAGTTTGGAGTTTTCTGATTTCTATCTTCATATTTTCTTGATTCTTATTATTGTTCTCTTCTATACTTTGTTTGAGTTCTTTGAACATCTTCCATATTGCGACTCTAAACTCTGTATCTGAGAGACTGACTAGTTGGTTGGTCATGTTGAAGTCATCAGAGTTCCATTGTCATTCTCTGTCTGGTGCTGGCCTGCGTTGTTTCCCCATTGTCACACTTGTATTGTGGGTTTTTCTACGTGTTGTGGTTGTATTCATTGGCTAAATGATGTGCACGGCTGGGAAGCGAAGCGGAGCGGCCGTGCTCCTCTGGCTCCACCCTTTCTGGGCTTGTAAACTCACCTCCAGTGAAGGCTCCAGGGAAGGTGAGCCGTCCACAGATGAGCCACACACAGGATGAAATCAGGCTGAAAATTGAGCACTGCACAGAAGACAGGCAGATAGAGGTGCTGGCATTTGAGTTCCAGCAGAGTTCAGCAGCTTCCCCTTTCTGGGCGTGTAAGCTCACCTCCAGGGAAGGCTCCAGCGACAGCGAGCCGTCTGCAGATGAGCCACACACAGGATGAAATCAGGCCAAAAATGGAGCACAGCACAGAAGACAGGCAGATATGGGTGCTGGCTCCTGAGTTCCAGCAGAGTTCAAAGGCTTCCCCTTTCTGGGCTTGTAAACTCACCTCCAGGGAAGGATTTTATGATGTTTTTAATAGAGTTCCAGGACAATGTTTTAACTTCAAAAGCAGCCCCTATTGTCAGCATCCCCAAAGATTGCCTGCTTTTCCCTCCCACTCTCACCTACTTCCTTAGGAAATTCATTAAAAAATTTAATATTAGGGAGTCAGAGAGATAGTATAGTGGATAGGGGTTCTTTAGCTGCACACAACCATACCAGTTTTAGTCCCTGGAAGCCTATCTGATCCCCCCCAAAGTGATCCTTGAGCACAAAGTGAGGAGAAAGCCTTAAGCATTTCTCGTATGGCCTCAAAAAAATAAAAATAAATGGGCTTTAGTTATTATAGTTCAATTCACACATTTACAATAGTGTTGGCTCTTATACTGATGTATATAGTTACCTCACCTCTAGCATCAAATTGTCCAATCACTTTCAATTTAAATGAAGATAATTGCTAATTTTTAGGGCTCACATGATAGCATTTAGCATGCAAGAGTAGAAAGTGATGTTTCTGCTTATAACATTTAGGTGTTTACTTGTATTAAAATGTATAACATTTGTAGAGAAAATGTCAAAATGACAGAAAAATGTTTAGTTATGTTGCATTTCCAAACTTTGATTATAGTCCCAGCATGCATCTCATCAGCTCCCTGCTTTAAAATGATAGTTCTCCAGAAAAGAACAAGAACAGCACTGTGAGGGGTTTATATGAACAGCATTAATGGGTTTACTGTTTCTTTATTGAAGGAGTCTGTTGTGATAAAATTTTCATTGTTTAATAGATTTTGTTTGGTATATCAAGAAAATACAGTGTGGAAAAATTAGCTTAAATTTTACTGGTAACTTCTTATTTATAAAAGATAAGAAATTTTAGTATAGATATGATTTGGAGATCATCTAAATTTATTAGGACCAATTTTCATTCTGTCACAGAGTGATACTTTGCAAGTGTGTCCTCTCCAGGTTGAGGGCTATAATTGTAATGAATCTTAGACTTGTCCACATATCTAGGAATCACAATAACAGGATGCTGGAGAGTCATTTTTATGTGATAAGTAATTACAAACATAGGGACAGTGGTAGAGGGTCTTAGAGCACTTTAATGGTCCTGGGGTACATCATTGTAATAAAAATTAACACTACTATAAAAAAAACCCTCAGAATTAACCTTCCCACATTGTTGGCAGTGCTTGGGAGGACATTCATGTACAATTAAAGTATTGGAAACAATTCTCTCTTGAGTTAAGAAACCATTTCTTCTCTTTTTCTCCTGAAATTGGGAATAGCATCTCCTCAGATTCTTGTGGGACATTTTATGGAAAAACTGGTGTACCACCTTTTTATCTAGGGGAAAGAGAGATATGCTGTGGAGCCTCACAGACAGTAGCTAGTTATCTAACATCGTTACTTAACTTAGTTGCAAAATTTTCCATTTTATGGTTTGAGGTCTGTAGAAGACATTTTAAACATTTAGGAAACAAGAGTCAGTGCATGGCTTATGCTTTTATTTTTGTGAAAAACAACTTTATTATAAAAGGGGAACATTTAAAAAAACAAGATGTGGGGCTAGAATGATAGTATAGTGGGCAGGGTACTTAATTTATAAACAACTGATACTCCTGAGCCTGCCAGAAGTGATGCAGAGCCAGGAGTAACCCTTAAGTACAGCCAGGTGTGACCCTAAACCAAAAAAAACCCTAAAATGAAAAGACTAATCCAAGATGGAGTGGTTTGAATAATAAAAAATGTTCCAATACATCTTGTATTCCTTAAAATGAAGAAATATTTTATATTATTAAGATAAAAATTATGAAATGTGAAAATAGGATCTTAAAGCAGGTACAAATAAAAATCATTTATATTTTATACTAACTCAAGTTGAAAGTTATTTTTGTTTTAGTTTTAGTTTTTGGGCCAGACCCAGGTTGACAGCTTGCAATGCAAGTGCACTACTCACTGAACTATTATTCAGGCCCTCATGTTGAAAGTTTTTCTTAATAGATTCTGTGCTCAACATTTTGAAGTAGTAAAACAAGGTGTTGCATAGCATATTTCTCTTCATTTTTAATGTTTTTATATAAGAAGGCTGATGTCTAATAGAACTCAAGTACAGGAGATAGTACAAAGATTAAAACACTTGCTTTGCATTCAGCCACTGGGGTTTGATCCTAGCACCGCCCTTTGGCACTAAGCCAGGAGTAAACCCTGAGCATAGCTGAGTGTGGCCTCAAAACAACCAGATGCAAGACTACTATGTAGTAGGATAGGTACATAGGAGACCACATATTCTAGCAGCCCTGGGGGTGAGGGAAGAGGATACGGGAGATAGGACAAAAACGGAGGTGTAGGGAGGACAATTTGGTGATGGGAATCCCCCCAGATGTTATGTAAATATTTAACTAAAATATTATTGTCAACAACATGTAAACCACTATGATCAAAATAAAAATTATATTAAAAAAAGTTTAATTAGTTCAATCCCGGGAAACCCCAGGTGGTTCCCCAAGCTAGGAGTGATTTCTGAGCGCAAAGTCAGGAGTAACCCTTGAGCATCACCAGGTGTGGCCCAAAAATCAAAAAAAAAAAAAAAAGAAAAAGAAAAGAAATTTCCCTATAAGACATTTCTTTTTTTTGGGCCACACCCGGTGACGCTCAGGGATAAGACATTTCTAAGAACTTCTTTTACACCAAGAATCTAAGTGGTTAGAGTATTTAACCCTATATATCCTTTGTTATTGGAGTAAAGATCCAGAAACCTAAAAAAAAAGTTTAATTACCTGAATGCAGAAATGTCCTACTAAACAGTCTCCTGTGGAGGTTGAAGAATGCTTCTATTTTAGCAGGAAGAAAGTTGTTTGTGATTGTGACTCAATACATTCATGTTGGTCCACTGCAGTGCATTTAAGCAGGGTTTTTCTCTTTTGGATTTGGTTAGCCATTTAGAAATTCTCCCTCTTGAAGAATTTCATTTGCTTCTTATAAAGGACAATAAAATTAGACCAATAATGGAAAATGTGGAAAAATGCATTTAAATGGCTCTTAAGTATTGGCAAAGTGAATGTTTCTAAATAAAGACATGGAAACTGATGCCTAGTATCTCTTTGAACAGGGAGACAAGCAGTGAGAAGTTACAACTCCAAAGCACAGCTGTCCTTCTGCAACTTTTGTGGAGACTCTCCTGGCTGCCTTCCCTGCGAGAACAGAGCTTCATTTGCTCTCCCTCCCTCCTTGGTCCTTTTGGTTCTCTGTTTCACACTTCTGTTCTCTTTGCAGCATTGGCTGTGATGGATTTTTTAAGAAAAAACATCTCATTTTTATAATCAGATATTGCATCTAATTTAAGAGGTCACTTTTTTTTTCTGGGCTAGGGGTTGTTTGGTGGGAGTGAAGAGAGAGTGCACCTTATGTTTTAGTCTGTCTAGACTCTGTGTAGGACAGAATTAAACATAATGAATGACAGAATGACATAGAATGAATGACAGTCATCTATCCCCCCCTTAAGTCTTTAGGATTTTTTTTTTGGAAAATGCTAGCTTTTTTTATTTTAGATTATTCTCTTTGATTGCTGGAAAAAATGAACTTAATTTCCTAAACATTTTGCACTAGTGTGGTACTCAAGATGAATTTCCAAATAGAAAACAACTAGAAGAAAGAGCTCATTCCCTTCTTTTTTCATATATACCATCACCCCACAGTTCATAGCACCTTAACAGTACAGTTAATATTTTTATTAAATATGTTTTTATTTCTATGATAAATACAATAAAAATGAAAATGGCGCTAATTTTTATTTTTAATTAGAGAGGTCTTGTCACCTGGTGTAGTGCAGGACATTGAACTCAGGGTCTTTAACATGCAAAGCATGTGCTCTGCTACTTGTGAGCTGCACCCCCAATCCAATATAGTGTCTAGGAAAGAGGTTGGGGTTTGATATAGATGAAAGATTTGTCAAATCCCAAGTATTCTAGAACTCTGTCTAGGATTATAGAACATTTTCTAGGGAATGGAGTTTGAGCATCAGACTCTCATCTGCCTGGTGACACCTAATGCTCTCCTCAAAGATGATTGAACTTTGAGCAAACTGAGTCATTCAGCATCTGTATCCAGAAGACTGCTTTTCATGTATCTGGTGAAAATTTTAAAGAAAAATTTCTTTCCCTCTTTCTTTTTTTTTTCTTCTCTTTGGTTCTTTTAAAATATTAAAATATTTCAGATATATACCAAAAAAAACAAAACACAAGACCACAACCTAAGCTCTAACTAAATCAAAGAAGAAACAGTTTAGTTTAATTTTATCTTTTAACTCTCTGATCTAGCTGTCAGGTAGACATTGAGAAAAATAATAGTTTCTGGGTTCCAAAAAGAATGAATCATACTGGTCTGCAATGTATAGATTTAAATCCCTAAAAATTAAAGCATGTAATCTATTTAATGCATATTAAAATATGCTTTGTCAATGAAATGCTTCTATGTTTTGCGCTATGGTTCTAATTTATGACTTTCAAGCTATCTATCATTAGTGTCTCTGGTTTGGTTTTATTGTTAGATTTGAATCTGTGAAACATTTTGCTAAAATGTTTGTCTATTATCTAACAATTTATTACTTTGTATGCAAAAACAGTCATGAATTTTTAAAATTCTAGATAGTATAATTATCTTTGCTCTTATTCTTTTGGGGGACTAACCTGGCTGTGCTCAGGAATCACTCCTGGCTCTGCACTTAAAGATGGCGGGCATGGGGAGACCATCTGGGCTGCCTCATGCAAAGCAAGTCTTTACCTCTTGAACTCTCTCTCCAGCCCCACCTGAACTCATTCTTTAGAGCATGTATATGTTTTAAAAATAAATTACATTTACCCTAACTTCGGATTGTGTTTATATATACATATATATATTCTGCAATGTAATATCACTTACCTTAATTTTTTATTAGATTCATTAATTACTTTCAACACTTATGTTCTCTTATATTTAAGACTTTGGAGTTATGTTTTATCTTCATTGTTTTTAACAAAGCTGGTTTATTAACCTGCTAGCATATAAGCTGGAATTCTTTGTTACAACTTTAAAGTGCCTGATCTTTGAGAAGTCTCTGAAGCTTTTCTATTCTTGGTAGAAGCTTCTAAAAATGTTTGTAATCATGGTGCTTAATTAGATATATTATTTTAAAAAAATCTAAAAAAAAACAATTAAACTTACTCATTTTTCTTTGTATTCAGATTTGTAAGTAAATCACATCTCTAAAAATGTACTGTCCTATAATTGATTCAAGTGTTTATACTATGTCCAGATGAAATTTTAAAACAAAGTTGCTTTGATCACTACTTTAGAGGATTTTTATTCTGCTTTTTGTTTTTTTTTTAGGAAACAGAATAGTAAATATACATGCAAAATGAAGTGTGTTCTAGAGTTAGGTTTGTTTTAAACGTGTTTCTAGACAATGAGTTAATTTTTAGATATTTTCAAAAGATAGTTTATCTTATCTCACCATTCCATAAAATGCCATTTTAATTTCAATGATTGTAACCTAGACTAGAATTTACATTTTCTATATGATTTGTGATTTTCTGGCTTGAATGCCTTTTTATTTTTTACATTGGTGTATGCATCTCTGTAATAGGAATGATATCAATATATGTATTAATGCTTTTTAAAGACTAATTTTATTTTTATGTCATAAAGTCATAATTGACTATTCATCTGCCCATTGCAATTGAATCAGTGATAGAAGGTAGTTTCATATTTCATTTTTATATGTCTAAGGTTTTTCTTCAATTGTGTCAATGGATTATGAGCCTTTTTCTTATCCTTCAAGTGTGTATGTTCTAGAATTTTTGTCAGGTATGCTGATCTGGAGAGTCAATTTCTTATATACATAGAAAACTTTATAACATTCATTTATAAATCTTCTATTTTCAGAAACTATTGCATTAAGGATACTGTTGAAATAAATTTTATCCTCGAAACTAAAGATTTCTATATTAAGGTGATACTATATTTAATATTTGAAATGAAATGTTTTGTTAATTGTACTTTATTTTGTAGCCCAAAGGGAATCATGGATTATCAATAAAAATTAAAATTTCTACCTATTTATTATTATTTTTTTATTAGTGTTATTTTTATTTTAGCTTAAAGCAAATATATTACACGTCTAAATTAAGTTTACTAAACCAAGTTAATGATGAGTAACAAAGTGTCAGAGAATAGTTAGTTTAGAGTAAGCATCGTATTAAAGTAGTTTTTGTTATGCATGAAGACATTTCACTCCAGCTCTCTCACCTTCCTCCTTATTCTTTGTTTTAACTACTAGAGTGGAGTTCATGGGAAGGTAAGTGATATACAAAGAAAATAGGAGGTAAAGACCCATTCAACTTCTGGAAGTCAGTTAGAGAATTCAAACACATGTTGTGTTTAAACACATAAGAGAGGAAACATGCATTGTTGAACGCAGTGTAAATCTTTCACAACTTCTCAATTCCCTTCCAATGTTTTATAATTTATTTGTTTGTGTATTTATTTGTTTTGGGGGCCATACCCCCTGGTGCTTTGGCTTATTCCTGGTTCTGTGCACAGGAGCTACTCTTGGTGGTGCTGGGAACCAAATGTAGTGCCAGATTGGCTGCTGTGAAACAAAGGCCTTATTATATCTTTGATCCCATTTATAAAATGAAACTATTTCTCCTGCTATGGAAATTTTACATGTCTATGAACTAAAAATAGTATGGGGAGTATTAATTAGTCGTGCTTTTGAATCCAGTGACACTTGGAAATATATGAAGATAGTTTCATTTATAGAACTGAAGGTAGTTGCACTGGCAGGTACTGAAGAAAGACCAAGTATAAGGTAAGAAAGTATAAGAAAAGAAGTATAAGAAAGACCAAGTATAAGGTCTCCTTATTTAGGCCAAGGCTTTTCCTTTCCATGTCCCCTATATTTTGCTGGGCCTATGCAAACAATTGTCACACTAACACCGTCTTTGCTGTGCTCCTTTGACTCATCCTTAATGAAATAATGTATTATGATCAACTGTGTCAACAATACTATAGCCTTTAATGTTAAAGGAGTTACATAGGGCCCGGAGAGATAGCTCAACGACGTTTGCCTTGCAAGCAGCCAATCCAGAACCAAAGGTGGTTGGTTCGAATCCCGGTGTCCCATATGGTCCCCTGTGCCTGCCAGGAGCTATTTCTGAGCAGACAGCCAGGAGTAACCCCTGAGCAACGCCGGGTGTGGCCCAAAAAAAACCAAAAAAAAAAAAAAATAAAGGAGTTACATAAATTTATGGCTTTAGACTGCTTTGTGTACTACTAAGAAATGTTATAATGTACTACAATCTGGGATTTTTTAAATAAATTATCTTTATTTAAACACCGTGATTACAAATATAATTGTAGTTTTACGATTACAGTCATGTAAAGAACACCCCCTTCACCAGTGCAGGATTCCCCCCACCAATTTCCCAGATCTACCTATTCCCCACCCCACCCACACCTGTGCTCGAGACAGGCTTTCTTTTTCCCTCATTTATTGACATTGTTATGATAGTTTTCAGTGTAGTTATTTCTCTAACTGCACTTATCACTCTGTGTGGTGAGCTTCATGTCATGAGCCGCACCTACATGGGAAGATGGGGGAAATAAGGGTTGGGACTGAGGCAGTAAAATATTAGAAATGAGATTTGTAGGGCAGTATCAAGGTCACAATACAAGATGGGTGTTATGGATATATAAAATATATGCATACAATACTATCAACAAGAAAACAAGGAGAAAAAAATTCTAGTGACCCAACATAAACCAGTGCTAGAACGGCCCTCCCTTCTCCCAAAGCACATTCCCATTACTGTAGGGAGAGGTAGGAGGAAGCCTGAGGACCACTAAGAGTCCACCTGAACCCACTCCTGGCCATGTGAGCTGGCACCCATGGAAGGCCTGGAGTCAGAGGGAAAAGACAAGGATGACTGGGGGCCTGCCAAACCTCTCAGCACTCCTTAGGCCAGGGAGAAGGGCTCTGGTATGGGGCCTCCCCAAACCCCATACCTGGCAAAAGCTGGTCTCCAGAATCAAGGAGGAAACCAGAAGCCAGATGTCTGCCCGCCCTCCTCCCCATACACCTTCCCCCCTGGAGTACGGAGGGAGGGGGGAAGCCTGAGGACCACTAAGATTCCACCTGAACCCACTTCTGGCCATCTGAGCTGGCATCCAGGAAAGGCCTGGAGTCAGGGAAAAAAGACAAGGATGACTGGGGGCCTGCCAAGCCTCCCAGCACTCCCCAGGCCAGGGAGAAAGGCTCTGGAATGGGGCCTCCCCAAACCCCATACCTGGCAAGAGCTGGTCTCCAGAATCAAGAAGGAAACTGGAAGCCATATGTCTGCTCGCCCTCTTCCCCATGCATCTCCCCCCTGGAGTACGGAGGGAGGGGGGGAAGCCTGAGGACCACTAAGATTCCACCTGAACCCACTCCTGGCCATGTGAGCTGGCACCCAGGGAAGGCCTGGAGTTAGGGGAAAAAGACAAGGACAGCTGGGGGCCTGCCAAGCCTTCCAGCACTCCCCAGGCCAGAAAGAAGGGCTCTGGTATGGGGCCTCCCCAAACCCCATACCTGGCAAGAGCTGGTCTCCAGAATCAAGGAGGAAACCGGAAGCCAGATGTCTGCCCGCCCTCCTCCCCATGCATCTCCCCCCTGGAGTACGGAGGGAGGGGGGAAGCCTGAGGACCACTAAGAGTCCCACCTGAACCCACTCCTGGCCATCTGAGCTGGCATCCAGGAAAGGCCATGGAGTCAGGGGGAAAAAGACAAGGATGACTGGGGGGCCTGCCAATGCCTCCCAGCACTCCCCAGGCCAGGGAGAAGGGCTCCGGTATGGGGCCTCCCCAAACCCCATACCTGGCAAGAGCTGGTCTCCAGAATCAAGGAGGAAACCGGTAACCAGATGTCTGCTCACCCTCCCCCCATGCACCTCCCCCCTGGGTACAGAGGGAGGGGGGGAAGACTGAGGACCACTAAGAGTCCACCTGAAACCACTCCTGGCCATCTAAGCTGGCACCCAGGGAAAGCCTGGAGTCAGGGGAAAAGGACAAGGATGGCTGGGGGCCTGCCAAGCCTCCCAGCACTCCCTAGGCCAGGGAGAAGGGCTCCGGTATGGGGCCTCCCCAAACCCCATACCTGGCAAGAGCTGGTCTCCAGAATCAAGGAGGAAACCGGTAACCAGATGTCTGCTCGCCCTCCCCCATGTACCTCTCCCCTGGAGTACGGAGGGAGGGGGAAGCCTGAGGACCACTAAGATTCCACCTGAACCCACTCCTGGCCATCTGAGCTGGCATCCAGGAAAGGCATGGAGTCAGGGGGAAAAAAGACAAGGATGACTGGGGGCCTGCCAAGCCTCCCAGCACTCCCCAGGCCAGGGAGAAGGGCTCCGGTATGGGGCCTCCCCAAACCCCATACCTGGCAAGAGCCGGTTTCCAGAATCAAGGAGGAAACCGGTAACCAGATGTCTGCTCGCCCTCCCCCCATGCACCTCCCCCCTGGAGTACAGAGGGAGGGGGGAAGCCTGAGGACCACTATGAGTCCACCTGAACCCACTCCTGGCCATGTGAGCTGGCAACCAGAGAAGACCTGGAGTTAGGGGAAAAAAACAAGGACGGCTGGTGGCCTGCCAAGTCTCCCAGCACTCCCCAGGCCAGAAAGAAGGGCTCTGGTATGGGGTCTCCCCAAACCCCATACCTGGCAAGAGCTGGTCTCTAGAATCAAAGAGAAAACCAGAAGCCAGATGTCTGCCCGCCCTCCTCCCCATGCAACTACCCCCCTGAAGTACGGAGGGAGGAGAGAAGCCTGAGTTCCCTTAAAAATCCACCTGAACCCACTTCTGGCTACCTAAGCCAGCACCCAGGGAGGGCCTGGAGTCCAGGGGAAAAAGAGGGGTTAGACTATGGGGCCTGCCAAGCCTCCCAGCACTCCCCAGCCTAGGGATAAAGCCTCTGGCATAGGGTCTCCCCAAACCCTGTGCCTGGCAACAGTTGCATAAGCTCAGTTTTTCTGATGTTAGTTCAGTGTGAAAATTTCTAATTTCAGTTGACAAATCCTCTTGATGCTTAATTGTACTCCAGTCAAGTCTTTCGATGCTTTTTTTGAGCTCCCTGAATATTTTCTATAATTCTACTCTAAACTTCTTATTTGAGAGGATACCTAGACGTTTCCTACTTTTTAGATTATTAGAGGAGCCATCTTGATTTCTGTAAATATGGGATTTACTGTAAAATTACTTCATTGGTAAGGCTGTAGATTGCTTTTTACAATGTGCAGAAATGGAATTCAGGGGTTACAAGATAAGCACGGCTGTGGAATGAAGCAGAGTGACCGCACTTTTTGGGTGTGGGTCCTGGAGAGATTATAGTCCTTGGTGTGTCTAGGCTGGCTCAGCAGGAAAAAGGCAGAGAGCATGGCCGCCTTGCCTTTTAGGTCTCTGGGTGCCCAATCACATGTCAGGAATCTGCCCCACATTCGTTGGGTGGTGACATCTTACAAGGTCTGGGTCCTGAAGAGATTATGGTCCTTGGTGTGTCTAGGCTGGTTCAGCAGGAAAAAGGCAGAGAGCATGGCCGCTGTCCCTTTTAAGTCTCTGGGTGCCCAATCACATGGCAGGAATCAGCCCCACATTCGTTGGGTGGGGACATCTTACCGGGTGTGGGTCCTGGAGAGATTATGATCCTTGGTGTGTCTAGGCTGGCTCAGCAGGAAAAAGCAGAGAGCGTGGCTGTCATGCCTTTTAAGTCTCTGGGTGCTCAATCACATGGCAGAAATCGGCCCCACATTCATTGGGTGGCGACATCTTACCGGGTCTGGGTCCTGGAGAGATTATGGTCCTTGGTGTGTCTAGGCTGGCTTAGCAGGAAAAAAGCACAATCTGCGATCTTGAGGGACAAAGTAAATATGCATGTGTTTTGTTTTTTTAAAAACACATTAAAATAATAGGCAATAACTGGAAAAAAGAGAGAGAGAGAGAAAAAAAGAAAGACCAAGTATGCTGTAAAATATCCTACAGGTACAGGATCACTTTCTATATCAAAGAATTATTTAGACACAAGTATCAGTAGAATCAGGGTTGAGAAACCCTTTAGCCAAGTGACTCTGGGCACTTCCAGATCACTTAGTTATGTCGATGAACTTAACATGATTATTATTCTCACATAGTTGTAGGAATCACGAAAATCATTGGACAAAATAACAAGTTAATATCTCAACTCTAAGAAACTGAATTTGGATATGGGGAAAATATACTGTAATTATTATTTGGAAATGTATCTAATGGCACTTTCCAAACATGTTTGGTAATATATAAAACTTGGTATAACAAGGAAGTCCTGTTTTAACCTCTAGAAAGCCTCAGTTTTTATAGATTAGTTATGAATCAGAATTGTTAAGTTTCCAGATGGTTCTTTTTAAATTGCTTTATTTGAGCACCATGTTTACAAAATTGTTCATTGTTAGATTTTGATCATACAATGTACATCATCCATCACCAGTGCACCCTTCCTGTCACTGATGTCTCCCATTTCCCTCCCATCTTCCCACACCACACCCTGCCTTGCTCTAGGAAAGGCATTTTGCTTCTACCTCTTTTCCCTTTTTGACACTGTCATGTGCACTATTGTTAATGGAGAGGTGCCTTTCCTGTTATTTTCTCCACTTTTAGCACTGAGTTTTTGACTAGAGCAATAAGTTCTGACATGATAACATGATAAATGATAACAATCAGTTATCATTGTCCTAGTAGGCCCTTCTCTACTCGTGACACTGCTCTTTGTGGTGAGCTTTCTATTCTGGGCTGAACCTCTTAATCTCTATTGTCTCTGGGTAATATTACCATACTATCTCTTGTTTTTCTTATATGAGTGAGATTACTCTATGTCTATTCCTTTCCCTTTGGCTCATTTCGCTCAGCACAATGCTGTCCATGTCTATCCATGTATAAATAAATTTCATGACTTCATTTTCCTAATGGCTATATAGTATTTAATTATGTAGATATACCACGATTTCTTTAGCCACTCATCTATTGTTGGGCACCTGGGTTGTTTCAAGATTTTGGCTATTGTAAATAGTGCTGTAAACTTAGGAGTACAGAGAGCACTTTTTTGTATTGTGTTCCTAGGGTAAATCCCTAGGGTCTTATGGAAGCTCAATTTCTAGCTTTTTGAGGGAGGGCCATATTGTTCTCAAAAAAGGCTGGATGGATCAATGTGCATTTCCACCAGCAGTGAATGAGAGTCCCTTTCTGCCCACATCCATTTCAGCAATGGTGTGAAATGATATATCATTGTTTTGATTTGCAACTCTGTGATGATTAGTGATGTGGAACACTTTTTCATGTGCCATTTGGCCTTCTATATTTCTTCTTCGAGGAAATGTCTGTTAATTTCTTCTCCCATTTTTTTGATGGGGCTAACTGTGTTTTCTTGTAAATCTTAATCAGTGCCTTGTTTATCTTAGATATTAACCTCTTATCTGATGGGTATTGAGAAAAGTTTCTTCCATTCTATGGGTAGTCTTTGTATCTGTGAATATGTTGAACCATCCTTGCCTCCCTAGAATGAATCCTGCTTGGTCATGTTGTATATATATATAAAAGCTGCTTTAATTTCCTCAATAGTGATGGGGGTGTTTAGATATTTACATTTAGATATTTACATACTCATTATTCAACCGTGGAAGGTTATGAGTCCAATAATTTATCCATTTCTTCCAGGTTCTCATGTTTCATAGCATACCCTTTGAATATCTCCAATGTCTGTAGTGATCTCCCTGTTTTCATTTCTTATACAGTTTATCAAGTTTCTCTTTATGAGTTTTGCCAGTAATCTATCAATCTTCTTTATTTTTTCAAAGAAAAACTTCTGCTTTTGTTGATCGTTCAGATTGTTTTTTGGGTTTCCACTTCATTGATTTTTGCTCTAAGCTTTGTTAATTCCTCTGTCTACTTATATTTGGTTCTTATATTTGTTGATCATTTTCTAGTTTTATAAGCTGCATCATTAAGTTATTTAGGTAAGCCCCTTATTCCTTCCTGATGTGTGCTTGCAAAACTATAAATTTCCCTCTCAGTACTGCTTTTACTGTGTCCCATAGATTCTGATAGATTGTGTCTTCAATGTCATTTGTTTTCAGGAAAGTTTTTATTTCCTCTTTGATTTTTTTCTTGGAATATCAGACCAGATACCATAAGGTATATAAAACAACACGTAGGTAAAACACTCCATGACATTGAGACTAAAGGCATCTTCAAGGAGGAAACTGCACTCTCCAAGCAAGTGGAAGCAGAGATTAACAGATGGGAATACATTAAACTGAGAAGCTTCTGCACCTCAAAAGAAATAGTGCCCAGGATACAAGAGTCACCCAGTGAGTGGGAGAAACTATTCACCCAACACCCTTCAGATAAGGGGCTAATATCCAAAATATACAGGGCACTGACAGAACTTTACAAGAAAAAAACATCTAATCCCATCAAAAAATGGGGAGAAGACATGAACAGACACTTTGATAAAAAAGAAATACAAATGGCCAAAAGGCATATGAAAAAATGCTCCACATCACTAATCATGAGGAAGATGCAAATCAAAACAACGATGAGATACCACCTCACACCGCAGAGATTGGCGCACATCACAAAGAATGAGAACAATCAGTGCTGGTGGGGATGTGGAGAGAAAGGAACTCTTATCCACTGCTGGTGGGAATGCCGTCTAGTACAGCATCTATGGAAAGCGATATGGAGATTCCTCCAAAATCTGGAAATTGAGCTCCCATTCCACCCAGCTTTCCACTCCTAGGGATATACCCTCAGAACACAAGAATACAATACAAAAACCCCTTCCTCACACCTATATTTATTGCAGCACTATTCACAATAGGCAGGCTCTGGAAACAACCAAGATGCCCTTCAACAGAAGAATGGCTGAAGAAACTGTGGTACATATACACAATGGAATATTATGCAGCTGTCAGGAGAGATGAAGTCATGAAATTTTTCTATACAAGAATGTACATGGAATCTATCATGCTGAGTGAAATAAGTCAGGAGAGAGAGAGACGCAGAATAGTCTCACTCATCTATGGGTTTTAAGAAAAATAAAAGTCGGAGCCCTGTCCTACTCTTCTCTGTCTTTCCTGAACTCTGGAAGCTCTCCTCAGAGCCCTGGGAAGCTAACTCCAAAGAAACTACATTCGGGAGCTACCCAGCGAGCCAGTGAGTGAGTGAGAAAAGGCTGCAGGTGGGGGTTTCCAGGCAGAGTGCTGACTGCTCTACCTGCAGAATCTCCACCGGGCTGTGCTTCTTCTGAGGAACTGAGCACCGGAAGGGAGCCCTGTCCTACCCTTCTCTGTCTTTCCTGAACTCTGGAAGCTCTCCTCAGAGCCCTGGGAAGCGAACCCCAAAGAAACTACATTCAGAAGCTACCCAGCGAGCCAGTGAGTGAGTGAGAAATGGCTGCAGGTGGGGGTTTCCAGGCAGAATGCTGACTGCTCTACCTGCAGAATCTCCACCGGGCTGTGCTTCTTCTGAGGAACTGAGCACCGGAAGGGAGCCCTGTCCTACCCTTCTCTGTCTTTCCTGAACTCTGGAAGCTCTCCTCAGAGCCCTGGGAAGCGAACCCCAAAGAAACTACATTCGGGAGCTACCCAGCGAGCCAGTGAGTGAGTGAGAAATGGCTGCAGGTGGGGGTTTCCAGGCAGAGTGCTGACTGCTCTACCTGCAGAATCTCCACCGGGCTGTGCTTCTTCTGAGGAACTGAGCACCGGAAGGGAGCCCTGTCCTACTCTTCTCTGTCTTTCCTGAACTCTGGAAGCTCTCCTCAGAGCCCTGGGAAGCGAACCCCAAAGAAACTACATTCGGAAGCTAACCAGCGAGCCAGTGAGTGAGTGAGAAATGGCTGCAGGTGGGGGTTTCCAGGCAGAGTGCTGACTGCTCTACCTGCAGAATCTCCACCGGGCTGTGCTTCTTCTGAGGAACTGAGCACCGGAAGGGAGCCCTGTCCTACTCTTCTCTGTCTTTCCTGAACTCTGGAAGCTCTCCTCAGAGCCCTGGGAAGCTAACTCCAAAGAAACTACATTCGGGAGCTACCCAGCGAGCCAGTGAGAGAGTGAGAAATGGCTGCAGGTGGGGGTTTCCAGGCAGAGTGCTGATTGCTCTACCTGCAGAGTCTCCACCGGGCTGTGCTTCTTCTGAGGAACTGAGCACCAGAAGGGAGCCCTGTCCTACCCTTCTCTGTCTTTCCTGAACTCTGGAAGCTCTCCTCAGAGCCCTGGGAAGCGAACCCCAAAGAAACTACATTTGGAAGCTACCCAGCGAACCAGAAACTGAGCACCTGAAGGGAGCCCTGTCCTACTCTTCTCTGTCTTTCCTGAACTCTGGAAGCTCTCCTCAGAGCCCTGGGAAGCGAACCCCAAAGAAACTACATTCGGGAGCTACCCAGCGAGCCAGTGAGTGAGTGAGAAATGGCTGCAGGTGGGGGTCTCAGGCAGAGTGCTGATTGCTCTACCTGCAGAGTCTCCACCCGGCTGTGCTTCTTCTGAGGAAACTGAGCACCAGAAGGGAGCCCTGTCCTACCCTTCTCTGTCTTTCCTGAACTCTGGAAGCTCTCCTCAGAGCCCTGGGAAGCGAACCCCAAAGAAACTACATTCGGAAGCTACCCAGCGAGCCATTGACTCTCCTCAGAGTCCTGGGAAGTGAACCCCAAAAATACAGCATTCTGAAGCTGCCCAGCGAGCGAGTGAAAACTACGCCTGACCAGTGGGGCCCGACTGTGAAAAACTGTGAGTGCTGCCTGTGTGTGTCTCTCTGCTATCCTGTTGCGTAAACCTCCTGAGAGTGGGCTGAAAAGAGGCTCCAGAAGGCACTTAGCTCCACTTCGCTACGCAGCCGTGCACTCTTTCTAAAAAAAGAACACCATCACAAGAAGAAAAAAACCACACTAAGAACTGTACTGGATCACAGAAGCAAGAATTTCTCTCCAGACTGTCTTCTCTGCTGCGTGCTTGGGCCTAAGATTTGATCCTGTGTGAGGCTTCATCCACGGAGGACTCCCCTACCTTGGAGGCAAGTCGGCCCATCCAGAAAGGGCAGAGCCAGAGAAGTGTGTTGCCTGCATCATATAACCAATGAATACCACCACAACACGTAGAAAAACCCACAATACAAGTGTGACAATGGGGAAACAACGAAGGCCAGCATCAGACATAGAGAATGAAGATGACAATTCTGATGACCAGTTAACGACCAACCAAGTAATCAATCTCTCAGATAAGGACTTTAGAGTAGCAATATGGAATATACTCAAAGAACTCAAAGAAACCATGAATAGAATAGAACAGAACACTAATTAAAATCAAGAAAATATGAAGACAGAAATCACAAAACTCCAAACCGAAATAACATGTCAAATAACAGGCCTGAAAAAATCAGTAAACGAAGTGAATGACAAAATGGATAAGCTCTGGGACAGGGTATCAGAAGCTGAGAATAGACTTGGTGCTGTGGAAGATGAGATACATAACAATTCCATACAACAGGAGAGATTGGAAAAAAAAACTTAAAACAAATGAACAGACAATGGAAAAATTAGTCAAAGAATGGGAACAGATGAAAATAGAGGTCTATGATAAGATCAACAGAAACAACTTAAGAATCATTGGAGTCCCAGAGACCCAGGAAGAAAATTTCCAGGAAGAATCAACAGTCAAGAACATCATTAAAGAGAAACTGCCAGAGCTAAAGAATATATGTGATCAAATCCTGCATGCTCGAAGAGTACCAACCAAAAGAGACCCAAGAAAAACCACCCCAAGACACATCCTAGTCACAATGACAAATCCCACAGATAGAGACAGAATTCTGAAAACAGCAAGATCAAAAGGGAAAATTACATTCAAGCAAGCATCCTTGAGATTTACATTCAAGCAAGCATCCTAGAGATTTACAGCAGACCTGTCACCAGAAACACTAAATGCCAGAAAGCAGTGGTGGGATATTGTGACAAGACTGAATGAAATGAATGCTTCACCTAGAATACTGTACCCAGCAAAACTCACTTTCCGGTTTGATGGAAGAATACATGGTTTCACAGACAAAAAACAGCTCAGAAACTTTACAGACTCAAAACCAGTCTTAAGAGAAAAACTGAAAGACCTAATCTAAGACAAGACTGACCAAAAGACACATCAAATTTCGATATAAAGATGGCATTAAATCCCAGGACAATTCTTTCTCTCAACGTCAATGGACTAAATGCACCAGTTAAGAGACACAGAGTGGCTAAATGGATCAAAAAACTCAATCCAACCTTCTGCTGCCTACAAGAAACGCACCTGAATAGTCAGAACAAACATAGACTCAAAATAAAAGGCTGGAGAAAAGTTATCCAAGCAAACAACACCCATAAAAAAGCTGGAGTGGCCATAATAATATCAGATAATGCAAACTTTATACTCAGGAAGGTTGTAAGGGACAAAGATTGATATTTTATATTAATCAAGGGGTATGTAGAGCAGGAAGAAATAACTCTCCTAAACATATATGCACAAATGAGGGGCCAGCAAAATATTTAAAACAACTGTTGACAAATCTAAAAAACAATATCAATAACAACACAATAATTGTGGGGGACCTCAACACTGCTTTGTCAACACTGGATAGGTCAACCAGACTGAAACCCAACAAGAATATACTAGACCTGAGGAGAGAAATGGAAGAAAGAGGCCTAGTGGATATATATAGGACACTCCATCCCCAGAAACCTAGATACACATTCTTCTCCAATGTACATGGGACATTCTCCAGGATAGACTACATGCTGGCACATAAAACATAACTCCATAATATCAAGAGGATAGAAATTTTGCAGACTACCTTCGCTGACCACAAGGCTCTGAAATTATTTGTGAACTCCAAAGGGACTCAGAAGAAACACTTTAACACCTCGAAGTTAAACAGCCTCATGCTCAATAACCAGTGGGTCCGAGATGAAATCAAGAAGGAAATCAAAAGGTTCCTGGAAGCAAATGACAATAAAGACACAAACTCTCAGAACTTATGGGACACAGCAAAAGCAGTACTGAGAGGAAAATTTATAGCTTTGCAAGCACACATCAGGAAGGAAGAAAGAGCTTACCTGAGTAGCTTAATGACACAGCTAATAGAACTAGAAAGTACTCAACAAAAGGACCCAAAAATAGGAAGACAGAAGGAAATAACAAAGCTGAGAGCAGAAATCAACGAAGTGGAAACCGAAAAAACAATCCGAAAGATCAACGAAAGCAGAAGTTGGTTCTTCGAAAAAATAAACAAGATTGATAGACCACTGGCAAACCTAACAAAGAAAGAGAGAGAGAGAAACTTGATAACTCGTATTAGGAATGAAAAAGGAGAGATCACTACTGATATGACAGAGATTCAAAGGGTAATCAGAAACTACTTTGAAAAACTCTATGCCACTAAAAATGAGAACCTGGAAGAAATGGATAAATTCTTGGACTCTTATAATCTTCCACGGTTGAAAGAAGAGGATGTAGCATATCTAAACACCCCCCATCACCATTGATGAAATAAAAATGGTAATCAAAAGTCTGCCCAAAAACAAAAGCCCAGGCCCAGATGGATTCACTAATGAATTCTATCAAACTTTCCAAGAGGAACTACTACCAATCCTGGCAAGACTCTTTCATGAAATTGAACAAGTGGAAACACTCCCAAATAGCTTTTATGAAGCCAACATCACCTTGATACCTAAACCAGACAGAGATGCTACGAAAAAAGAAAATTACAGACCAATATCGCTGATGAATGCAGATGCAAAGATCCTCAACAAAATCCTGGCAAATAGGACTCAATACCTCATTAAGAAGATCATCCACTACGATCAAGTAGGTTTCATCCCAGGAATGCAAGGATGGTTTAACATCCGTAAATCTATCAACATAATACACAACATCAACAACAAGAAAAATAAAAACCACATGATTATATCAATAGATGCAGAGAAAGCATTTGACAAGGTCCAACACCCATTCTTGATCAAAACTCTCAGCAAGATGGGAATGGAAGGAACCTTTCACAATATAGTTAAGGCCATCTACCACAAGCCAGTGGCAAATATTATCCTCAATGGAGAAAAACTAAAAGCCTTCCCTCTAAATTCTGGCACAAGACAAGGCTGTCCTCTCTCACCACTCCTATTCAACATAGCACTGGAAGTACTTGCTATAGCGATTAGGCAAGAAAAAGATATCAAGGGAATCCAGATAGGAAAGGAAGAAGTCAAGCTCTCACTGTTTGCAGATGACATGATGCTCTACTTAGAAAACCCTAAAGACTCTACCAAAAAGCTTCTAGAAACAATAGACTCATATAGCAAGGTGGCAGGCTACAAAATTAACACACAAAAATCAATGGCCTTTCTATACACCAATAATAATAAGGAAGAAATGGACATTAAGAAAACAACCCCATTCACAATAGTGCCACACAAACTCAAATATCTTGGAATCAACTTGACTAAAAATGTGAAAGACCTATACAAAGAAAACTATAAAACTCTGCTCCAAGAAATAAGAGAGGACACGCGGAAATGGAAACACATACCCTGCTCATGGATTGGCAGGATTAACATCATCAAAATGGCAATACTACCCAAGGCGTTATACAGATTCAACGCTATCCCTCTAAAGATACCTATGACATTCTTCAAAGAGGTAGATCAGGCACTTTTGAAATTTGTTTGGAACAATAAACACCCTAGAATAGCTAAAGCAATCATTGGGAAAAAGAATATGGGAGGAATTACTTTCCCCAACTTTAAACTTTACTACAAAGCAATAGTTATCAAAACAGAATGGTATTGGAATAAGGACAGACCCTCAGATCAGTGGAATAGGCTTGAATACTCAGAAAATGTTCCCCAGACATACAATCACCTAATTTTTGATAAAGGAGCAGGAAATCCTAAATGGAGCAAGGAAAGCCTCTTCAACAAGTGGTGTTGGCACAACTGGCTAGCCACTTGCAAAAAATTGAACTTAGACCCCCAGCTAACATCATGTATGAAGGTAAAATCCAAATGGATTAAAGACCTCGATATCCGACCCTAAACCATAAGATATATAGAACAACACATAGTCAAAACTCTCCAGGACATTGAGACTTCAGGCATCTTCAAGGAGGAAACTGCACTCTCCAAGCAAGTGAAAACAGAGATTAACAGATGGGAATATATTAAGTTGAGAAGCTTCTGCACCTCAAAGGAAATAGTGCCCAGGATTCAAGAGCCACCCACTGAGTGGGAGAATCTATTCACCCAGTACCCATCAGACAAAGGGCTAATCTCCAAAATATACAAGGCACTGACAGAAATTTACAAGAAAAAAACATCTAATCCCATCAAAAAATGGGGAGAAGAAATGAACAGACACTTTGACAAAGAAGAAATACAAATGGCCAAAAGACACATGAAGAAATGCTCCACATCACTAATCATCAGAGAGATGCAAATCAAAACAACAATGAGATACCACCTCACACCACAGAGAATGGCACACATCACAAAGAATGAGAACAAACAGTGCTGGCGGGGATGTGGAGAGAAAGGAACCCTTATCCACTGCTGGTGGGAATGCCGTCTAGTTCAACCTTTATGGAAAGCAATATGGAGATTCCTCCAAAAACTGGAAATCGAGCTCCCATACGATCCAGCTATACCACTCCTAGGAATATACCCTAAGAACACAAAAATACAATACAAAAATCCCTTCCTTACACCTATATTCATTGCAGCACTATTTACCATAGCAAGACTCTGGAAACAACCAAGATGCCCTTCAACAGACGAATGGGCTAAAGAAACTGTGGTACATATACACAATGGAATATTATGCAGCTGTCAGGAGGGATGAAGTCATGAAATTTTCCTATACATGGATGTACACAGAATCTATTATGCTGAGTGAAATAAGTCAGAGAGAGAGAGAAAAACGCAGAATGGTCTCACTCATCTATGGGTTTTAAGAAAAATGAAAGACATTCTTGCAATAATAACTTTCAGACACAAAAGAGAAAAGAGCTGGAAGTTCCAGCTCACCTCAGGAAGCTCACCACAAAGAGTGATGAGTTTAGTTAGAGAAATAACTACATTTTGAACTGTCCTAATATTGAGAATGTATGAGGGAAATGTAGAGCCTGTTTAGGGTACAGGCGGGGGTTGGGTGGGGAGGAGGGAGATTTTGGACTTGGGTGATGGGAATGTTGCACTGGTGATGGGTGGTGTTCCTTTTATGACTGAAACCCAAACACAATCATGTATGTAATCAAGGTGTTTAAATAAAACAAAAAAAAAAAGAAAAATAAAAGTCATTTTTGTATCAATCTTCAGAGACAATGAAAGGAGGGCTGGAACACCAGCTCACTCCATGAAGCTCACCACAAAGAGTTGTGAGTACAGCTATAGAAATAACTACACAGAGAACTACTATAATCAAGTGAATGAATGAGGGAACTGGAAAGCCTATCTGAAGTATAGGTGGGGGTGGGGTGGGGTGGAGGGAGATTTGGGACATTGGTGGTGAGAATGTTTCACTGGTGAAGGGGGTGTTCTTTACATGACTGAAACCTAATCACAATCATTTATGTAATCAAGATATTCAAATAAAGAAGGGAAAAAAATCCCATGACATTCATCTCTCTCAGCATCAATGGACTAAATACACCTGTTAAGAGCCAATGAGCAGCAAAATGGATCAAAAAGATAAATTCAACCTTCTGTTGCCTACAAAAAACACATCTAAATAGTCAGAACAAACAGACTCAAAATCAAAGGTTGGAAGAAAATCATCAAAGCAAACAGCACTCTTTAGAAAGCTGGAGTGGCCATATTAATATTAGATGAAACAAACTTTAGACTCAGAAAAGTTGTAAGGGACAAAGATGGACATTTCATACTAATCAAGGAATATGTGCAACAGAAAGAAATCACACTGTTAAACATATATGCAACAATGAGAAACCAAAAATATATAATAAAATTATTGACAAATTTTAAAGAAGATATCAATAGTTACACAATAATTGTGGGAAACCTCAACACTGCCCTGTCACCACTTGATAGATCAGTCAGTCTGAAACCCAACAAAAATATACTAGCTCTGAAAAGGGAAATGGAAGAAATAGCCCTACTAGATATATATAGGGCACTACATCCCAGGAAACCTGGATACACATTCTTCTCCAATGTATATGGGTCATTCTCCAGTACAGACCACATGTTGGCACATAAAATATACCTGCAGACTACTTTCACTGATCACAAGACTCTGAAATTAGATGAGAACCACAAAGGAACACAGAAGAAAAACTTTTAATACTTGGAGATTAAACAGCCTACTATTGAACACCCATTTCTTCTAGGTTCTCATGTTTTGTGGCATAAAGTTTCTCAAAGTAGTCTCAGATTACCCTTTGGATCTCTGCAATTTCTGTCGTGATCTCCCCCTTTTCATTTCTAATATGGGTTATCAGATTTCTCTCTCTTTCTTTGTGAGATTTGCCAATGGTCTATCAATCTTGTTTATTTTTTCAAAAAAATGTAATTTCCCTTTTTGTTCTTGCTGCTTTCAGTATGTTATCTCTATCTATGGGATATGTAATTGCAACGAGGATATGTCTTTGGGTGTTTTTCTTTGGGTCTCTTTTAGCTGGTATTCTTCGGGCATGCAGGATTTGATTGCATATAGTCTTTAACTCTGGGAGTATCTCTTTGATGATGTCTTTGACAGTTGATTCTTCTTGGATATATCCTTCCTGGGTTTCTGGGACTCCAGTGATTCTTATGTTGTTTCTGTTGAGTTTATCAAAGACTTCTATTTTCATCTGTTTGCATGCCTTGAGTACTTTTTCCATTGCCTGTTCGTTTATCTTAAGGTTCTTTTCCAATTTCTTCTGTTGTGTTGAGTTTTTTTGCATCACTTCATCCAGTTCTCCAATTCTCTCCTCAGCTGCTGATATCCTGTTGGCAAGGCTATCCATTGAGGTTTTCAGTTGAGCAACCATGTTTTTCATATCTGTTATTTCAGTTTGGAGTTTTCTGATTTCTCTCTTTGTGTTCTCTTCAGATCGATCTATGCTCTTTTTGAGTTCTACGAACATATCCTATATTTCTATTCTAAACTCCTTATTCAGCAGCTTCAAAGTGTAGTTTTTTTGGGGTGTGTTTCCTAGGCCTCTGAGGAAACGTTTGGGGATTTAGAAGCACAGTTTCAGGCAGACCTATGCATAAAAGGAGTAATGCCACGTGGCGTTATTGGCTCATATGGGGGCCATAAGAGAAGACCAGCAATCCCCATGACATGGTTCAATCATAGGCATTAAACTGGGAGACTATTTCAACAAAATTCCTTGTTGAACAGCTCATAAAGAGAAGATAAAAAGTGGTTAGAATCGTCACTGAATATTTAGTAAGACTTATACATGTCACAGAAAAAACACAAAATATTTAAATGAAATACGTGTCCATTTTATGTCTTTTGAAACAGTTTGGGGTTGTTACACACAATGCATGTCTTTGGTCTGTGATTAGGATTGTGCAGTACTAAAGTTAAAAAGAGTAATGTGGGTTAGTGATGTTTGAGGGGGGTTAGAAAGTTAAGGAGTAAAAATGAGCTTTGTAGGGGTGTGGGAAATGGAAGAATAGAAAATGGACATTCTGGATACACAAAACAAATATAAAGATAAGGGATACTCTTAATACATGCAGTGCGCTCGGGGGCTCTAGCCCCCGTGCGGTTTTCCATATGTGGACTAGTCAGAAATTGCCAGTGACAAACTTAGCACAACCGAGCAAATCTCAGCACACTCCAAGTTAAGACCCACCATTTCTGGCCTCCTGGGCTGGAACACCAGAAGGCCTGGAGGCCGGGGGCAGAAGAGGGGAAGGCTGGGGGCCTATCAAGTCTCCCAGTGCAGCCAAGTTAGGGAGAAGGCCTTCCACATGGGGTCTCCCCAAACCCCAGCTCAAGAGAGGATGGATAGAGAGCCGAAAGCCAGAATGTGCCAGCCCTACACCCTGTGCCCTTCCCACTCTAGAGCTGGGGGAAGAGCGGGGAAAGCTTGGGACCCCATCCAGGAGGGCCCCCCGGACACCGACCTTGTCTGGCTGCCTGGGCTGCCACCCCAAAAGACCTGGAGGCCAGGGGCAGAAGAGGAGAACACCCAAGCTAGGGAGAAGGCCTTCCACATGGGTCTCCCCAAACCCCATGTGGCTAGAGCTAGCCTCCAGCTCAAGAGAGGATGGATAGAGAGCCTGAAGCCAGGATCTGCTTGCCCTACGCCCTGTGCCCTTCCCACTCTATATCAGGGGGAAGGGTGGGGAAAACTTGGGACCCCATCCAGGAGGGCCCCCCGACACCCACCTTGTCTGGCCGCTTGGGCTGCCACCCCAGAAGGCCTGGAGGCCAGGGGCAGAAGAGGAAAAGGCTGGGGCCTATCAAGGCTCCCAGAGCACTGAAGCTAGGGAGAAGGCCCTCCAAATGGGGTCTCCCCACACCCCATGCATCTAGAGCTAGCCTCCAGCTCAAGAGAGGATGGATAGAGAGCTTCAGCTTTTTTTTTAATATATATTTTTATTTTGATCATAGTGTCTTACATATTGTTGACAATAACATTTTAGGTACATATTTACATAAAATCAGGGGGGATTCCCATCACCACATTGTCCTCCCTACACCTCCGTTTTTGTCCTACCTCCCATTTCCTCATCCCTCACCCCCAGGGCGGCTAGAATATGTGGTCCCCTCTGTATCCAACCCACTACTTAGTAGTCTTGCACCTGTTTGGTCTTGATGCCTCCCTTATCTCCCCCTCTAACTGTAGGCAGGACTAACTAGTTCAAGTTGCGTGGTTTTGCCTGAAAAAGAGAAGATAAATAAACTGGGGTAAGAGTCTAATACTCCAAAAATGGGTGGAATCCTTCTAGAGGCTCTCATCATCGATTTGGGAGATGAAGGAGAAAAAGAAGGTGAAACACTCCACTAGTACCAAAAAAAAGTGTCAATTATCCAGTGAGGACTCCAGCTATATCGAGAAGCAACACAAAAAAACAGACGAAAAACAAAACAAAACCAAACAAACAAAAACAAACAAACAAACCAAAAACACGCCATGGTCTTGAAATAAGAAACATGGCATAGCACATAACGAAAGAAAAGAAAAGAAGAGAAAAAAATTAGTATAATTGGGGACAACGATTTCAATAATCACACCCAAACAGAGAAATCGACCAAAATAGATAGGTAAATAAAAATAATAATAACAATAATAAATGAAGGTAAAATATATATATATATATATATATATATATATATATATATAAAATAACCAAGGTTTTGTGCTTTTTGTATTTTTGTTTTTTCCCCTCCTGCCCTGGCACAGTAAATATTGGGGTCATTCAAAAAGGAATTCACTTGGCCTAAGAAATATGGGGTTTCTCCGTCCTTGGAGTATACTGTCATGGGATCAGCTCTAGACTTTGCTCAGGATCATTTATTCTCCCGGTGGTGTTTTTTTTGGTGTGTGGAAGACTTCTGCTCTGTCCAGGGTGATACAATCAGAGCTCTGTGTTTAGAGATCTCAGTATCTGCACAGATCCTGAGGTGGGACTTATGATGAAGTCAGTCTTTGTGGTTCTAGAGGTTCTGTTACCTCAGTGTTGTTTTAATCCATCTTCTGTGGTTGGTGATCTTGGTCTTTGCACTGAACCTAGGATGGCACCTAGGATAGCGTCTTTCTTTGTGCTTCCAGAAGCCCCATTCTGTTGCAGTTGTCTCTGTCAGACCTTTGGGACTGGGGATCCTGATTATTGTGCAAGTCATAGTTCAAACCCTAAACTAGGGCTTTTTTATTGGTCCCAAGATGTATACTGTCTGGTCGTGGTTCTAGTAGCCAGTCATCTGTAAGTCACGATCTTGGCTTTTGGACCTACCAAAGGGTGCCAAGTCTTCTGGTTTTGTCTTGTCGTTAGCTGGTAAGGTAGGCTAATCTGCTCTAAGGTCAAGTTGTTCACATTTTCCTCGTTGTCAGGATATCATGTTAGAGCTGGCCCTTGTTGTTGACCTAGCAGTATTAAGGCTGTCCCGGATGGAGTTTGTTTCCTGCAGCTGTTGTGAAGAGCTGTGCCGATTCTATGTCTGGGATCCAGGGTTCAAGGCTGAATGAATGGTATCTAATCACCTGAGGTCTAAGTTGATTCCACATGACATATTTTCAAGGTAGGAGATATTCCTGTATTGTAAACAACTATGAGTCCCTATCTCTAGTAGATAAGAGCTCTTTTTTTATATGTAAGATTTCCACTTTATTTAGTGTGTCTTTGCAGGGGGAAGTGGTGCTACATTATATTGTCGGTGTAGTTGTGGCTGGACAGAGGGGATAACAGACACAGGTCACATACCCAAAAATGATAAAAAAAATGATAAAAAAAGAAAAAAAAGAAATAAATAAAAATGTATGTGCTCGCAAATGTATATGTAGTACCAACATTTAAAAAAATAAATAAATAAATTTAAGAAAAAAAAAGAAGTAAAATGAGTTAGCGAAGTTTTTAAAGGACCAAAGTGGTGCAAAAAACTACCTTACATTTGGGGGAGAGCAGGTAACGAGGTGGTGTATTACAGGTCCTATGCCTATGTTGGAAGTACAGTTTTTCCCATTGTCTTTTGGGTTTTTCTTGTGATGTGTGGGTTCCCAGGCATCTTCCTATCACACCCCCTGACTTTCTTCAGGTTGGTAAAAATTTGCGGCAGAGGTCTTGGAAGAGTTCTTGCATTGGGGATACTTTTGGACCTAGGTCCGGTTTTAAGAAACAGTCCACGTTAGGGGGAGTTGGTAGGGAGGGCCTCGCAGCATGAGTCCGCAGGGGACTTGGCTGTCTTTTCTTGCCGGGGACGAGGTGTGGGTTTGACTAGGTGTCTCTTCTCTTGGGTGCTGGGTACTGGTTCGTTGGGGTAGGAGGTCGATCTTGTTGCCTAATAGATTAAGGACTGAGGGTGAAGTGTTTTAATATAGAGGGAGGTCTGGATGGGATTGAGGGGTGGAGGGATAGTTGGATTTCCAGAGGGGGGGAAAGGGTAAGGTGTATGGAAGGGGTAGGGAGGGAGAAAAGAGAAAAATACATTAGAAAGAAAGGGAGAAGAGGAAGGATAGAAAGTAAAGAAAAGAATAGAAAAAAAAAGTAAAAAAGAAAGTGGTGAGAAGAGAGGAGAGAATAGCAAGGGAATGTTAGTTTGCTTGAATGTGTTCAGTGAATAGAGCATGTAGTTTGAGTCTGTACATCGCTGTTACTGCTTCGGTGGTCTGACTGGTCACGTGCTTGAAACCCTAAAAGAAGGTAAACCTAGAGATAAAGTGTATGTTAAAGAGTTTTCTGTGGGCCATCTCGTAGTGCAAACTAGGTATGGTATCTCGTGTGGTATCCTGAGCTGCCATCTTAGCTTGTCCGCCCTTTGTATCCAAGAATGCCTGTGGACAGAAAAGCTGAGAGGTTATTTTAAATATATTAAGATAGAGGCATTAATACGTAGTGTTATGGGATGTTTCCATTAGAGTCAGTGGTTTGCCGTGGTATTCTTTACCTGTGTTCCTGTATACGATCTCTACAGGATTATTATGGGCCATTATTGTAGAAGGTTGATTACGTACCTGTTCTCTTCTGGTGTTGCTGTTTTCTTTGTGGTATAATGTGTAGTCGAGAGTTTGTGTTGTTCCTTTTTCATGTGTTTTGGGCACTGTTCCCAGGTATATGTTGAGTATTACAGTGTTTGGAGTTTCTACCCTGTTAGACCCTGTTATTTGATTGTTAAGTATTAGTTGTGATTGAGATGTATGTTCTATGTGCTTCAGAATAGTGCTACCATTCTGTGTTTATCTTTTGTCTTCTGACTTACTTTGTTTAACATAACATGAATTAGGTCCATCCACGTTGCTGCAAAATCTGATTGTATCGTTTCTGACTGCCATGTAATATTCCATTGTGTATAGATACAACATCTTAATGATCCATTCATCTGTTGTTGGACATCACGGTTGGTTCCAAGATTTGGCTATTATACTGAGTGCTGCGATAAATAGTGGGGTGCACACGTATTTTGGAATGAATGTTCTTCCAACTTGGGGGTATATACCTAGGAGTGCAATTGCTGGGTCAAAAGGGAGCTCAATTCTGAGTTCTTTGAGCACTCTCCAGACTGTTCTCCATAGATGTTGGACTAGGGGGCATTCCCACCAGCAGTGGATGAGAGTTCCCTTCATACCGCATCCCCGCCAACAAAGATTGTTCACAGTATTTTTGATGTGAGCCATCCTCACTGGTGTAAGGTGGTATCTCATTGTTGTCTTGATTTGGATCTCTCTGATGATGAGTGAAGGTGAGCATGTTTTCATGTGTTTGCTAGCCATCCTTCTGTCTTCCTCAGAGAAGTGTCTATTCATTTCTTCTCCCCATTTTTTATGGCTTTATTTGGTTTTGAGGGGCTCAGTTTTCTGAGTGCTTTGTAAGTTCTAGATATCAGCCCTTTATCTGATATGTCTAGTGAAAAGATTTTTTCCCATTCTGTTAACTGTCTTCTTGCATTAAGTAAGGTTTCTTTCACCATGCAGAAGCTTTTTAGTTTGATGTAGTCCCATTTGTTTATGTTTGATGCTAAGGTTCTTGCCATTGGTGCTCCATTCTCGAAGACCTTTTTGATATATAGGTCTTCGAGTGTTCTCCCTATTTTATTCTCGATAAACTTTATAGATTTGGGTCTGATTTCAAGGTCTTTGATCTATTTTGAGTTGACTTTTGTATAAGGAGTGAGGTATGGGTTGATTTTCACTTTTGTACATGTGGTTTTCCAGTTGTACCAACACCATTTTTTGAATAGGCTTTCTTTGTTCCATTTCAGATTCTTGCCTCTTTTATCAAATATTAGTTGGCTATATATCTGGGGGTTTATGTCTGGGAATTCTGTCCTGACCCACTGGTCTGAGGTCCTGTTCCAGTACCATGCTGTTTTGATTACTATGGCTTTATAGTATAGTTTCAAGTTAGGTAAGGAGATTCCACCCAGCTTCTTGTTTTTCAGTATGCGGTTGGCTATCCTTGGTCTTTTGTGGTTCCAGATGAATTTTGTGATTGATTGTTATATTTCTTTAAAGAATTGTGTCTGGATTTGGATAGGGATTGCATTAAATCTATATGGAAGTTTGGGTAGGATAGTCATTTTGACTATGTTAATTCTACCTATCCATGAGCATGGGATGTTCTTCCATTTCTTTAGATCGTCTTCAATTTATTTCTGGAGTGTTTTGAAGTTTCCCTGGTATAGGACTTTCACTTCTCTCGTAAGGTTGATTCCTAGATACTTGATATTTTTTTGATACTATCTTAAATGGAATTGTATTTTTTTTTTTTTTTTTGGTTTTTGGGCCACACCCGGTGACGCTCAGGGGTTACTCCTGGCTATGCGCTCAGAAGTCGCTCCTGGCTTGGGGGACCATATGGGATGCCGGGGGATCGAACCGCGGTCCTAGGCTAGCGAAGGTAAGGCAGGCACCTTACCTTTAGCGCCACCGCCCGGCCCCGGAATTGTATTTTTAATCTCTCTCCTCAACTTCATTGTTTGTTTATAGAAACGCTACTGTCTTTTGTGTATTGACTTTGTATCCAGCCACTTTGCTGTATTGGCTGATTGTTTCTAGGAGTTTTACTGTGGACTCTTTAGGGTTTTTGATGTATATCATCATATCGTCGGCAAATAGAGATAGCTTGTGTTCCTCTTTCCCTATTTGAATTCCTTTGATTCCCTTCTCTTGTTGGATTGCTATTGCTAGGACTTCTAAGGTTATATTGAATAAGAGTGGAGAGAGTGGACAGCCTTGCCTAGTTCCTGACCTTAGTGGGAATGCTTCCAGTTTCTCGCCATTAAGTATAATGTTGGCTGTAGGCTTTTCATATATAGCTGTAACTATCTTGAGGAAAGTTCCTTCTAACCCTATTTTGCTGAGTGTCTTTAACATGAAAGGATGTTGGATTTTGTCAAACGCCTTCTCTGCATCGATTGATATGATCATGTGGTTTTTGTCTTTCATGTTGTTGATGTGATGTATCAAATTGATTGATTTGCGTATGTTGAACCAACCTTGCATTCCTGGTATGAATCCCACTTGATCGTGATGTATGATCTTTTTGATGAAGTGTTGGATTCGGTTTGCTAAGATTTTGTTAAGTATCTTTGCATCTATGTTCATGAGTGAGATTGGTCTGTAGTTTTCTTTTTTGCTGGTGTCTTGCCTTCTTTGGGAATGAGTGTGATATTAGCCTCATAAAAGGAGTTGGGGAGGATTCCTGTTTTTTCTATGGTTTGGAAAAGCCTATGGAAAAGTGGCAGTAAGTCTTCTTGAAATGTTTGATAGAATTCACCTGTAAATCCATCTCGGCCTGGGCTTTTGTTCTTAGGGAGTTTTTTAATTACATCTTCAATTTCCTCTGAGGTGATTGGTCTGTTTAGGCTTTCTAGATCTTCCTTTTCCAGTCTTGGAAGAGGGTGTTTGTCTAAGAATCTGTCAATTTCTACTGGGTTCTCTAACTTAGTTGAGTATAGTTGTTCATAATATGATCTCAAGATATGTTTTATTTCTTGGGGTTCTGTTGTAATCTCTCCCCTTTCATTTGTGATCCTACTTATTTGGGTGTTTTCCCTCTTTTTTTTTGGTGAGTTTTGCCAATGGTTTGTCTATCTTGTTTATTTTTTCGAAAAACCAACTCCTGGTCTCATTGATTTTTTGTATTGTTTTCTTGGTTTCGATGTTGTTTATTTCTGCTCTGGTTTTTATTATTTCTTGCCTTCTGGTTGTGGTTGGATTTCTCTGTTGCTGTTGTTCCAATTCTTTGAGGTGATCTTCTAAACTGTTGGTTTTTTTATTTTCCTGTTTCTTGACATAGGCCTGTATTGCTATGAGTTTCCCCCTAATTATTGCTTTTGCTGTGTCCCATAAATTTTGACATGTTGTCTCTTCATTGTCATTTGTCTCAAGGAATCTTTTTATTTCTTCCTTGAGTTGTTCTTTGATCCAGCTGTTGTTGAGCAGCATGTTGTTTAATCTCCAGGTATTAGTTTTTCTCCATTGCTTCTTCTTGACATCAATTTTAACCTCTGTTGCATAGTGATCTGAATGGGTACTTCTTATGATCCTTACCTTTGTGGTCTTATATAGGTTGGCTTTTTATGCTAAGACATGGTCTATTCTGGAGAAGGTTCCATGTGGGTTTGAGAAGAATGTGTATTCTGCTTTCTGGGGATGGAGGGCTCTATATAAATCTATTAGCCCTAAATCTTCTAATTTTTCATCTAGAGCTCTTATTTCTTTGCTATTTTTCTGTTTGGTGGATCTGTCCAGTGGTGATAGTGGAGTATTGAGGTCCCCTACTATTATCACATTTCCCTTCATGTGTTTCTCCAGGTTTGCCAGTAGTTGCCTCACATATTTTGCTGATTCTACATTAGGTGCATAGATATTGACCAGGGTTAGTGTTTCTTGATCTAATGTTCCCCTGATCAGTAAGTAGTGACCCTCTTTGTCTCTGATCACTTTCTTGAGGTTGAATACAATTTGGTCAGATATAAGAATGGAAGTCCCTGCTCTTTTTTGTTTTCCATTGGCCTGAATAATTACTTTCCATCCTTTTATTCTAAGCCTGTGCTTATCCTGTAACTGTAGGTGTGTTTCTTGCAGACAGCAGAAGTCCGGTTTATTTTTCCTAACCCAGTTCTCTACTATGTGTCTTTTAATTGGAGAGTTTAGTCCGTTCACATTTAGGGAAATTATTGATAGAGAGGACTGTTGTGCAGTTGTATTGTGTGGAGTGGTTGTTGTTACAATCGGGGGTTTGGATTGTGTAATTCATCTCTGAGTAAGTCGCTTAGGATTGGCTTAGTTTGTACAAATAGTTCAAGTTCGTTCATGTTTGAGAATGTTTTTAGTCTGCCCTCCCATATGAATGATAGTTCTGCTAGGTATTGGACCCTGGGTTAAAAATTTCTTTCATTCAGTCGTGTAAATATGTCATTCCACTGTCTTCTTGCTTGAATTATTTCAAATGGGAGATCCGGTTTGATTCTTATGTCCTTTCCTTTGTACTTGAGGTTTTGTTTCTCCCTTATTGCTTTCAGGAGTTCCTCTTTCTCTTTGTTTTTTTTTTTTTTCCATTTGGATTATTATGTGTCTTGGTGTTGGCTTATTAGGGTCTATTTTATTAGGGACCCTCTTGACTTCCTGGATTTGTCCTGAAGTGTCTTTCCAGAGGGTGGGGAATTTCTCTGTTATTATCTCCCTGACTACCTGTTCTTCCCCCTTCCTTATTTCCTCCCCTTCTGGTATACCCAGAATTCTTAGATTGTTTCTTTTGTCTTTGTTCATTAGATATTGGATTTTTCCTTCCAGTGCTTTGCCTTTTATTTCTTTGTTGGTTTCTTGATCTTTTTTTGATTGTAGTTTTCCTTCGAGATCTTCGATGTGCTTCTCCAACTCTGTGTTTCTGCTCGTACCGCTTGTTACTTTGTCTTTTAAGTCCTTCACTTCTTTTTGTATGGAATCTCTCATGTTCTTTGACATTTCTTCTTTAATTTGGCTGATTCTTTCGTCCATGGATTTCTTATACTCGGTTGCTAGGGTTTCTTCCATTTCTTTTAGTAATTCTTGCATTTCCTTCCTCATGACTGCTTTTAGGTCTTCTTCCCATGGATCTGTGCATTTTGGTGGACTTGGAAACTTGATAGGGTTTGTCATGTTGTCTCCAGTTATCAGGGATCTCCTTGATTTATGCATAATTCTTTGTATTTAATGGTGTGTTTTGGAGTGCTGTGGCTTCTAATTTCGGCCTGCTTTGTCATTCTTGTAGTATGATCTTTCTACATGTTCTGGTGGGGTTCATTAGTTAGAAAAAGCACGCGGCTGCAAAGCGAAGCAGAGCGATTGTGTTCTTCTGGAGCCCATGGCTGCTGTGGTACCTCTAGGAGACAGTTTTCACTGGATCTTTCTTGGCCTGTCTGTTGTGGATCCTCTGGGACACAGTTTTTGCTGGGTCTTTCTTGCCCTCCTCACTAGAATTTCAGGGGACAGAAGAGCAAATGGGCAGATGCAGCGAGAGATTTTTTTCAGTCTTTCTCCTTGTAGGTAAGTACACAGCAGGGTCAGACAGCACTCTCCTTCACAGGGAGGGGGGAAGAGAGAGAGAGAGAGAGAGAGAGAGAGAGAGAGAGAGAGAGAGAGAGAAAGATTACCTGTCTGCTGTGGAGTCTCTGTGGAGTCTCTAGGAGACAGTTTTTGCTGGGTCTTTTCTTCATTTTCCAGTTTCTTAGGTTGTGTCATTAAGTTACTTATATAGGCCTTTTCTTCCTTTCTGGTGAATGCTTGCAAAGCTATAAATTTTCCTCTTAGTACAACTTTTGCTATGTCCCAAAGATTCTGATAATTTATGTCTTCATTCTCATTTGTTTCCAAGAATCTTTTGATTTTCTCTTTGATTTCATCTCTGACCCACTGGTTGTTCAGCAGTGAACTATTTAATTTCCAGATTTTAAAGTTATTTTTCCACGTCTGCTTGTAATTCACCTCTATTTTCAGTGCTTTATGGTTTGAGAAGATGGCAAAAAACTTTATTCTTGATTTTATGAAGGTATGTTTTTTGGTTTAATATATAGTCAATCTTAGAGAATGTCCCATGTGCATTGGAGAAGAATGTGTACATTGTATTCTGGGGGTAAAGAGCTCTCTCTATATATACTATGCCACTCTCTTCTATTTATTCCTGCAGAGTCAGTATATCTTTGTCAAATTTTAGCCTGGTTAACATATCAAGTTATCACAATAGTGTTAAAATTCCCACTTTTTTTTTTCTTTTTGGTTTTTGGGCCACACTGGGTGACGCTCAGGGGTTACTCCTGGGTATGCACTCAGAAGTCGCTCCTGGCTTTGGAGACCATATGGGATGCTGGGGGATCAAACCGCGGTCAGTCCTAGGCTAGCACAGGCAAGGCAGGCACCTTACCTCTAGCGCCACCGTGCTGGCCCAAAATTCCCACTATAATTGTGCTGCTACCTGATGTCTTTTCAAGTTTATCATCAGTTGTTTTAAGTATTTTGCTGGCCCCTCACTGTGTGCATGTATGTTTAGAAGTGTGATTTATTTTTGGTGTACACATCCCTTCATAGATAAGAAATAACCTCCAGATTACTCTGGTAATTCCTTTTACTTCAGGAACCACTGGAATATGTTGTGATTTTCATGCTTTGTGAATCTTCCCTCAAAAGGGCATTACCTAGGACTTGCTTTTAATCAATAGAATATGGCAAACAAGACAGTGTACACAGACTAAGGTGCTCCTTTTGTAGGGCTCTTTTATACACATCGTAGCTTTGAAGATGTCAACTGCCATGTTCTTGAGTACATATATTGGGAGGCCCTTAGACCTCCAGTCAATAGCCTTCAGCCAATAACCATCAAGAAAATGAAATTCGTAGAGTTTTGAGAACTAAGTTTTGCCCACAAGCTCTTCTAGTATAACCGTCAACCTCAGAAGATGACTCCAGTGTCACCACATGAGCTTCTAAGCAAATACCCCATTAAATGTCCACACTCCTGATCTACAGACAGTCCGATTTGTTGTAATTTGTTATATAGTAAGTGAAAGCTTATAGACAACATGACTTACTCCAAATAGCTGCACCTGGGGTCGGCATTTTATTTTTCTTTAGCTAAGAGGCTGCAAACACTTGTGTGTTATATGTAGTGCCATGCACTCTCTCCACTACTCTTGTCTCTATGTGAGATGAGCTATGTTCTTTGGAATTTTCATTGCTTTACAGTGCTGATTTTCACTCTAAGAAAGGAAGTTTCGGGGCCGGAGAGATAGCATGGAGGTAAGGCATTTACCTTTCATGCAGAAGGTCATCGGTTCGAATCCCGGCGTCCCATATGGTCCCCCGTGCATGCCAGGAGCAATTTCTGAGCACAGAGCCAGGAAAAAACCCCTGAGCATTGCCGGGTGTTACACAAAAACAAAAAAAAAAAAAAAAAAAAAAAAAAAAAAAAAAAAAGAAAGGAAGTTTCTTTTCCTTTTTTTGCACATAAAGGGTTTATTTTAAATGTTTTAAGGATAGGATAGAGTTACATCATAATTTTAAAAATTACTTACAGAATTAACAGATTTATAGATTATACTTCTAAATGCAGAGAACAGAGAACTGTCTACACATTGTATAAAATAAAATTAAAATAAAAAAATGAATTCAAGCTTGAATGATGAGGTTGTTTGCCTAAGTTTAAATGCGAACATGAAGACCTCTGAAGTCTACACATTCATTCAAACTGCACTAAGATGGAAAATACAAAGAGCGCAGCATATCCAAGGAACCACAGGTATTTTGACAATAATTATTTTTCTGTTATAATAATTGTTCCTATTCGTCGTTGGAGAACTTTCTTTCCCTTTTAAAACAGACAATCAGCTAAAGAATGTTTTCAGGCACTACAATTTGCGGCAATCAGAACCCTCTTCAAATGGGTCTACAGCATTCAGAGATTCAGGCCCAATGCATTTTGGGGTTTGGCACAAAAATGAGACTAGAAATGAAATCTGGTTTAGAACTGTGATTGTTCACAAATGCACAGTCCCTCCGAATGCTGTATGATATACACAACTGGAAATCAGCTCCTGCTGGCACTACATTTGCTTTAACAGTGCATTTTAATCTTACAATCACTAAAACAGCACAGTAAGAAAATGTACAGAGAACAGAAAACAAATTAAAAAAAAAACAACAACAACAACAAAAATAACCTAAGTATCTTCCACATGCAGTTCTAGTTAGTTACACTGGACATTCTACTTAGAATAGATCATGCAAAAAAGAATGGTTAGCTTGTAAGGTTTTTCTTTGAAGCTTCCTGTGGCAGCCAGACATCATCACACACACACACACACACACACATGACACAATAATACTATAGCAGGTCAATGAGGAAGGTCGATACGTTTTATACAGTCATGTCTTGTGGTGTCACAAGTCCCATAATAAGTTTTGGGAATTGATGTCAGAGTCCAAGAACAAGGAACCAACATTCAGGTACCAGGAAGAGGCAAGCAGTGCATGCAGATCGGAAACATGAGCCTAAAATCAAGCCTGAAACACTCGGCTAGGGAGTAGAAAAGTCAAAGCGCCACCAGGTGTGGTTTAAGCCACTGGGGAGAAAAACAAAAGTCGGGGAAAGAAACCGAAAACAAAACAAACAAAACCCCTTCCCCTTCCTTCAGCCCTCAAGGCAATAAATGGAACAATATTAAAATAATGAAATAATAATCACATCAAAGTCATCTAGAGTGGCAGACTGTGTGGTATTAAAGTTGTTAAAGGTACTTGCAGAACAATCACAATGCAAGTCACTAATTAATGCTGAAAATGTTTCAACTGACCCACCTTGGCCCATCCCTACAGGATGTTCCCCAAGAACTTTGCCTCTTGGTTGTAAGTAATTGTACTGTGAACTGCACTGGACACACACATTCTCCAGGTGTGCTGAAGCTGGACGAGCTTGGTCCGGAGATTCACATGCAGACTCTTAACAGGACCACCAGTACAAACAGGTGAAATCTGCTAAAACTCAGGGGTGAAGGAGAGTGTCAGTGTACCCAACACCCATTCCTGCTACAGCGTAGGGGTAAGGGCAGCGTCTGGGTACCCAACACCCACACTTACAAAGCACAGGGGGCAAAGAGTATTAGAGTCCCTGCCACCCACACCTCTCAAACACAGGACTAAAGGCAGTGTCCAGGGACTCACCCCCTAAACCTGCTCAAGCATGGGGGTGAGGGCAAGTGTGTCCAGGTCTGGGTCCCCTTCATCCGAAAAGCTTGTTTGGCAGCACACTGCTTGAGAACAAGGAGCTGTAGGCATTCAGGGGTGAGTTGCGTCCAGTCGCACAAGGCACATGCCTTCCGGAAGTCAGAGAACCAGAGAGTGAGGCCTTGGTACCAGAGCTCAATAACCATGCTGAAGCCACTCAGACCTCTGGTGGAACTCTTATAGCCTTTTGCTCAAATCTTGGGTAAGATAAATTTCAATCTCTACAAGAGACAGGTTCCACCTTTCTCCTCTCAAATGCCAGGGCTCACCCAAAATACAGTGATCAATAGCTATATTTTGCTACTAAGCCAACTACTTTGGGGCTGTATTTCAATTAAAACAAACAAAACCCCACCTACCTTGCAGGCAGGATTAACCCACATTAGGATTCTGTGGCTAAGGTTCACTATTGGTCATACTCCACAACTTACAGTGAATGGGTGACGCTAATGTGGCAGAGTCCACTGATGCAATGAAGCTACGTCAACAGCACACCATGAGCAAGAACAAACAGCACCGAAAAAAGGTGTCAAGAGACTTCAGCTGTTATTTTGACTAGACATACTTTGTGGAGAAGAGCTGGGGGAGTGGAGGAAGAGAGGGTAGGAGTGTGAACCTTCTGGCATAAGCACACATAAGTCATTATAGTAATGCAAGAGTCCCAGAGAACTGGAGCAGGCAACATCAACCATTCTATGACGAATGTTTCTAACAAAAGCACCAAGCTCTTCAGAGAACTTACCACATACACACAAACCACTTCTGTACTGTTGCCTTTGAAATCCATGTACTAAAATCCAGATAGCTGATTTGTACAAACAGTGGGTCATGTACTGTCCAAACTGTATCTGTATTACACGGTTTGAACCAAGTACCTGGGGCTTTATAAAAAAAAAAGTATTGGGCTCCCTGTGTGTGACACCAGGCGGGGAAAATCCGCGAAAGTACACCGGCCCAGTGGGGCTCAGCTGTGAAAGACTGTGAGTGTGACCTGTCTATGTTTGTCTACTGTCCTCTTGCGTGAAACTCTTGCGAGTGGGGCAAAAAGAGGCTCCAGAGGAGCACGGCCGCTCCGCTTCGCTACGCGGCCGTGCACTCTTTCTAAGGAAAGAACTCCATTGCAACAAGAAGGAAAAATCACACTAAGAACGGCGCTATATCATAGAAGCAAACATTTCTCTCTGGACTGTCTTCTCTGTTGCATGCTCGGGCCTAAGATTTGACCCAGTGTGAGGCTTCATCCACGGAGGACTCCCCTCCCTTAGAGGCAAGTCAGCCCATCCAGAAAGGGAGGAGCCAGAGGAGTGTGCTGCCTACATCATATAGACAATGAATACCACTACAACACGTAGAAAAACCCACAATACAAGTGTGACAATGGGGAAACAACGCAGGCCAGCATGAGACATAGAGAATGAAGATGACAATTCTGAGGACCAGATAATGACTGAACAACTAATCAACCTCTCAGATAAGGACTTTAGACTAGCAATATGGAAGGTGCTCAACAGACTCCAAGAAACCATGGATCGAGTTGAACAGAACACTAATAAGAACCAAGAAAATATGAAGGCAGAAATGACAAAACTCCAAACTGAAATAACATGTCAACTAACAGGACTGAAAAAGTCAGTAAACGAAGTGAATGACAAAATGGATAAGCTCTGGGACAGGGTATCAGAAGCTGAGAATAGACTTGGTGCTGTGGAAGATGAGATACATAACAATTCCATACAGCAGGAGAGATTGGACAAAAAACTTAAAGCAAATGAGCAGACAATGGAAAAATTAGTCAAAGAATGGGAACAGACGAAAATAGAAGTCTATGATAAGATCAACAGAAACAACTTAAGAATCATTGGAGTCCCAGAGACCCAGGAAGAAAATTTCCAGGAAGAATCAATGGTCAAGAACATCATTAAAGAGAAACTCCCAGAGCTAAAGAATATATGTGATCAAATCCTGCATGCCCGAAGAGTACCAACCAAAAGAGACCCCAGAAAAACCACCCCAAGACACATCCTAGTCACAATGACAAATCCCACAGATAGAGACAGAATTCTGAAAACAGCAAGATCAAAAGGGGAAATCATGTTCAAGCAAGCTTCCCTGAGATTTACAGCAGACCTGTCACCAGAAACACTCAATGCCAGAAAGCAGTGGTGGGATATTGTGACAAGACTGAATGAAATGAATGCTTCACCCAGAATACTATACCCAGCAAAACTCACTTTCCGGTTTGATGGAAGAATACATGGTTTCACAGACAAAAAACAGCTCAGAAACTTCACAGACACAAAACCAGTCTTAAGAGAAAAACTGAAAGACCTAATCTAAGACAAGACTACCCAAAAGACACACCAAATTTTGAAATAAAGATGGCGTTAAATCCCAGGACAATTCTTTCTCTCAACGTCAATGGACTAAATGCACCAGTTAAGAGACACAGAGTGGCTAAATGGATCAAAAAACTCAATCCAACCTTCTGCTGCCTACAAGAAACGCACCTGAATAGTCAGAACAAACATAGACTCAAAATAAAAGGCTGGAGAAAAGTTATCCAAGCAAACAACACCCATAAAAAAGCTGGAGTGGCCATACTAATATCAGATAATGCAAACTTTATACTAAGGAATGTTGTAAGGGACAAAGACGGACATTTTATATTAATCAAGGGGTACGTAGAGCAGGAAGAATTCACTCTCCTAAACATATATGCACCGAATGAGGGGCCAGCAAAATATTTAATACAACTGTTGACAAATCTGAAAAATAATATCAACAACAACACAATAATTGTGGGGGACCTTAACACGGCTTTGTCAACACTGGACAGGTCAACCAGACTGAAACCCAACAAGAATATACTAGACCTGAGGAGAGAAATGGAAGAAAGAGGCCTAGTGGATATATATAGGACACTCCATCCCCAGAAACCTGGATACACATTCTTCTCCAATGTACATGGGACATTCTCCAGGATAGACTACATGCTGGCACATAAAACATACCTCCATAAGATCAAGAGGATAGAAATTTTGCTGACTACCTTCGCTGACCACAAGGCTCTGAAATTATTTGTGAACTCCAAAGGGACTCAGAAGAAACACTTTAACACCTGGAAGTTAAACAGCCTCATGCTCAATAACCAGTGGGTCCGAGATGAAATCAAGGAGGAAATAAAAAGGTTCCTGGAAACAAATGACAATAAAGACACAAACTCTCAGAACTTATGGGACACAGCAAAAGCAGTACTGAGAGGAAAATTTATAGCTTTGCAAGCACACATCAGGAAGGAAGAAGGAGCTTACCTGAGTAGCTTAATGACACAGCTAATAGAACTAGAAAATGCTCAACAAAAGGACCCAAGAATAGGAAGACAGAAGGAAATAACAAAGCTGAGAGCAGAAATCAACGAAGTGGAAACTCAAAAAACAATCCGAAAGATCAACGAAAGCAGAAGTTGGTTCTTTGAAAAAATAAACAAGATTGATAGACCACTGGCAAACCTAACAAAGAAAGAGAGAGAGAGAAACTTGATAACTCATATCAGGAATGAAAAAGGAGAGATCACTACTGATATGACAGAGATTCAAAGGGTAATCAGAAACTACTTTGAAAAACTCTATGCCACTAAAAATGAGAACCTGGAAGAAATGGATAAATTCTTGGACTCTTATAATCTTCCACGGTTGAAGGAAGAGGATGTAGCATATCTAAACACCCCCATCACCATTGATGAAATTAAAACAGTAATCAAATGTCTACCGAAAAACAAAAGCCCAGGTCCAGATGGATTCACTAATGAATTCTATCAAACTTTACAAGAGGAACTACTGCCAATCTTGGCAAGACTCTTTAATGAAATTGAACAAACAGAAACACTTCCAAATAGCTTTTATGAAGCCAACATCACCTTGATACCTAAACCAGACAGAGACGCTACCAAAAAAGAAAATTACAGACCAATATCACTGATGAATGCAGATGCAAAGATCCTCAACAAAATCCTGGCAAACAGGATTCAATGCCTCGTTAAGAAGATCATCCACTACGATCAAGTAGGTTTCATCCCAGGAATGCAAGGCTGGTTTAACATCCGTAAATCTATCAACATAATACACAACATCAATAACAAGAAAAATAAAAACCACATGATCATATCAATAGATGCAGAGAAAGCATTTGATAAGGTCCAACACCATTCTTGATCAAAACTCTCAGCAAGATGGGAATGGAGGGAACCTTTCTCAATATAGTGAAGGCCATCTACCACAAGCCAGTGGCAAATATTATCCTCAATGGAGAAAAACTGAAAGCCTTCCCTCTAAATTCTGGCACAAGACAAGGCTGTCCTCTCTCACCACTCCTATTCAACATAGCACTGGAAGTACTTGCTATAGCGATTAGGCAAGAAAAGGATATCAAGGGAATCCAAATAGGAAAGGAAGAAGTCAAGCTCTCACTGTTTGCAGATGACATGATACTCTACTTAGAAAACCCTAAAGACTCTATCAAAAAGCTTCTAGAAACAATAGACTCATATAGCAAGGTGGCAGGCTACAAAATTAACACACAAAAATCAATGGCCTTTCTATATACCAATAGTAATAAGGATGAAATGGACATTAAGAAAACAACCCCATTCACAATAGTACCACACAAACTCAAATATCTTGGAATCAACTTGACTAAATATGTGAAGGACCTATACAAAGAAAACTATAAAACTCTGCTCCAAGAAATAAGAGAGGACACACGGAAATGGAAACACATACCCTGCTCATGGATTGGCAGGATTAACATCATCAAAATGTCAATACTCCCCAAGGCATTATACAGATTTAATGCCATCCCTCTAAAGATACCCATTACATTCTTCAAAGAAGTGGATCAGACACTTTTGAAATTCATTTGGAACAATAAACACCCTCGAATAGCTAAAGCAATCATTGGGAAAAAGAATATGGGAGGAATTACTTTTCCCAACTTTAAACTGTACTACAAAGCAACAGTTATCAAAACAGCATGGTATTGGAATAAGGATAGGTCCTCAGATCAGTGGAATAGGCTTGAATACTCAGAAAATATTCCCCAGAGATACAACCATCTAATTTTTGATAAAGGAGCAGGAAATCCTAAATGGAGCAGGGAAAGCCTCTTCAACAAGTGGTGTTGGCACAATTGGATAGCCACTTGCAAAAAATTAAACTTAGACCCCCAGCTAACATCATGTACAAAGGTAAAATCCAAATGGATTAAAGACCTCGATATCAGCCCCAAAACCATAAGATATATAGAACAGCACATAGGCAAAACACTACAGGACATTACAGGCATCTTCAAGGAGGAAACTGCACTCTCCAAGCAAGTGAAAGCAGAGATTAACAGATGGGAATATATTAAGCTGAGAAGCTTCTGCACCTCAAAGGAAATAGTGCCCAGGATACAAGAGCCACCCACTGAGTGGGAGAAACTATTCACCCAATACCCATCAGATAAGGGGCTAATCTCCAAAATATACAAGGCACTGACAGAACTTTACAAGAAAAAAACATCTAACCCCATCAAAAAATGGGGAGAAGAAATGAACAGACACTTTGACAAAGAAGAAATACGCATGGCCAAAAGACACATGAAAAAATGTTCCACATCACTAATCATCAGGGAGATGCAAATCAAAACAACGATGAGATACCACCTCACACCCCAGAGAATGGCACACATCACAAAGAATGAGAATAAACAGTGTTGGCGGGGATGTGGAGAGAAAGGAACTCTTATCCACTGCTGGTGGGAATGCTGTCTAGTTCAACCTTTATGGAAAGCGATATGGAGATTCCTCCAAAAACTGGAAATCGAGCTCCCATACGATCCAGCTATACCACTCCTAGGAATATACCCTAGGAACAGAAAAATACAATACAAAAACCCCTTCCTTACACCTATATTCATTGCTGCTCTATTTACCATAACAAGACTCTGGAAACAACCAAGATGCCCTTCAACAGACGAATGGCTAAAGAAACTGTGGTACATATACACAATGGAATATTATGCAGCTGTCAGGAGAGATGAAGTCATGAAATTTTCCTATACATGGATGTACATGGAATCTATTATGCTGAGTGAAATAAGTCAGAGAGAGAGAGAAAAACGCAGAATGGTCTCACTCATCTATGGGTTTTAAGAAAAATGAAAGACACCCTTGTAATAATAATTTTCAGACACAAAAGAGAAAAGAGCTGGAAGTTCCAGCTCACCTCAGGAAGCTCACCACAAAGAGTGATGAGTTTAGTTAGAGAAATAACTACATTTTGAACTGTCCTAATGTTGAGAATGTATGAGGGAAATGTAGAGCCTTTTTAGGGTACAGGCGGGGGTTGGGTGGGGAGGAGGGAGATTTGGGACTTGGGTGATGGGAATGTTGCACTGGTGATGGGTGGTGTTCCTTTTATGACTGAAACCCAAACACAATCATGTATGTAATCAAGGTGTTTAAATAAAAAAAATTATGCATAAAAAAAGTATTGATGATTTAAAAAAAAGTAAACAATTTTTTTTACAAAGTTTCTAATTACAGGCAGCCTTTTACCCAGACTTGTATTTTGTAAAAGTTTTGAGGTGGTCTTTATTTTTTCGAAAGTGATTCATATCTTGATCTATGGTTTAAAGCCTCCAGATTGAAAAGGTGCTCTGAACCTGACTTTCAAAAAAGGCTAAACATCTTTATATGCCAAAATTCATTTTAAATAAATAGCAGTAATATAGTAAATTATGACTGACTTGGATCAAGCACTCCCGTTAAACTGGAGATTATTTAACCCCTGTCCCAATCCACAAAAGACTGCCAAATGATTTTTGTGTGTGCATACAGATCTCTGTGTATTAGTACATATATATGTATACACACAGATATATAGATAGATATAGATACATACATATCTCAAAAAGGCAGTAACAAAAACACCAAACTATGCTTGCATTGTGGCAGCAGAATATGAGAGTTCTTAAGAATGAAGGGGAAGATGGATAAGGTTGATCAGTTTTAAATGTATACTAGCTGAATTTTTACCAAACTTGCCTGTAACTCCCCTCCTAATAAACAGACTTATTTTAAGAGGAAGGAGTTCCTTACACAAAATGCTCTGTGTTCACATAAATTTGTACTACTCAGAGCAAAACCAGTTCTGCTGCAGAGATTGTGTGTTCGCAGCAGAGACATTTTAGCTTTCATTAAACTGGAAAGCAATCAAGTCTTTATGTCTACAAATTATACATTTAATAGTTCCACAAATTTGGCCAAGTTCATATGACATCTAGGATGTTTTCACCAAATCGTAGACATAGATATGGAAATCGTCATCAAACTTGATGAAGAAGACAGAGTTTGGCTTCTACTTGATGGATGACCATGCCACTTCTTTTAGAGCCGTCTTCTTTGGCATATTCCACTTGTTTGCCTACCAGGCTGTCCACAACTTCGCCTGGTTCCCTTTCTGCTGGAGGTGAATCATTAGAGCCAGGCATTATGCAAAAATCACCTTCTTTATAATCGTCTAAAAGCTGGTACATGTACAAGACAGGATCTTTCTCATAGGTTATATAAAACCATGTGTTCATTATTGGTTCACATGCTAACACCATTCCCCTCCACTCGTCTTTAGAACCATTTTTAGTCTCAAACATGTGCTCTACAGCTTTGCCAATCATTGTGTCTGCCATTTTTTTCTTTTTCTGATTTCGTTCAATTTACCTTCTTTGGATGGAGGGGACTGCTGTACCTACGTGCTCATAGTATTCAGGGTAAACTTAATTTCTCTTGTGATCAGCCTCATTTTCTTCTTTACACACCTTCTTTTCTTTTATAAAAATAATTAATTTATGGGCCCGGAGAGATAGCACAGCGACTTTTGCCTTGCAAGCAGCTGATCCAGGACCAAAGGTGGTTGGTTCGAATCCCGGTGTCCCATATGGTCCCCCGTGCCTGCCAGGAGCTATTTCTGAGCAGACAGCCAGGAGTCACCCCTGAGCACTGCCAGCTGTGGCCCCAAAACAAAAAAAATTAATTTATTTAAGCACCATAATCACCAAATTGTTCAATAATTTTCAGTCAAACAATGTACACCTCTCTTCACCAGTGCACATTTCCTGTCACCAGTGTCCCCAATATCCTTCTTCCCCCCGTGTCATTTTTTTCTCATGTCTCTTCTCATACACCCCCTTAATACTTCAATCTTGTATCTATTGATTAGTAGTTCACTGGACATTGATATGAAGAGCATGATGGTGTTTGGGGTTTGGACTTTCGTATCAAACAGACCTAGGTTTGATTCTTGCCTCTTATCAGAGAGAACTTTTATCTCTTTCAGGTGTGTGAGGTAAAATTTTTCACTATGCAGTTTTAGATTCTCTTATTCAGCCAAAATATCCCAAAGTAGAGAGTATAGTTTTGTATTGTCCAGTAAGGAAGAAGGAACTAGTAATTGTGGGCACATCTTCCTGTTTCTCCTCCTGAAATCTGCATATACTGATATCTTCTGGGGTTCCTTGATTTTGACCCAGGTCTTGCTGAGACCAGTGCTGCCTGGGATGGGTGAGAAAGCATGACTTTCTTACTCAATGAGTAGGCCCACTGAGTGCTCTATGAGGCTGGCTCTTCAGCATAGTGTTAATCAGGAACAGGATGAAGACTTCAGTATTTGCAGTTTGTCACATTAATTAAAAAATTAGGTGCCATAACTTATAATACTGTTAATAATAGGTTTTTATGTGCACACTATTATAGGAGCACAGCCTCCACCAAAGTGTCACCTCTATTATACTCTTTAGTATCCCTGTCATAGTAAGTTCAGTTCTGCTGATGTTTGTGTAAAAGGGTGAAGGATATTAGTTCTTGCACTTTTTTGGAGACAACCAACACCTTTCTACTGCATGCTTTGGGAAAACTTAGTACTATTTGAAATGTACTATCTAATACTTTGTGGTTGTGCTTATAGGTATGCTCTGCATTTTGAACATTTGAATTTAGTCACTTTGCTCCTCTGAAAGATAGTAGAGCTAATCCTCAATATTATTTTAAAATTAATGAAGGAAAATAGTACTATCTGTGGAATTTATATATTATTGCCTTCTAATGCAAGTGACCAGCATTCACAATACTCTGATTTAAATCCCAGTATAACTTCCTGACCCTTTCTGCCTCTAGCATTACTGGGTGCCTTTGAAGAACCCAAGCACTTCTGGCATGACTATGATGGTCTCCACCATTGCTGGGCCCTGCTTTCGATCTGTTCTTCCTGGACAACTAGAGTGAGAATTACTGAAGTGTCCTTTTGATCTGAGCAGGCCGGGTGCTATTCTTCCACCTCAACAGGTTACCATTTTCAAGAACCTATTGAGTTAATTTAATGAGGACTTACTGTTTTATTTTCTGTAAACAAGGGAAATGCAAGGAAGATTTTAAGTTTATGACAATAGAAGTATATCAAATATCCTTAATTTTTAAAAAATAATTAATTTTCTCTTTAAATATTTTATGCTATTAAATTTTCTTTGAAATAAAAAATAATGAAAACCTTTCTCCAGCAGCAAAAGAGAAGTGGTACAGAGAAAGTGACAGCCAAATTTCTTCTCTGGGTTACTTCCAGAGTCTTAGCATTAAGCTATCTGTGAGCAGCTGTGCTTTATCTCAATTTCATGCACCTTTTAGGATCTAACTAAAGCATCATACTAAAGGACTAACGTATCAGAATAATCCTAGGAAGATACTAAGAGGAAGAGAGAGATATCACTGACTTTGCATGTGGGAGACCTGGGTTTGATCCCCAGCACCACATGATCTCTTGAGCATGGCTGAAGGAGCCTTGAGCACAGAGCTCGAAGTAGCTTCTCAGCACATCCCACCACACAGGAATCTGGAGCATCTTCACACTTAGCACAAAATATCGAAAACAAAATCCAGCTCCCTATAATGGTGTGCAGCTGGTAGCAATTGGAGTGGTTCTGGGAGTGCTGGAAGCAATATTTTTGCTTGAACAATGATACAATGATGGTAGAAAAGTTGAAAGATTAGAATTGGGTAAGGTTGTAGGATGTTTAACGTGCAGATAAGGATGACATGAGAGGAAAACATGTTAAGCTCTACACAGTCAAACCAGCAATGTCGTTTTAAACATTGGTCTCACCACTTCACACAGAGCAAAAAACTTTGACCTTCAAAATAGAAGGACCAGCTTCCTACCCATCTGCCCTTGAGGGTGTCTGAACTGCAACTTGACCACTGTCCTCTGTTTCCACAACCCAGTCTACCTATAGGGGAGAAAGGCTATACAGGAGTTAGAATGAAAGATCAAAGGCAGTGGGGCTTTGTAGACTCTGAGGCTGCCACGTGTGAGCTCACATTGCAGAATGGTTATAAGTAATAGATTGTTGCTTGGTACTAAGAATCAACCTTACCAGAGGGTGGTGATTACATGGTTCTTAGAGTGATTTAGCAGATACTGATGCTCAGTAGTAGTGTTTGAGTGTTTGATACTTTAAAAAGTTATCTTATTTATTGTTTTTTTTTTTTTGCTTTTGTTTTGTGTTTTTGTTTTGGGGCCATACCCAGTGGCACTCAGAAGTTACTCCTGACTCTGTGATCAGAAATCAATCCTGGCAACTCAGGGGACCACATAATGGGGATCAAACTTGGGTCAACTACATGCAAGGCAAATGCCCTTCCCATTGTGCTATCACTCTGACCCCATCATTGCTTTTTTTTTTTTTTGCATGGGGCACTAAGGTTATTATTATTTTTCCTAATTAAGGTAGACATTGTTACTGTATCTGCTTTCTCTGCTGGGTGCTGGACTTTGCAGTATCCTGACCTGAAGGCACTTTTTCAGAGCTGAGCTGTCCCCATTCAAGAAAGGCACAGCCCGATTCCTGCTTTGTGCTTTACCACATGGAGGCTATTGTTACTGTCTCTGGGTTTTTAGGTGTGATCACTTTTTATTTCCATTCAATGTTCTTGAGACTGCTTACCCCTGGTACCATCCACCTTCTCCCTCCCCTCAATGTATAAGGCAGAACAAAATAATTTATGTCCTATGGTTCTGTTGGAAAAAAGAAAAAAGAAAGTGGGGAGGAACTATAAAGATAAATTTTATAGAAGAAAGAAAAAAATAAAAAACTAAATAAATAATTTAAACCTGTCACACATCAGTTAAGAGTGAAAAATTTTCACTTTGCCACTAGGGGACAGAGGAGGCCTAGAGCAAAGAAAATGTACCCTATTGATTGGTTAATATTCTAGTATTGTGTTTTGAAAAGAAAAAAAATCAAATCAAAACTTTATTTATATTTAATATATTTATTTATTTAATTAAATATCTTTAAGCACCATATTACAAACATGAGCCATTGACCTTCAAAGCTGGCAGGGAGCTCTTCAGAGGGGAACAATTATACTGCAATCTTCCTATATGTACTTTGATTTATTTTAATCTGAAAATACATTTGAATATCAGAAATAATTATTAGATAAAAATAAAGGAAGGTGTTTCCTCCTTTATTTACTCTATGTATTATATTATATGTGCAGGTAATAAAGTTATAAAACATTCTTTTTTTTTTTTTTTTGGTGTTTGATTTTTGGGCCACGCCTGGCTCTACGCTCAGAAATTGCTTTTGGAAGGCTTGGGGGACCATATGGGATGCTGGGATTTGAACCACCGTCCTGCATGCAAGGCAAATGCCCCACATCCATGCTATCTCTTCAACCCACAAAACATTATTCTTACTTTTCTTCTCATTTTTTTTTTGGTCACACCCAGATAAGCTCAGGAATTTTATTTGATCTATGCTAAGGAATCAGTCCTGGTGGAGCTTGGAGGACCATATGTTGTATCAGGGATGGAGTCAGGGTCAGCACATGCAAGGCAAATTCCATCTCTGCTATATTATCTTTATTTTTTCTCCCCTCTCTTCCTTCTTGTACACCTACTACTCTTCCTTCCCCTCCACTTCCTCCTCCCAGCTTCACCTTTTATTTTCTATCATTTTTTTGATATGTGTGTGTGCAGTGTCACATAAGGGACAAAAATGAACATTTTGTAATAATCAAGGGATAGGTACAACAGAAAGAAAACACATTCTTTTTAAGTTGAATTAAGTTAATTTATAATTTTATGCACTTCAGATTTTATATAGCATTGTAGTTTATACATCCGTGAACAATGCATCATCACAGTGGTCCTCAAACCAAAACCCCCAGGCCTCATATTGTATTTGTATCTGTTTTGTTTCTTCATTGCAAAATAAGATATATGCAGTGTGCATAAGAATTCGTTCATAAGTTTTGTTTTTACTATAGTCAGACCCTCCAATGGTCTGAGGGACAGTGAACTGGCCTCCTGTTTAAAAAGTTTGAGGACCTCTGATATAGAGGAATCTAGGTGGTTTTTTTTTTTATAATTTCATTATTTAAACATCATGTTTACAAACATAATTGTAGTTGAGTTTTAGTCATAACAAGAACATCCTCCTTCACCAGTGCAACATTCCCATCACCAATGCCCCTATCTCTTCCCTCCACCACCCACCACCTGTATTTGAGACAGGCTTTCTACATCCCTCACTTACTGATATTGTTATGATAGTTCTCAGTGTAGTTATTTATCTAACTGCACTCACTAGGCTTTGTGGTGAGTTTCGTATCTTGAGCTGGTCCTTCTGGCCCTCATCTCTGGGAATTATTTCAATGTCTTTAATATTTTTTAAAAACCCATAAATGAGTGAGACTATTCTGTGTGTCTCTCTCTCCCTTTGACTAATTTTACTCAGCATAAAAGATTTCATGTACATCTATATATAGGAAAATTTCATGACTTCATCTCTCCTGATGGCTGCATAATATTCTATTATGTATATGTGCCACAGTTTCTTTAGCCATTTATCTGTTGAAAAGCATCTTGGTTGTTTCCAGAGTCTGGCTATTGTAAATAGTGCTGCAATGAATATACGTGTGAGGAAGGGATTTTTGTATTGGACATTTGTGTTCCTAGGATATATCCCTAGGAGTGGTATAGCTGGATCATATGGGAGCTCAATTTCCAGTTTTTTGAGAAATCTTTGCATTTTTTCCCGTAAGGGCTGCAGTAGATGGCATTCCCACCAGCAGAAAAACACACTCTTAAACATATACACACTCAATGAAGGACCAGCAAAATATTTAATACAATTGTTGACAAATCTGAAAGAAGACACAATGATAGCAACACAATAGTAGAGGGAGACTTCAACACTGCCCTGTCACCCCTTGATAGGCCAACCAGGTCAAAACCCAAGAAGAATATAATAGCTTTGAAAAGAGAAATGGGCATTCTAAACCCTGAAAAGTAGATACATGTTCTTTTTATTTTTAAATTATTTATTTAAAAATATGTAACACATTGTTGACATAACTGATTATATATGTTTGTTTCAGAATGACAGTAAGGTTAAATAGAAAGAAAACAGAGAATTAAATGGAAGGAGGGGAGAGAGTTCATTAGCAGTTATACTTGTGAAACTTATTGTATCACCTATAAAATCAAAATGCAATAGCTGAAGGTTTAGTATGCTTCCATTTTTTCTCCAGAGATAGGAAATACATTAAAAAGTGTGTGTGTGTGTGTGTCTGTGTGTGGCAGTTGTCATTTGCTTAGGCACAGCAAAATATGGAAGAAATTGGAAATAAACACCTTTGGCCTAAAAACAAGGGAGATCTTACCCCCAAGCACTTTGGCATAAGACCAACTCAAGGTTCCAGGCATACTCTGTTGTCCAATCCCCAGTCATTCTCGGTAGTCAGCTCTTCAGTCTCAGAGTTGTTTCTGTCAGGTTTCTGTAATTGTAGATCCTGGTTTTTGTACAGGTCCTGTCGAGTGATGCATTGTGTCTTCTGGTTCTGTCTCTCAATCAGTTAACATTGTGAATCCTGCCCTAAAAGCAGACTATTACTGATATAAGAACTGTTTTGTATTTAGGCCAAGGTTAATCCTTTCCATGCCTCTCATATTTTGGTGGGCCTATGCAAACAACAATTGCCACTCTAACACCGTTTTTTACTGTGCTCCTTTGACTCTAATCCTTAAAAAGAACCCACTTAAAATTTGAGGTTAACTTAAGCTAATATGCATGTATATGGAAATGTAAAAAAATACTATGCCTGTAATGTTTAAAGAGTTATGTAAGTTTTATGGCTTTAGATTGCCTTGTGTGCTGTTAAGAAATATTATAATGTGTTACAATCTGGGGACTTGAGGGACAAAGTAATTGTACATGGATTCTGTCTTATTTATCTTAATGTTCTTTGGCTGAAATTTCAAAGTTAAGATATCAGCAAGGGGACTTCTGAGAATTATATTATGGGTGATTTCCTTCTACTGTAACTTTACCATGTCCTCTTTCTTTGCATCCTTGTTCTCATAATTAAAAATAAAAAAATTAAAAAAAAACTGTTTTTAAAGTAAATCAGTGCTGTGGCTACACATTTTAACCCAATGCACATGGTCATTCTCCAGAATAGACCATGTGATGGCCCATAAGACATAGTTACATAAAAAGAAAGGATAGAAATCATAAAAACAACTTTCTCAGATCACAGTGCACTGAAGTTAGAAGTGAACTACAAAGGGACACAGAAGAAAATCTTCAACATCTGGAAATTAAACAGCTCACTACTGAACAACTAGTGGGTAAGAAATGAAATCAAAGAGGAAATCAAAACATTCCTGAAAATAAATGCCAACAAAGACACAAGTTACCAGAATTTATGGGACACAGCAAAAGCAGTATTAAGAGGAAAATTTATTGCTTTGCAAGCAAACATCAAAAATCAGAAAAGGCCTTTATAAAAAACTTAAAACACAGCTTATAAAATTAGAAAATGATCAACAAAATGAACCAAAAATAGGTAGGCAGAAGAAAATAAAAAATCTTAGAGCAGAATCAATGAAGTGGAAATCAATAAAACAATCTGAAATATCAACAAAAGCAAAAGTTGGTCCTTTTAAAAAATAAACAAGTTTGGTAAACCACTAGCAAAGATAACAAAGAAACAGAAAGAGAAACTTAACAAACCAGACAAGAAATGAAAAGGGGGATATCACTACAGATACTGCAGAAATTCAAAGAGTAATCAGAGACTACTTTGAGAAACTCTATGCCACAAAACAAGATAACCTGGAAGAAATGAATACATTCTTGGACTTATAATCTTCTATAGTTAAATCAGCATGATCTATCATATATAAACAGACCCATCACTACTGAGGAAATTAAAGTTATAATCAAAATGAAAACCACATGACAGGCCAAAACAAAAGGCCAGCCTCAGATGGATTCACAAATGAATTCTTTCAAACCTTTCAAGAGGAAATACTACGGATCCTTTTCAGGCTCTTTCATAAAAATAAAGAAATAGGAACACTCTCAAATAGTTTTTATGAAACTAACATCACCCTGATACCAAAACCAGACAGAGATGCTGCAAAAAACAAAAACTACATAGAAATATCACTGATGGACACATGCAAAGATCCTCAACAACATTCTAGCAAATATGATCCAACGCCTCATAAAAAAGATCATACACCTTGACTAAGTAGGATTCATTCCAGGAAGGCAAGGATTGTTTAATATCCATAAATCAATAAACCATATCAACCATATCAACAAAAAGAAAAATAAAAACCACTCTGGCTGCGGGATCACTCTGACCTGCTGTGCCTCTGTTCACTCTGAGGATTTCAGGGGAAACTCCTATCTCTGTCTGCCTGAGACTCTGCTTCTGAATCCCCGAATGTTTCCTCAGAGGCCTAGGGAGCGCACCCCCCAAAAAACTGCATTTTGAAGCTGCTGAGTGAGTAATACTGGCTGCAGGATCACTCTGCCCTGCTGTGCCTTTGTTCATTCTGAGGAGTGTCAACTAGAGACAGCAGAAGAGCTCGGCTGCTTCGCTTCGCTTTATGGCTGCGCACTCCTTCTAATCAATGAACCCCACCACAACACACAGGAAAAACCGCACTACAAGCATGACAATGGGGAAACCTCGCAGGCATACCCCATCCACAGAGAATGAAGACGAAAGCTCGGATGACCTAATAAATTCCAACCACCTGATTAACCATTCAGATAAGGAGTTTAGAATAGAAATATGGAATATGTTCATAGAACTCAAAAAGAGCATAGATCTATCTGAAGAGAACACAAAGACACAAATTAGAAAACTCCAAACTGAAATAACAGATCTGAAAAACACGCTTGCACAAATGAAAACCTCAATGGATAGCCTCGCCAACAGGGTATCAGCAGCTGAGGAGAGAATCAGAGTACTGGAAGATGTGATGCAGAAAAACAATACAACAGAAGAAATTGGAAAAGAACCTTAAGACAAACGAACAGGAAATCGAAAAAGTACTCAAGGCATGCGAACAGATGAAAATAGAAGTCTTTGATAAACTCAACAGAAACAACATAAAAATCATTGGAGTCCCAGAAACCCAGGAAGGAGATCTCCAGGAAGAATCAATAGTCAAAGACATCATCAAAGAGATACTCCCAGAGTTAAAGACTACATGCAATCAAATCCTGCATGCCCGAAGAGTACCAGCTAAAAGAGACCCAAAGGAAAACACCCTAAGGCATATCCTCATTACAATGAAAAATCCCATAGATAGAGATAGAATACTGAAAGCAGCAAGAACAAAAAGGGAAATTACATTCAAAGGAGGATCTGTAAGACTTACAGCAGACATGTCACAAGAAACTCTCAAGGCCAGAAGACAGTGGTGGGATATTGTGACAAGACTGAATGAAATGAATGCCTCACTGAGAATACTGCACCTAGCCTGAATCACGTTTAGGTCTGAAGGAAGAATACACAGCTTCATGGATAAACAACAGCTCAGAAACTTCACAGATGATAAACCAGCCTGAAAGGAAAAACTGACAGGTCTACTCTAAGACAAGAGAGACCAACAAACACAGCAAACTTATCTACAAAGATGACATTAAATCTTATGACAATCATCTCCCTCAATGTCAATGGACCAAGCTCACCAATTAAAAGACACAAAGTGGCAAAATGGGTCAAAAAGATGAATCCAACCTTCTGCTGCCTACAAGAAATACATCTGAATAGTCAGAACAAACAAACTCAAACTCAAAGGCTGGAGGAAAATCATCCAAGCAAACAACACCCTCAAAAAAGCTGGGGTGGCCATATTAATATCTGATGACACCAACTTTATACTCAGAAAAGTGGTAAGGGAAAAAGATGGACACTATGTACTAATCAGGGATATGTGCAACAGAAAGAAATCAGACTATTAAACATATATGCACCCAATGAGAGACCAGAAAATTATCTGATACAATTACTGACAAATTTGAAAGAAGAAATCAATAATAACACAATCATTGTGGGAGACCTCAACACGGCCCTATCAACACTTGATAGGTCAACCAGACTGAAACCCAACAAAAACATACTAGCCCTGAAAAGAGTTATGGAAGAAAGAGGACTAGTAGATATATACAGGACACTATATCCCAAAAAACCTGGATACACATTCTTTTCCAATGTATATGGGTCATTCTCCAGAATAGACTAAATGCTGACACATAAAACATACCTCCATAAAATCAAGAGGATAGAAATCTTGCAGGCTACCTTTGCTGACCACAAGGCTCTGAAATTAGATGTGAACTACAAAGCCACACAGAAGAAAAACTTTAACAATTGGAAATTAAACACCCTGCTACTGAACAACCAGTGGGTCCGAGATGAAATCAAAAAGGAAATCAAAACTTTCTTGGAAACAAATGATAATGAAGACACAAACTGTCAGAATCTATGGCACACAGCTAAAGCGGTACTGAGAGGAAAATTTATAGCTCTACAAGCACACATCAGGAAGGAAGAAGGAGCATACCTGAATAACTTAATGACGCAGCTCAAAAAATTAGATAATGACCAACAAAAGGAACCAAAAATAGGGAGACAGAAGGAAATAACAAAGCTGAAAGCAGAACTCAATAAAGTGGAAAAGAAAAAACAATCTGAAAGATCAATGAAAGCAGAAGCTGGTTCTTTGAAAAAAATAAACAAGATTGATAGACCATTGGCAAAACTCAGAAAGAAAGAGAGAGAGAGAAATCTGATAACCCATATTAGAAATGAAAACGGGGAGATCAGGACAGAAATTGCAAAGATCCAAAGGGTCCTCAGAGACTACTTTGAGAAACTTTATGCTACTAAACATGAGAACCTAGAAGAAATGGAAAAATTCTTGGACACTTATAACCTTCCACATTTAAGTAAGGAGGATGGAGCATATCTAAACACCCCCATCACTATTGAGGAAATTGAAACTGTAATCAAACATCTACCAAAAAAGAAAAGCCCAGGCCCAGACGGTTTTCCTAATGAATTTTTTTCAAATCTTTCAAGAGGAGCTACTACCAACCCTAGCCAAGCTCTTCCATAAAATTGAAAAAACGGGAACACTCCCAAACAGCTTTTATGAAGCCAACATCACCTTGATACCATAACCAGACAGAGACGCTGCCAAAAAATAAAATTAGAGACCAATATCCCCGATGAATGCTGATGCAAAAATATTCAACAAAATCCTGGCAAATAGGATCCAATGCCTCATCAAGAAGATCATACACTACAACCAAGTAGGTTTCATCCCAGGAATGCAAGGATGGTTTAACATCCATAAATCTATTAACATCATACACAACATTAACAACAAGAAAAATAAAAATCACATGATCATATCAATAGATGCAGAGAAAGCATTTGATAAGGTCCAACACCCATTCTTTTTTTTTTTTTTTTTTGGTTTTTGGGCCACTCCCGGTAACGCTCAGGGGTTACTCCTGGCTATGCACTCAGAGGTCGCTCCTGGCTTGGGGGACCATATGGGACACCGGGGGATCCAACTGCGGTCCATCTTAGGCTAGCGCAGGCAAGGCAGGCACCTTACCTCTTGCGCCACCGCCCGGCCCCATCAACACCCATTCTTGATCAAAACTCTCAGCAAGATAGGAATGGAAGGAACCTTTCTCAATCTAGTTGAAGCCATCTACCACAAGCCAATGGCAAATATTATCCTCAATGGAGAAAAACTAAAAGTCTTTTCTCTAAATTCTGGGACAAGACAAGGCTGTCTGCTCTCACCACTCCTTTTCAACATATTACTGGAAGTTCTTGCTATAGCGATCAGGCAAGAAAAAGATATCAAGAAAATCCAGATAGGAAAGGAAGAAGTCAAGCTCTCATTGTTTGCAGACAACATGATACTCTACTTAGAAAACCCTAAAAACTCTACCAAAAAGCTTCTAGAAACAATAGATTCATATAGCAAAGTGGCAGGCTACAAAATCAACCTACAGAAATCAATGGCATTTTTATACATCAATAATGATAGGGAAGAGATGGAAGTCAGGAAGGCAATCCCATTCACAATAGTGCCACACAAACTCAAATACCTTGGAGTCAACTTGACCAAAGACGTGAAGGACTTATACAAAAAAAAAAAACTATAAAGCCCTGCTCCAAGAAGTAAGAGAGGACACACAAAAATGGAAACACATACCCTGTTCATGGATTGGCAGTTTTAACATCATTAAAGTGGCAATACTCCCCAAAGCATTATACAGATTTAATGTGTCCCTTTAAAATTACCCATGACATTCTTCAAATAAGTGGATCAAACACTTATGAAATTCATCTGGAACAATAAACTTGCTCAAATATCTAAAGCACTCCTAGGAAATGGAGGAGGCATTACTTTCCCCAACTTTAAACTGTACTACTAAGCAATAGTTATCAAAAAAGCATGGTATTGGAATAAAGACAGACTCTCAGATCAGTGGAATCGGCTTGAGATCTCAGAGGACTTTCCCCAGACATACAATTACCTAATTTTTTTTTTACAAAGGAGCAAGAAATCATAAGTGGAGCAGGGAAATCTCTTCAACAAGTGGTGCTGGCAGAGCTGGTTAGCCACTTGCAAAAAAGCGAACATAGACCCGCAGTTAACATCATGTATGAAGGTAAAATTCAAATGGATTAAAGACCTTGATATCAGACCAGATACCATAAGGTATATAAAACAACACGTAGGTAAAACACTCCATGACATTGAGACTAAAGGCATCTTCAAGGAGGAAACTGCACTTTACAAACAAGTGGAAGCAGAGATCAACAGATGGGAATACATTAAACTGAGAAGCTTCTGCATCGCAAAATTAATAGTGCCTAGGATACAAGAGTCACCCAGTGAGTGGGAGAAACTATTCACCCAACACCCTTCAGATAAGGGGCTAATATCCAAAATATACAGGGCACTGACAGAACTTTACAAGAAAAAAACCATCTAATCCCTTAAAAAACGGGGAGAAGAAATGAACAAACACTTTGATAAAAAGAAATACAAATGGCCAAAAGGCACATGAAAAAATGCTCCTCGTCACTAATCATCAGGGAGATGCAAATCAAAACAACTATGAGATACTACCTCACACCACAGAGATTGGTGCACATCACAAAGAATGAGAACAATCAGTGCTGGCGGGGATGTGGAGAGAAAGGAACTCTTATCCACTGCTGGTGGGAATGCCATCTAGTACAGCCTCTATGGAAAGCGATATGAAGATTCCTCCAAAATCTGGAAATTGAGCTCCCATTCCACCCAGCTATTCAACTCCTAGGGATATACCCTCAGAACACAAGAATACAATACAAAATCCCCTTACTCACACCTATATTTATTGCAGCACTATTCACAATAGGCAGGCTCTGGAAACAACCAAGATGCCCTTCAACAGACGAATGGCTGAAGAAACTGTGGTACATATACACAATGGAATATTATGCAGCCGTCAGGAGAGATGAAGTCATGAAATTTTCCTATACATGGATGTACATGGAATCTATGATGCTGAGTGAAATAAGTCAGAGGGAGAGAGACACACACAGAATAGTCTCTCTCATCTATGGTTTTAAGAAAAATAAAAGTCATTTTTGTAACAATCCTCAGAGACAATGAGAGGAGGGCTGGAACACCAGCTCACTCCATGAAGCTCACCACAAAGAGTGGTGAGTACAGCTATAGAAGTAACTACACAGAGAACTACCATAATCAAGTGAATGAATGAGGGAACTTGAAAGCCTGTCTGTAGTACAGGTGGGGGTGGGGTGGGATGGAGGGAGATTTGGGACATTGGTGTTGGAAATGTTGTGCTGGTGAAGGGGGTGTTCTTTACATGACTGAAACCTAAATCATAATAATTTATGTAATCAAGATGTTCAAATAAATAAGAAAAAATGTGAAATCAATCATCAAAAAAAAAAACTTTCCTGAAAAAAAAATGTCAATGAAAACACAGAAGTTATGGGATACAGCAAAAGCGGTACTGAGAGGAAAATTTATACCTTTGGAAGCACACATCAGCAAGGAAGAGGGAGCATACATGAAGAGCTTAATGATGCAGCTTATAGAATTAGAAAATGATCAACAAAAGGAACCAAAAATAGGGAGACAGAAGGAAATAACAAAACTGAGAGCACAAATCAATGAAATGGAAACCCAAAGAACAACCCAAAAGATCAACAAAAGCCCAATTTGATTCTTTAAAAAAATAAACTAGATATAGACCATTGGCAAAACTCACAAAGAAAAAGAGGGAGAGAAACTTGATAACACGTATTAGAAATGAAAAGTGGGAGATCACTACAGATACTACAAAGATTCAAAGGTTATTCAGAGAATACTTTGAGAAATTTTATGCCACTAAATATGAACACCTGGAAGAAAAGGATAAATTTTTGAACTCATATAACCTTCCACAGTTGAATAAGAAGATAGCATATCTAAACACCCACATCATTATTGAGGAAAATAAAACCGTAATCAAAAATTTGCCCAAAAACGAAAGACCAGTCCCTTATGGATTCACGAATGAATTCTTTCAAACCTTTCAAGAGGAACTACTACCAACCCTGGCCAGGCTCTTTAATGAAATTGACAAAACAGGAACACTCCCAAATAGCTTTTATGAATCCAACATCACCTTAACACCAAAACCAGATAGAGATGTTGCCAAAAAAGAAAATTACAGACCAATATCCCTGATGAACACAGATGCAAAGATCCTCAACAAAAATCTGGCAAACAGGATCCAATACCTCATCAAGATCATTCACTATGATCAAGTAGGTTTCAACCCAGGAATGGAAGAATGATTTAACATCTGTAAATCTACCAACATAATACACAACATAAACAGCAAGAAAAATAAAAATCACAGGGTCATATCAATAGTCGTAGAAAAAGCATTTGATAAGGTTCAACACCAATTCTTGATGAAAACTCTCAGCAAGATGAGAATGGAAGGAACCTTTCTCAATATAGTTAAGGCCATCTACCACAAGCAAATGGAAAATATTATCCTCATTGGAGAAAAACTAAAAGCCTTCATTCTAAATTCTGGTACAAGACAAGGCTGTCCTCTCTCACGACTCCTATTCAACATAGTACTGGAGGTCCTTTCTATAGCTATTAAGCAAGAAAAAGATATCAAGGGAATCCAGATAAGAAAGGAAGAAGTCAAGCTCTCACTATTTGCAGATGACATGATACTGTACTTAGAAAACCCTAAAGACTCTACCAAAAAGCTTCTACAAATAATAGATTCATATAGCATAATGGTAGGTTACAAAATTAACACACAAATATCAATGGCCTTTTTATACACCAATAATGATAGGGAAGAAATGAACATTAAGAGAACAATCCCAGTCATATTAGTGCCACAAGAACTCAAATATCTTGGAATTAATCTGAATAAAGATGTGAAGGATTTATACAAAGAAAACTATAAAATACTGCTCCAAGAAATAAGAGAGGACATGCGGAAATGGAAACACATACCCTGCTTATGGATTAGCAGGATCAACATTATTAAAATGGCAATACTTTCAAAAGCACTGTACAGATTTAATGCAATTCCTCTAAAGATACCCAAGACATTCTTCAAAGAAGTGGATCAAACACTTCTAAAATTCATTTGAAACAAAAAACACCCTCAAATAGCTAAAGCACTCCTTCAGAAAAGGAATGTGGGAGGCGTTACTTTCCCCAGTTTTAAGTTGTATTACAAAGCAATATTTATCAAAACTGCATGGCATTGGAATAAAGACAGACCCTCAGATCAGTGGAATAGACTTGAGTACTCAGAGAATGTTCCCCAGACATATAACCACCTAGTTTTAGATAAAGGAGCAAGAAATTCAAAATGGGGCAAGGAAAGTCTCTTCAACAAGTGGTGTTGGCGCAACTGGATAGCCATTTGCAAAAAAGCGAACTCAGACCCCCAGCTAACACCATGTATGAAGGTATAATCCAAATGGATTAAAGACCTTGATATTAGATCTGAAGCTATAAGGTATATAAAACAACATGTATATAAAGACTTCATGACATTGAGACTAAAGACATCTTTAAGGAAGAAACAGCACTCTCCAAACAAGTGGAAACAGATAAACAGATGGGACTATATTAAGCTCAGAAGCTTCTGCACCTCAAAGGAGATAGTGCCCAGAATACAAAAGCCACCCACTGAGTGGGAGAAATTATTCACCCAATACCCATCAGATAGAGGACTAATATCCAAAATATACAAGGTATTGACAGAACTAAACAAAAAATTTAATCCCATCAAAAAAAGGAGAGAAAAATGAAGAGACACTTTGTAAAAGAAGAAATGCAAATGGCCAAAAGGCACATGAAAAGATGCTCAACATCACTAATTGTCAGGGAGATGCAAATCAAAACTACTATGAGGTACCACCTCACGCCACTGAGATTGGCACACATCACAAAGAAGGAAAACAAGCAATGCTGGAGGGGATGTGGAAAGAAAGGAACTCTTATTTACTGCTGGTGGGAATGACATCTAATCCAACCTTTATGGAAAGCAATATGGAAATTTCTCCAGAAACTGGAAATTGAGCTCCCTTATGATCCTGCTATACCACTCTTAGGAATATACCCTAGGTGCACAAAAATACAATACAAAAATTCTTTCCTCACATCTATATTCATTGCAGCACTATTTACAATAGCCAGACTCTGGAAAAAACCAAGATGCCCTTCAACAGATGAGTGGCTAAAGAAACTGTGGTACATATACACAATGGAATATTATGCAGCCATCAGGAGAGATGAAGTCATGAAATTTTTCTACACATGAATGTACATGGAATCTATTATGCTGAGTGAAGTAAGTCAGAGGGAGAGAGAAAGACAGAGAATAGTTTCATTCATCTATGGGTTTTAAGAAAATGAAAGACATTTTTGCAATAATTCTCAGAGACAAAAGAGAGGAGGGCTGGTATGTGCAGCTCATGATGTGAAACTCACCACATAGAGTGATGAGTGCAGTTAGAGAAATAACTACACTGAGAACTATCATAACAATGTAAATGAATGTGGGAAATAGAAAACCTGTCTCGAGTACAGACAGGAGGAGGGAGATCTGGGAAATTGGTTGTGGGAATCTTGCACTGGTGAAGGGGGGTGTTCTTTATATGATTGTAATCATACAACTGTAATCATGTTTGTAATCACGGTGCTTATACAAAGATAATTTAAAAACCAATCAATTCACATTAGTGTCACACATATTCAAATACTTCGGAGTCAACTTGACTAAAGAGGTGAAGGACCCATACAAAGAAACTATAAAACACTCCTTCAAGAAAATAAATGATCCTGAGCAAAGTCTAGAGCTGATCCCATGACAGTATACTCCAAGGATGGAGAAACCCCATATTTCCTAGGCCAAGTGAATTCCTTTTCGAATGACCCCAATATTTACTGTGCCAGGGCAGGAGGGGAAAAAAAAATACAAAAAGCACAATACCTTGGTTATTTTATATATATATATATACATATATATATATATTTTACCTTCATTTATTATTGTTATTATTATTTTTATTTACCTATCTATTTTGGTCGATTTCTCTGTTTGGGTGTGATTATTGAAATCGTTGTCCCCAATTATACTTATTTTTTTCTTTTCTTTTCTTTCGTTATGTGCTATGCCATGTTTCTTATTTCAAGACCATGGCATGTTTTTGGTTTATTTGTTTGTTTGTTTGTTTGTTTTTAGCTTTGTTTTTCGTCTGTTTTTTGTGGTGCTTATCGATATAGCTAGAGTCCTCACCGGATAATTGACACTTTTTTTGGTACTGGTGGAGTGTTTCACCTTCTTTCTCTCCTTCATCTCCCAAATCGATGATGAGAGCCTCTAGAAGGATTCCGCCCATTTTGGGAGTATTAGACTCTTACCCCAGTTTATTTATCTTCTCTTCTTCAGGCAAAACCACGCAACTTGAACTAGCTAGTCCTGCCTACAGTTAGAGGGGGAGATAAGGGAGGCATCGAGACCAAACAGGTGCAAGACTACTAAGTAGGAGGTTGGATACAGAGGGGACCACATATTCTAGCCGCCCTGGGGGTGAGGGAAGAGGAAATGAGAGGTTGGACAAAAACGGAGGGGTAGGGTGGACAATTTGGTGATGGGAATCCCCCCTGATTTTATGTAAATATGTACCTAAAATGTTATTGTCAACAATATGTAAGACACTATGATCAAAATAAAAATTATATTAAAAAAAAAACACTCCTTCAAGAAATAAAAGAGGAAACGAAAATGGAGACACAAATCCTGCTCAAGGATTGGTAGGATTAAAATAATTAAAATGGCAATACTCCCTAAAGCAATATACAGATTTAATGTAGTCTCTTTAAAGATACCCATGACATTCTTCAAAGAAGTGGATCAAACTCTTCTGAAATTCATTTGGAACATTAAACACACTCGAATAGCTAAAGCAATTCTTTGGAAAAGGAATATGGGAGGCATTACTTTCCCCAATTTTAAACTGTATTACAAAGCAGTAGTTATAAAAGTAGCATGATATTGGAATAAAGACAGACCTGCAAATCAGTGGAATAGGCTTGAGTACTCGGAGAATGTTCCCCAGACTACAGTCATCTAATTTTTGATAATGGAGCAATAAATTTAAAATGGAGCAAAAAATCCAAATGGATTAAAGACCTTGATATCAGACCTGAAACCATAAGGTATATAGAACAACATGCAGGTAAATCACTCCATGACATTGAGACTAAAGACATCTTTAAGGAGAAAACAGCACTCTCCAAATAAATGGAAGCAGAGATAAACAGATGGGACTGTACTAAGCTGAGAAGCTTCTGCACCTTAAAGGAAATAGTGCCCAGGATATAAGAGCCACCCACTGAGTGGGAGAAACTATTCACCCAATACCCATTAGATAAGGGGCTAATATCTAAAATATACAAGGCACTGATAAAACTTCACAAGAAAAAATCCTAATCCCATCAAAAAATGGGAAGAAGAAATAAACAGACACTTTGTCAAAGAAGAAATACAAATAGCCAAAAGACACATGAAAAATACTCCACATCACTAATTATCAGGGAGATGCAAATAAAAACAACTATGAGGTACGATCTCATGCCACAGAAATTGGCGCATATCACAAAAAGTAAGAACAAGGAGGGATCTGGAGAGAAAGGAACTCTTATTCACTGCTGGTGGGAATGCCATCTAGTCCAATCTTCATGGAAAGCAATATGGAGATTCCTTCACAAACTGGAAATTGAGCTCCCATATGATCCAGCTATACCACTCCTAGGAATATACCCTAGGAACACAAAAATTCAATACAAAAATCCTTTCCTCACACCTATATTTATTGCAGCACTATTTACAATAGCCAGGCTCGGGAAATAACCAAGATGCCTTTCATCAGATGAATGGCTAAAGAAACGGTGGTACATATATACAATGGAATAATATGCAGCCATCAGGAGAGATGAAGTCATGAAATTTTCTATACATGGATGTACATGGAATCTACTATGCTGCATGAAATATGTCAGAGGGATAGATATAGACTCAGAATAGTCTCACTCATCTATGGGTTTTAAGAGAAATAAATGACAGTTTTGCAATAATTCTCAGAGACAAAAAGAGGAAGGCTGGAAGGTCCAACTCATGACATAAAGCTCACCACAAAGAGTGGTAAGTACGGTTAGATAAATAACTACATTGAGAACTATCATAACAACGTGAATGAATGAGGGAAGTTAGAAAGCCTGTCTAGAGTACAGGTGGGGTTGGGGTGGGGAGGAGGGCGATTTGTGACATTGATGATGGGAATGTTGCACTGGTGAAGGGGAGTGTTATTTACATGACTGAAACCCAACTACAATCATATTTTTAATCAAGGTGTTTAAATAAAGGTATTAATAAAAAATGGATCAAACACTCCTGAAATTCAGTTGAAACAATAAACAGCCACAAATATCTAGAGCTACCCTAGGGAAAAGAAACATGGAAGGCATCATTTTTTTTCAACTTTAAATTGTACTACAAAGCAATAGTCATTAAAACAGCTTGGTATTGGAATAAAGACAGACCCAGAGAAAATGAAATAGACTTCTGTATTCAGAGAGTGTTTCCCAATATAGTAAGCTGAGAAGCTCCTGCACCTCAAAGGACATAGTGCCCAGGATACAAAAGAAACTATTCATCCAAAACCCATCCGATAAGGGGCTAATGTCAAAAATATACAAGGCACTGACAGAACTTTAAAAGAAAAAAATCTAATCCCATGAAGAAATGGGGAGAAGAAATGGACAGACAATTTGATAAAGAAGAAATACAAATGGCCAAAAGGCACATGAAAAAATGCTCCACATCACTAGTTATCAGGAAGATACAAATCAAAACAACAATGATGTACCATCTCACTCTACAGAGAAAGGCAAACATCACAAAGAAAAAAAACTATCAGTGCTGGTGGGATGTGGAGAGAAAGGAACTCTCATTCACTGCTGGTGGGAATACTGTCTAGCCCAGCCCTTATGGAAAACAATATGGAGCTTCCTCAAAAATTAGAAATTGTTCTCCCATATGATCCAGCTATACGACTTCTAGGGATATACCCCTGGAACACAAAAATACAATACAAAAATCCCTTCCTCACACCTATATTCATTGATGTACTATTCCAGACTCTGGAAACAACCAAAATTCCCTTCAACAGATGAATGGCTAAAGAAACTGTAGTACATATACACAATTGAATATTATCCAGCCATCAGGAAAGATGAAATCATGAAATTTTCCTATTCATAGATATGCATGGAAATTATTTTGTTGAGTGAAATTATTCAGAGGGATAGAGATAGACACATAATAGTTTTACTCATCTATGGGTTTTTAAGAAAAACAAAAAACATTATTGTAATAATGCTCAGAGCCTACAGAGATGAGGACTGGCCCTTGGTGTGAAGCTTACCACATAGAGTGGTGAGTTTAGTTAGAGAGATGACTACACTATCATGTCAATATTAATGAGTGAGAAAGTAGAATGCCTGTCTTGAATACAGGCAAAAGGTCAGGAGGAGTAAGATGGGGGCATTGGTCATGGGAATGTTGCACTGTTGACAGTGGGTGTTCTTTTTATGACTGAAATTCAACTACAATCATGTATGTAATTATGGTGTTTAAATAAAGAAAAAATAAACAAGAATTTTGGCACGTTTTTAAAAATCAGGGGCCTGAGCAGTGTTGCAAGTGGTAAGGAGTCTGCCTAGGATGGACTGTGGTTCAATCCCCCGGTGTCCCATAGGGTCTCCCAAGCCAGGAGAGATTTCTGAGCACATAGCCAGGAGTAACTTCTGAGCCTCACCCTGTGTGGCCCCCCCAAAATCATTTGACTGTGTATGAGGGCTCAGTTCTCTATTCTAAGGTAATGCCATTTTGTCTCTACTCTCATACATAGATTAATATTTATCACTGTTTAATTGACAAATGATTCTTTCTTTTTCTTTTGTGGCCCTTTTCTGTTCTATTCATACAATTATTCCCAAAGTCATGTGCTATAGTCACCTGTTCATGGGATTTTCTCATATGGCTTTCTTAGAATATCCTGAGTGCCCTCAGGAAAAATGGAATTGACCCCTGGTTGAGAAACATAACCACATAAACCACAGTTTAGTCAATTTTGATATTAGGAATTAGTATGTCTACCATTTTTTTCCCCAAGAATTTTGGCTATTTAAGGTTTCTTGAGAATTCATTCAAATCTTTAGGTTGGATATTTTTATTTCTGCAAAACCCATCAAAGTAGGATTTCCATAACTTTGTCTTGCTTGAACTTTGTGTGTTCTTTGAACTTTTTTTTGTTTGTTTGTTTTTGTTTTTTGGGCCACACCCATTTCACGCTCAGGGGTTACTCCTGGCTATGCGCTCAGAAATCGCCCCTGGCTTGGGGGGACCATATGGGACGCCGGGGGATCGAACCGCGGTCTGTCCTATGCTAGTGCTTGCAAGGCAGACACCTTACCTCTAGCGCCACCTTCCCGGCCCCTGAACTACTTTTTGTAAACATAATTATAGTCATCTGTTAAGCTTAAATTTTTATTTTATCTGTTCTATTAAAATATTTTTCTTGTGACATTTTTAAACATTTTTTCCTTCTATTTAGCTGCCAATGCCCTACCCAGTCATACACATTTTGGGCTATTTTGGTCAGATTTATATGATTAATTATTTCATTTTTTCCTCTTTTTTACTAGGAAATAATCTTTTATTATTTCATTAAAGCACCTTGATTTACAAGTAATTTATACTTGAGTTTTAGACATAAATGTCCTAACACCAATTCTACCACTAGTGTAAACTTTCATTAGCAAATGTTCTTACAGGGCCAGAGAGAAAGCATAGTGGTAGGGCATTTGCCTTGCATGCAGCTGATCCAGGACAAACAGTGGTCCAAATTCTGGCATCCCATATGGTGCCCTTGCCTGCCAGGAGCAATTTCTTTTTTTTTATTTAATTTTTTTTTAAATTTAAACAACTTTATTACATACATGATTGTGTTTGGGTTTCAGTCATGTAAAGAACACCACCCATCACCAGTGCAACATTCCCACCAACAATGTCCCAAATCTCCCTCCTCCCCACACAACACCCGTCTGTACTCTAGATAGGCTTTCTATTTCCCTCGTACATTCTCATTATTAGGATAGTTCAGCTGGGATGGTGGCGCTAGAGGTAAGGTGTTTGCCTTGAAAGCGCTAGCGTAGGACGGACCGCGTTTCGATTTCCCAGCATCCCATATAGTCCCCCAAACCAGGGGCAATTTCTGAGCACATAGCCAGGAGTAACCCCTGAGCATCAAATGGGTGTGGCCCCCCCAAAAAAAACCAAATAAAAATAAAAAATAAAATAAATTAGGATAGTTCAAAACGTAGTTATTTTTCTAACTAAACTCATCCCTGTTTGTGGTGAGTTTTATGCTGTAACTTCAAGCTCTTTTCTCTTTTATGTCTGAAAGTTATTATTGCAAGAATTTCTTTCATTTTTCTTAACCCATAGATGAATGAGACCATTCTGCATCTTTCTCTCTCTCTCTGACTTATTTCACTCAGCATAATAAATTCCATGTACATCCATGTATAGGAAAATTTCATGACTTCATCTCTCCCGACAACTGCATAATATTCCATTGTGTATATGTACCACAGTTTCTTTAGCCATTCATATTTTGAAGGGTTTCTTGGCTGTTTCAAGAGTCTTGCTATGGTAAATAGTGTTGAAATGAATATAGGTGTAAGGAAGGGATTTTTGTATTGTATTCTTATGTTTCTAGGGTATATTCCTAGGAGTGGTATAAATGGGTCATATGGGAACTCGAATTCCAGTTTCTGGAGAAATCTCCATATTGCTTTCCATAAAGGTAGAACTAAATGGCATTCACACTGGCAAGGATAAGAGTTCCTTTCACTTCAAATCCCCGCCAACACTGCTTGTTCTCACTCTTTGTGATGTGTGCTGATCTCTGGGATGTGAGGTGGTACCTCATAGTTGTTTTGATTTACATCTCCCTGATAAATAGTGATGTGGAGCATTTTTTATGTGTCTTTTGGCCATTTGTATTTCTTCTTTGTCAAAGTGTCTGTCCATTTCTTCTCATTTTTTTGATGGGATTAGATGTTTTTTTCTTGTAAATTTCTGTCAGTGACTTGTATATTTTGAGATTAGCCCCTTGTCGGATGGGTATTGGGTGAAGAGTTTCTCCCACTCAGTGGGGGGCTCTTGTATCCTGGGTGCTATTTCTTTTGAGATGCAGAAACTTCTCAGTTTAATATATTCCCATCTGTTAATCTCTGCTTTCACTTGCTTGGAGAGTGCAGTTTCCTCTTTGAAGATGCCTTTAGTCTCAATGTGCTGGAGTGTTTTACCTACGTTTTGTTCTATATATCTTATGGTTTCGGGTCTGATATCGGGGTCTTTCATCCATTTGGATTTAACCTTTATACATGATGTTAGCTGGGGGTCTAAGTTCAATTTTTTGCAAGTGGCTAGCCAGTTGTGCCAACACCACTTGTTGAAAGGCTTTCTTTGCTCCATTTAGGATTTCTTGCTCCTTTATCAAAAATTAGGTGATTGTATGTCTGGGGAACATTTTCTGAGTATTCAAGCCTATTCTACTGATCTGAGGGCCTGTCCTTATTCCAATAGCATGCCTTTTTTTTTTTTTTTGATAACTATTGCTTTGTAGTAAAGTTTAAAATTGGGGAAAGTAATTCCTCCTATATTCTTTTCCCCAATGATTGCTTTAGCTATTCTAGGGTGTTTATTGTTCCAAACGAATTTCAAAAGTGCCTGTTCCACTTCTTTGAAGAATGTCATGGGTATCTTTAGAGGGATCGCATTAAATCTTTATAATGCTTTGGGGAGTATTGCCATTTTGATGACATTAATCCTGCCAATCCATGAGCAGGGTATGTGTTTCCATTTCCTCGTGTCCTCTCTTATTTCTTGGAGCAGAGTTTTATAGTTTTCTTTGTATAGGTCCTTTCCATTTTTAGTCAAGTTGATTCCAAGATATTTGAGTTTGTGTGGCACTACTATGAATGGGGTTGTTTTCTTAATGCCTTTTTCTTCCTTATTACTATTGGTGTATAGAAAGGCCATTGATTTTTGTGTGTTAATTTTGTAGCCTGCCACCTTGCTATATGAGTCTATTGTTTCTAGAAGCTTTTCGTAGAGACTTTAGGGTTTTCTAGGTAGAGTATCATGTCATCTGCAAACAGCAAGAGCTTGACTTCTTCCTTTCCTATCTGGATTCCCTTGAGATCTTTTTCTTGCCTAATCATTGTAACAAGTACTTTCAGTGCTATGTTGAATAGAAGTGGTGAGAGAGGACAGCCTTGTTTTGTGCCAGAATTTAGAGGAAAGGCTTTCAGTTTTTCTCCATTGAGGACAATATTTGCCACAGGCTTGTGGTAGATGGCCTTAACTATATTGAGAAAGGTTCCTTCCATTCCCATCTTGCTGAGAGCTTTGATCAAGAATGGGTGTTGGACCTTATCAAATGCTTTCTCTGCATCTATTTATATGATCATGTGATTTCTATTTTACTTGTTGTTGATATTGTGTATTATGTTGATAGATTTACTGATGTTAAACCATGCTTGCATTCCTGGGATAAAACATAGTTGATCATAGTGGATGATCTTCTTAATGAGGCATTGAATCCTATTTGCCAGAATTTTGTTGAGGATTTTTGCATCAGAGATATTGGCCTGTAATTTTCTTTTTTGGTAGCATCTGTGTCTGGTTTTGGTATCAAGGTGATGTTGGCTTCATAAAATCTATTTGGAAGTGTTCTGTTTTTTCAATTTCATGAAAGAGTCTTGCCAGGATTGGTAGAAGTTCCTATTGAAAGTTTTGAAAGAATTCATTAATATATCCATCTGGGCCTGGACTTCTGTTTTTGGGCAGACATTTGATTACTGTCTTAATTTCCTCAATAGTGATGGGTGTGTTTTGATATGCTACATCCTCTTCATTCAACCGTGGAGATTATAAACGTCTAAGAATTTATCCATTTCTTCCAGGTTTTCATTTTTAGTGGCATAGAGTTTCTCAAAGTAGTTTCTGATTACCCTTTGGATCTCTACCATATCAGTAGTGATCTCTCCTTTTTTATTTTTAAAACGAGTTATCAAGTTTCTCTCTCTCTTTCTTTGTTAGTTTTGCCATTGGTCTATCACCTTGTATATTTTTTCAAAGTACCAACTTCTGCTTTCGTTGATCTTTTGGATTGTTTTTCGGGTTTCCACTTCATTGATTTCTGCTCTCAGCTTTGTTATTTCCTTCTGTCTTTTTATTTTTGGGTCCTTTTGTTGAGTACTTTCTAATTCTATGAGCTGCGTCATTAAGCTATTCAGGTATGCCCCTTCTTCTTTCCTGATGTGTGCTTGCAAAGCTATAAGTTTTCCTCTCAGTACTGCTTTTGCTGTGTCCAAAAGTTCTGATAGTTTGTATCTCCATTGTCATTTGTTTCTAGGAAGGTTTTGATTTCCTTTTTGATTTTATTTTTGACCCACTGTTTATTCATTATTAGGCTTTTTAACCTCCAGGTATTAAAGCTTTTCTTCTGTGTCCCTTTGTAGTTCACATATAATTTCAGGGCCTTGTGGTCAGCGAAGGTAGCCTGCAAAATTTCTATCCTCTTGATATTATGGGGATATGTTTTATGTGCTAGCATGTAGTTTATCCTGGAGAATGACCCATGTACATTAGAGAAGAATGTGGATCCGGGCTTCTGGGGGTGGAGTGTCCTGTATATATCTACTAGCCTCTTTCTTCCATTTCTCTTTTCAGGTCTAGTATATTCTTGTTGGGTTTCAGTCTGGTTGATCTGTCAAGGGTTGACAATGCCATGTTGAGTTTTCCCATAATTATTGTGTTGTTATTAATATTATTTTTCAGATTTGTCAACAATTTTATTAAATATTTTGCTGGCCCCTCATTCGGTGCATATATATTTAGGAGAGTGATTTCTTCCTGCTGTATGTATCTCTTGATTAATACAAAATGTCCATCTTTGTCCCTTACAACTTTCCTAAGTATAAAGTTTGCCACTCTAGCTTTTTTATGGGTGTTGTTTGCTCGGATGCTTTTCCTCCAGCCTTTTATTTTGAGTCTATGTTTTATCTGACTATTCAGGTGCATTTCTTGTAGGCAGCAGAAGGTTGGTTTGAGTATTATGATCCATTTAACCACTCTGTGTCTCTTAACTGGTGCATTTATTCCATTGACATTGAGAGAATGAATTGTCTTGGGAATTAGTGCCATCTTTATATCAAAGTTTGGTGTGTCTGTTGGTCAGTCTTGTGTTAAGTAGGCCATTCAGTTTTTCTTTTAAGAATGGTTTTGAGTCTGTTATGTTTCTGAGCTGTTATTTGTCCGTGAAACCATGTATTGTTCCTTCAAACCTGAAAGTAAGTTTTTCTGGGTGCGGTATTCTAGGCGAAGCATTAATTTCATTGAGTTTTGTCAATATGTCCCACCACTGCCTTCTGGCCTTGAGTGTTTCTGGTGACAGGTCTGCAGTAAATCTCAAGGATGTTCCCTTGTATGTAATTTCTCATTTCGATCTTGCTGCTTTCAGAATTCTGTCTCTATCTGTGGGAATTGTCATTGTGAGTAGGATGTGTCTTGGGTGTTTTTTCTGGGGTCTGTTTTAGTTGGTACTCTGCGGGCATGCAGGATTTGATCACATGTATTTATTAGCTCTGGTAGTTTCTCTTTAATGATGTTCTTGATCATTGATTCTTCCTGGAGATTTTCCTCCTGGGTTTCTGGAACTCCAATGATTCTTAATTTTTTTCTGTTGCGCTTATCATAGACTTCTATTTTCATCTGTTCCCATTCCATTGTTTGATCATTTGCTTTAAGGGTTTTTTCCAATTTCTTCTGCTGTATGGAATTGTTATTCATCTCATCTTCCAGTGTACTAATTTTTTCCTCATCTGATGTTAACCCCTGGGAAAGCTCAACCATGTTTTTCTTTAATTCATCTACTGAGTTTTTCAGACCTGTTATTTGACCTGAAATTTTAGTTTGGAGTTTTCTGATTTCTATCTTCATATTATCTTGATTCTTATTAGTGTCCTCTATACTTTCTTCGAGTTCGTTGAACATCTCTCATATTGCGACTCTAAACTCTGTATCTGAGAGACTGACTAGTTGGTTGGTCACGTTGAAGTCATCAGAGTTCCATTGTCATTCTCTATGTCTGGCGCTGGCCTGCATTGTTTCCCCATTGTCACACTTGTATTGTGGGTTTTTCTACATTTTGTGGTTGTATTCATTGGCTAAATGATGTGTATGGCTGGGAAGCGAAGCAGAGCGGCCGTGTTCCTCTGGCTCCAGCCTTTCTGGGCTTGTAAACTCACCTCCTGGGAAGGCTCCAGGGAAAGCGAGCCGTCTACAGGTGTGCCACAGACAGGATAAAATCAGGCCGAAAATGGAGCACAGCACAGAGGACAGGCAGAAATGGGGTGCTGGCATCTGAGTTCCAGCAGAGTTCAGCGGCTTCCCCTTTCTGGGCTTGTAAACTCACCTCCAGGGAAGGCTCCAGGGAAGGCGAGCCATCTGCAGATGAGCCAGACACAGGATGAAATCAGGCTGAAAATGGAGCACAGCACAGAAGACAGGCAGATAGGGGTGCTGGCATCTAATTTGCAGCAATGTTCAGCGGCTTCCCCTTTCTGGGCTTGTAAAGTCAGCCTCTCACTGGGTAGCTTCAGAATGCAGTTTTTTTTGGGTCGCTTCCTAGGGCTCTGAGGAGAGCTTCAAGGATTCAGAAAAGACAGAGAAGCACAGGACAGGCCTCCTTGAGGTTCTCAGTTTCCTCAGAAGAAATTATTTTTCTTCTTTCTTTACTTTCTTACTCATCCTTAAATGAGAAGAGTTCTTTCTGTATCACATGATACAGGATGCTTAATGTAAAAGAAGGGCTAAGAATAATTTCAAGTTGGTGGAAAATTTTCATTACAGTTAAAATTTCTAAATACTGGATGGAATGAATAGATTCTTTCAGTTTTTTTTCTTAAATTATTTTAAGCTTACATTATTTTAGCTTTTTAAATCACCTGAGATTGACAACCATAGTAATGTTTAAAACCAAATCTGCTTTACTTTTGAATGGTTCCTGAAAATATAAAGCCTATGCTTGATTCTGGTTTACTCCTACCTTCCTTGCTCCCCACTGCTCTAGCTTACAGATCTTTTCACGCTGTCACACTGTCCTGGATACTTGTGCTTGACAATTTAGTATGAGATATTTAGTTAACTACTTTTCCTTTAGGCATCTTCCCTTACCTCTGTTTGACCTTTAGTGCATTTGGCAATACATACTCACATACAGTGTTTTGGATTATAACATCCTCTATATTTTATTAAAGGGGAAGCCGAATTTTCTGTTTCTAGTTCTGGTTGTTTTGAATTGATTTCCTGAAAGAGAAATTAGCCTTATCATTTCCAGCAATGAAGCTGGGAGGCAAGATCTTTAGTTTGCCAAAATAACAATCACAGAAAGTCGACTTTTATGAGTAATGTCAAAATAATAAGCAATTTCTTTATAGTGAAGTCTAGTTAAGCAAAGACACCTGTGTGATCCACATGACAGACACACATGGAATGCAGAACTAATGTCAATTAACTGCCACTGTTCTTTACAGTCATCCTTAAGTCCTAGGAGGTCTTTGCTTTAGGTTTATATATATATATATTTTAGATTTTTTGTTTGTTTGTTTGTTTTTGGGCCACACACATTTGATACCCAGGGGTTACTCCTGCTATGTGATCAGAGATGACCCCTGGCTTGGGGGGACTATATGGGACACCAGGGGATCCCCAGTCTGTCCTAGGCTAGTGCTTGCAAGGCAAGCCTTACTTCTAGTGCCACCTCTCCGGCTTCACAGACTTGTTTTCAAATCTAGTATTTTTAATTTCATACTTCTACTTCAAATATCCTCTATCATATGCTTTTCATAGCCTTCTCTTTGAATTTTTTATGGACTTTCCTACTTCATTGTTCTGTTGCCCTTTCCTACATCCACCTACTACCTACCTCTGAACAAATAAATACTGAGCAGACTGAGTGGGATAATATATTTTTTAAGATAATGTGAATGTGAGACTTAATTGTAAATAAGAGTGTAACTGGAATTATAAAGAGAACATAAGACATCTATGGTGGTATCTTCCATGTTTTCTACTATAAAAGTATAATTTATCACTTCATATAATAAATTGTGGAAAGATATATTAAGATTGCAAATATATTTCCTAAACACTTAAATCCAGTGAGTTTTTTGTTTCCAGTGATTTTTAATATTCACTGATGTTTCTTTCTTAAATAAATTATTGGAATAAAATAATTTCAAAAAACTTTTTCTAGCTCAACAGTCCCTCTACACTTTATTAACTTTCTACTTTAAAGGATACTTTCCTTCCATATTAGTATGTGATTTGTTTTGCTAGCATATGAACTAATAGAAATTTTAATTTAAAGTGCTAAAATACAGGGATTTTATGATTTATTTTATTGCATTGATAATTCTAAGTTGGGCACTAGGAACATGTTAGTCTGGCTCTTTTCTTGGTATTTTCTCATCAGACTTTGAGATATACCTTTTATGTTGGCTTATTTAGATATACATTTTATAAATTAGTACTTATTTTAGTTGGAAATAGTATTTGTTATTTTTTTATTATATTTAAGGTGATAGGGTTATAATAGCACTCAAGTTTCTGGTATTAATGTACAAAGTTCTCATCCCTACCACCAAAATGCCCATGACTCTTCCCTCTTAATCTTTTTATCCACTTCGTATAATAAAACAAGATTTGGATATGAAGATTTAGTTTATTTATAAAGTTAATTTAAATGTTATTTACGTTATTTTCTGTAACTTTTTTTTATACACCTGGTTTTGCTCAAGGGACCATATTGCATGCTAGGAATTGAACCTGATTGCAAGGAAATGCCATAACCTCTTATTCCTACTTTTTATTTATTTATATTTTTGTTTGTGTTTTTGGCCACATCTGGTAGCACTCAGATTTACTCCTGTCTCTGTGCTCAGAATTTGCTCCTGGAATGCTTGCGGAACTTAAGGAATGCCAGGATTCAAACCCTGGTCCATCCTGGGGAGGCAGCATGCAAGGCAAATGCCCTACCACTGTGCTATCTCTCTGGATCCCACTTTCTGTTTCTATACATTTGACTGATCTAGCTACATCTTATGAAGCATCAAACAATATGTATTATTCCATTTTCTTATTTTTCATTAGATTTCTTTTAAAATTGGGATTTCAGTGGGATGTTTTTAAAGTATTGTGCAATGGATTTTATTAAAGATAATACAACTTTTCTTTTACATTTTATTTAAAAACCTTGATTACAAACATGATTGTGTTTGGGTTTCAGTCATGTAAAGAACACCACCCATCACCAGTGCAACATTCCCATCACCAATGTCCCAAATCTCCCTCCTCCCCACCCGACCCCTGCCTGTAATCTAAACTGGCTTTCCATTTCCCTCATGCATTCTCATTATTAGGACAGTTCAAAATGTAGTTATTTTTCTAACTAAACTCATCAGTCTTTGTGGTGAGCTTCCTGAGGTGAGCTGTAACTTTCAGCTCTTTTCCCTTTTGTGTCTGAAAATTATTATTGCAAGAATGTCTTTCATTTTTCTTAAAACCCATAGATGAGTGAGACCATTCTGCATTTTTTCTCTCTCTCTGACTTATTTTACTCAGCATCATAGATTCCATGTGCATCCATGTATAGGAAAATTTCATGACTTCATCTCTCCTGACAGCTGCATAATATTCCATTGTGTATATGTACCACAGTTTCTTTAGCCATTCGGCTGTTGAAGGGCATCTTGGTTGTTTCCAGAGTCTTGCTATGGTAAATAGTGCTGCAATGAATATAGGTGTAAGGAAGGGGTTTTTGTATTGTATTTTTGTGTTCTTAGGGTATATTCCTAGGAGTGGTGTAGCTGGATCGTATGGGAGCTTGATTTCCAGTTTTTGGAGAAATCTCCATATAGCTTTCCATAAAGGTTGAGCTAGATGGCATTCCCACCAGCAGTGGATAAGAGTTCCTTTCTCTCCACATCCCCGCCAGCACTGTTTATTCTCATTCTTTGTGATGTGTGCCATTCTCTGTGGTGTGAGGTGGTATCTCATCATTGTTTTGGTTTGCATCTTCCTGATGATTAGTGATGTGGAGCATTTTTTCATGTGTCTTTTGGTCATTTGTATTTCTTCTTTGTCAAAGTGTCTGTTCATTCCTTCTCCCCATTTTTTGGTGGGATTAGATGTTTTTTTTCTTGTGAAGTTCTGTCAGTGCCTTGTATATTTTGGAGATTAGCCCCTTATCTGATGGGTATTGGGAGACTAGTTTCTCGCACTCAGTGGGGGACTCTTGTATACTGGGCGCTATTTCCTTTGAGGTGCAGAAGCTTCTCAGCTTAATATATTCCCATCTGTTAATCTCTGCTTTCACTTGCTTGGAGAGTGCAGTTTCCTCCTTGAATATGCCTGTAATCTCAATGTCCTGAGGTGTGTTGCCTATGTGTTGTTCTATATATCTTATGGTTTTGGGTCTGATATCAAGGTCTTTAATCCATTTGGATTTTACCTTTGTACATGGTGTTAAGTGGGAGGTCTAAGTTCAATTTTTTGCAAGTGGCTAGCCTGTTGTGCCAACAGCACTTGTTGAAGAGGCTTTCTTTGCTCCATTTAGGATTTCTTGCTTCTTTATCAAAAATTAGGTGATTGTATGTCTGGGGAACATTTTCTGAGTAATCAAGCCTATTCCACTGATCTGAAGGCCTGTCCTTATTCCAAAACCATGCTTTTTTTTTGGATAACTATTGCTTTGTAGTAAAGTTTAAAGTTGGGGAAAGTAATTCCTCCAATATTCTTTTTCCCAATGATTGCTTTAGCTATTCTAGGGTGTTTATTGTTCCAAACGAATTTCAAAAGTGCCTGTTCCACTTCTTTGAAGAATGTCATGGGTATCTTTAGAGGGATCGCATTAAATCTGTATAATGCCTTGGGGAATATTGCCATTTTGATGATGTTAATCCTGCCAGTCTATGAGCATGGTATGTGTTTCCATTTCCTCGTGTCCTCTCTTATTTCTTGGAGCAGAGTTTTATAGTTTTCTTTGTATAGGTCCTTCCCATTTTTAGTCAAGTTGATTCTAAGATATTTGAGTTTGTGTGGCACTACTGTGAATGGGGTTGTTTTCTTAATGTCCATTTCTTCCTTATTACTATTGGTGTATAGAAAGGCCATTGATTTTTGTGTGTTAATTTTGTAGCCTGCCACCTTGCTATATGAGTCTATTGTTTCTAGAAGTTTTTTGGTAGAGTCTTTAGGGTTTTCTAGGTAGAGTATCATGTCATTTGCAAACAGTGAGAGCTTGACTTCTTCCTTTCCTATCTGGACTCTTTTGATATCTTTTTCTTGCCTAATCACTACAGCGAGTATGTTCAGTGCTATGTTGAATAGGAGTGGTGAGAGAGGACAACTTTGTCTTGTGCCAGATTTTAGAGGGAAGGCTTTTAGTTTTTCTCCATTGAGGATAATATTTGCCACAGGCTTGTGGTAGATGGCCTTAACTTATTGAGAAAGGTTCCTTCCTTTCTCATCTTGCTGAGAGCTTTAATCAAGAATGGGTGTTGGACCTTATCAAATGCTTTCTATGCATCTATTGATATGATCATGTGGTTTTTATTTTTCTTGTTGTTGATGTTGTGTATTATGTTGATAGATTTACGGATGTTAAACCATCCTCGCATTCCTGGAATAAAACCTACTTGATCTTAGTGGATGACATTCTTAATGAGGCATTGGATCCTATTTGCCAGGATTTTTTGAAGATCTTTGCATCTGCACTCATCAGCGATATTGGTCTGTAATTTTCTTTTTTCATAGCATCTCTGTCTGGTTTAGGTATCCAGGTGATGTTGGCTTCATAAAAGCTATTTCGAAGTGTTTCTGTTTGTTCAATTTCATGAAAGAGTCTTGCCAGGATTGGTAGTAGTTCCTCTTGGAAAGTTTGAAAGAATTCATTAGTGAATCCATCTGGGCTTGGGCTTTTGTTTTTGGGCAAATATTTGATTACCGTTTTAATTTCATCAATAGTGATGGGGGTGTTTAGATATGCTACATCCTCTTCCTTCAACTGTGGAAGATTATAAGTGTCCAAGAATTTATCCATTTCTTCCAGGTTCTCATTTTTAGTGGCATAGTTTCTCAAAGTAGTTTCTGATTACCCTTTGAATCTCTGTCCTATCAATAGTGATCTTTCCTTTTTCATTCCTAATACGAGTTATCAAGTTTCTGTCTCTCTCTTTCTTTGTTAGATTTGCCAGTGGTCTATCAATCTTGTTTATTTTTTTAAGAACCAACTTCTGCTTTCGTTGATCTTTCAGAATTTTTTTTGGTTTTCCACTTTGTTGATTTCTGCTCTCAGCTTTGTTATTTCCTTCTGTCTCCCTAATTTTGGGTCCTTTTGTTGAGCACTTCCTAGTTCTGTTAGCTGTGTCATTAAGCTACTCAGGTAAGGTCTGTCTTCCTTCCTGGTGAGTGTTTGCAAAGCTATAAATTTTCCTCTCAGTACTGCTTTTGCTGTGTCCCATAAGTTCTGATAGTTTGTGTTTTATTGTCATTTGTTTCCAGGAATCTTTTGATTTCCTCCTTGACTTCATCACGGACCCACTGGTTATTCCGTTTGAGGCTGTTTAACTTCCAGGTGTTAAAGTTTTTCTTCTGAGTTCCTTTGGAATTCACAAATAATTTCAGAGCCTTGTGGTCAGCGAAGGTAGTCTGTAAAATTTCTATCCGCTCGATATTATGGAGGTATGTTTTATGTGCCAGCATGTAGTCTCTCCTGAAGAATGTCCCATGTACATTGGAGAAGAATGTGTATCCAAGTTTCTGGGGATGGAGTATCCTATATATATCCACTAGGCCTATTTTTTCCATTTATCTCCTCAGGTCTAGTATATTCTTGTTGGGTTTCAGTCTGCTTGACCTATCCAGTGTTGACAAAGCCATGTTGAGGTCCCCCACAATTATTGTGTTGTTATTGATATTATTTTTCAGATTTGTCAACAGTTGTATTAAATATTTTGCTGGCCCCTCATTCGGTGCATATATGTTTAGGAGAGTGATTTCTTCCTGCTCTACATACACCTTGATTAATATAAAATGTCCATCTTTGTCCCTTACAACCTTCCTGAGTATAAAGTTTGCATTATCTGATATTAGTATTGCCACTCCAGCTTTTTTATGGGTGTTGTTTGCTTGGATAATTTTTATCCAGCCTTTTATTTTGAGTCTATATTTGTTCTGACTATTCAGGTGCATTTCTTGTAGGCAGCAGAAAGTTGAATTGAGTTTTTTGATCCATTTAGCCACTCTGTGTGTCTTAACTGGTGCATTTCATCCATTGACGTTGAGAGAAAGAATTGTCCTGGGATTTAATGCCATCTTTATATCGAAATTTGGTGTGTCTTTTGGTTAGTCTTGTCTTAAATTAGGTCTTTCAGTTTTTCTCTTAAGAGTATTTTTGTGTCTGTAAAGTTTCTGAGCTGGTTTTAGTCTGTGAAGTCATGTATTCTTCCGTCAAACCAGAAAGTGAGTTTTGCTGGGTACAGTATTCTAGGTGAAGCATTCATTTCATTCAGTCTTGTCACAATATCCCACCACTGCTTTCTGGCATTGAGTGTTTCTGGTGACAGGTCTGCTGTAAATCTCAAGGATGCTTGCTGGAACGTAATCGCCCCTTTTGATCTCGCTGTTTTCAGAATTCTGTCTCTATCTGTGGGATTCATCATTGTGACTAGGATGTGTCTTGGGGTATTTTTTCTGGGGTCTCTCTTGGTTGGTACTCTTCGAGCATGCAGGATTTGATCACATATATTCTTTAGCTCTGGAAGTTTCTCTTTAATGATTTTCTTGACCATTGATTCTTCCTGGAAATTTTCTTCCTGGGTCTCTGGGACTCCAATGATTCTTAAATTGTTTCTGTTGAGCTTATTATAGACTTCTATTTTCATCTGTTCCCATTCTTTGACTAATTTTTCCATTGTCTGTTCATTTTCTTTAGTTTTTTTTTTCCAATCTCTCTTGCTGTATGGAATTGTTATGTATCTCATCTTCCACAGCACCAAGTCTATTTTCAGCTTCTGATACCCTTTCTCAGAGCTTATCCATTTTGCCATTCACTTCATTTACTGAGTTTTTCAGGCCTGTTAGTTGACATGTTATTTCAGTTTGGAGTTTTGTGATTTCTGTCTTCATATTTTCTTGGTTCTTATTAGTGTTCTGTTCAACTCGATCCATGGTTTCTTTGAGTTCTTTGAGCATCTTCCATATTGCTAGTCTGAAGTCCTTATCAGAGAGGTTGATTAGTTGGTTGTTTATTATCTGGTCATCAGATTTGTCATCTTCATTCTCTATGTTTGATTCTGGCCTGCATTGTTTCCCCATTGTCACACTTGTACTGTGGGTTTTTGTACGTGTTGTGGCTAAATGTGTTTTTTGGCTAAATGATGCAGGCAGCACACTCCTCTGGCTCCACCCTTTATAGATGGGTCGACTTACCTCCAAGGGAGGGAATCCTCCGTGGATGAAGCCTCACACAGGATCAAATCTTAGGTCCAAGCACGCAGCAGAGAAGACAGTCTGAAAAGAAATGCTGGGCTTCAGTGATTCAGCATAGTTCTTAGTGTGATTTTTTCTTCTTGTTGCAATAGTGTTCTTTCCTTAGAGAGATTGCACTGCCACGTAGCGAAGCGGAGCCAAAGTGCTCTGCTGGAGCCTTTTTTTGGCCCACTCCCAAGAGGTTCATTCAACAGGATAGTAGACAGACACACACAGGCAGCACTCATAATTTTTCCCAGTCGGGCCTCAACGGGCAGGCATATTTTCGTGGATTTTCCCAGCCCAATGTCACCGATATAACTTTTTTTGACAAGTGCAATTTCATAAATATCTGAAGCTTTTAGGCATATTATAATTAGTTTATTGACTTGTAAATAGAAAAGGAATAAATGAACTTGTAACTTAACTATTACAATGTAGTTGAATTATATATATTTTTATGTTTAGAGCACTGAAACATCACCCAATTGGCTTTAAATAAATGCTTGGTCTACTTATCAATGTGAAAATCAGACTGATATATTGTAGTATGAAATTGATATGTTTTTTTTGTTTGTTTTGGGTCACACTTACCATCGCTCAGGGGATACTCCTGGATCTACACTCAGAAATCCTAGCCAGCAGGGTCAGCAACCATATGGGATGCTGGGATTTGAACTACTGGCTTTCTGCATGCAAGGCAAATGTCTTTCCTCCATGCTCTCTCTCCAGCCCCAGTAGATATTTTTTAAAGCAGTGTTACACATGAAGTGATACTTTGCAAAACTGACCTGATGCCATAAAATACTGATGGCCATACAACCTGAATTCTTAAAACCTCATGTTATTCATGAGAGTTTTCAATAAGTGTCCAAATTCTACATTGAGAACATGTGAGTAAATTTGGTTTGTTTTGTGAGAACTATATATATATATATATTATTAGTTTTATATTTATCATGTATCAATGAATGTTGCTCCAAACCCTGTTAAATATGAGCAAGACACTCTAGCCATTTGTATTTAATTATTTAAATATTTTAGTTTAGCTACAATGTACTAGTTATTTAAAGTGATATAAAAACTTGGCACTATATTTTAGATTTGGACTGAAGATACCTAATGAAACTTATGCAGTAGGGACTAGTCAGGCAAGGGGGAGTGAAAATTGGTTTTCATTCCATATTTTTCACTATTACTGCTGAATCACTGGGAAAGAAGTTACATACTGCCTTAACGATCACTGTGTTAAAAGAGCTTAAAGGGCTAGAGCATATGTCTTTTAAATGAGAGGCCTGTTCAATCCTGGCAAGGGATGGCCTTTGATGGCCCTTGAGCACAACTCTGTATGTCTCTGAAGGCCCCTGAACACTGTTAGCCTGTAACCTCCAGAGTTTATGTTCCTGGGAGTTAACTCAGCTCTAAGCACTACAGTGGAAGCTTTCTTTTCAGTAAATAAACCATTTTCTCCTTTTTTTTTTTTAAAAATGTAAACTAAAGATTTATTGTACATTCAAAAAAAAAAAAAAGAATAAGTGGTTCTTATAAGACACCAAATAACAAAGATATTTAGAGGGTTAATGTTTCTAAATTTAAATTTAGCAAGTTCGGCTAAATATAATTGTACTCTTCAGATTTTAATTTTATTCTTATATTTTAATAGGCAATTTTCTTTCATCCCCTTTTAAAATAATGTCTTTATTTAAACACTGTGATTACAAACATGATTGTTGTTGGGTTTCAGTCATGAAACCCCCCCCCCCTTCACCAGTGCAACATTCCCATCACCGAAAGCCCCATTTCCCCATCCCCTACCTGTATTCGAGACAGGCTATTTTCCTCACTCATTGACATTTTTATGATAGTTCTCAGTGTAGTTATTGCACCTCTCTTTGTGGTGAACTTCATGTTGTGAGCTGTTCCTTCCAGCCCTCATCTCTGGGAATTATTTCAATAATGTCTTTTATTTTTCTTAAAACCTATAGATGCATCTCCTCCTTTCATAAGGATTATAATTCTAACTTTAGAAAACTACTAGAACCTGATTTTCTCCTGTCTTTTTCAACTCATCCTAGTCCAATAAGTTGGAGTCATTGAGCAGTTTTCTGTTGAATTAAATAATTAACGATGGGGCTGGATGGCGATGGATGGCGATGGATTCCTTTCTGCCACCCCAGGCCACATGGCTCTGCAACTCCATCCAGCCAGCCGGGTCCCAGGCCCAGGTGAAATCACTCACTTACACGCAGGCTTCAGGAAGAATCATCTTTATTTATGCCCTAGCCACCACAGGTGTGTGGCCTATGTCAACCTTTCAAGCACAGCATTATTTTGCTAGCCCTGCATCTTATCTCCTGTTAGCCATCTTCCCTTTGGGCTCCATGCGGCCCAAAGATCCAAAAGCCGGCCAAGAGACAAAAGGCCCCGAATCCCCTTTGTTCCAGGCTTATCTAACTTTTTCCAGACCCCTCCCAGGAATGGGAGGTCTTGCAGGTAGTTACACCTATTATCCGGTTCCCAAGACCCCTCCCAGATATGGGTGGGTCTTAGGGTCTTTGCACCCAACTTCAGGGTTTTAGCTAGGTACACCAACAGTTTTCCACAGAATAAGTTTGAAGATCTATGAAAATTATTTTACTATGGGATATATTCTAATACTATTCCTAATGTGCCTTATTTAGCCAAAATATAAGTTTCCATTTATCAAGAGCATAAAGTTTATAAACTAAGAGAAGACAAGATAGCCAGGGCTGCCTCTCAGTATGTAGGCAAACCACATTTATGAATTATTTATTAATTTGAAACTATCCTGGCACCCTTCATAGTAAGATTGCTTTATATATCCTTGAAGGCAGCTCCCTTCACTGCAAAAGAAAAGGAGAAAATTCTTTAACTATCATAAATTGAAATCTTTAATCAGTATAGCCCAAGTCTAAATTTAAGAGATAGAACAGGTAGAGGACAGAGGAATATAAAGATAACTGGCATTGCTTAGGTCTTACTTTCCCTGGCCATTAATAAGAGGAAGATTTGCAAAGTTGCCAGCTAGATATAGCCTTTATATCCAACTCTCTTTGTGAAACCCTTACTGCCAGTCTAGTTAAGATGTACAACAAACTCCATAGCCAATCTTCTAGTTATTTTTTTGTTTTTGTTTTTGTTTTTGGGCCACACCTGGCATTGCTCAGGGGTTACTCCTGGCTCTCTGCTCAGAAATAGCTCCTGGCAGGCACGGGGGACCATATGGGACAGCGGGATTCGAACCAACCACCTTTGGTCCTGGATCGGCTGCTTGCAAGGCAAATGCCGCATAAAGGATATGAGCATAAAAAAATGATCATAAAGGAGAATAAATCAGGATAGTAACATTATTATTATTATTTATTAGTGTTCAAATAGTAGAAACTAAGTGTAAAAAATATCACATACATACTTTCACTTGCTGAGAACATTGACTTTCTGCCTTTTTTTTATCATGGTTAAAGAGCTCATATAAAATAATCTTTACATAGTCAAACTTATAAGACTGCTTCCGCAGGAAGATTTTACTCCTTGCATTTTTTTGCTTTTAATGTCCTCACTAGCTGGTACTCCACAGCTGTTTCTAAATTTTTGTTCACAAAGTAGAATTTTTATTTATTTCCAGGACTTACGTTTCCTGGTATAATGTTCTTCAGGTAAGGAGGTTATCTGTATTCAGTTTTAAGGATAAGTAAGTGCAAGTGATTTTCAAATATGAGAGAATATTTTATGAACATTTGGCTGATTAATTTATTGTTTTGTGGAAAATATTTATGTTTTGTTAGCATTTACTATTTCTGACCACTTCTATCTAAATTCCAAAGCATAGTGACAACTAAAATTTGCTTCCAAATATTTTTAGACTTCTCACATTAGCAGAGGATGATGACAGAAGTGAATGGGTGCATGCTTGAGGGTGAATAGTGGTCGTGTCAGTGAGAACAAATAGTTTTGGGGAAATTAAAGTTCTTTTTTAACCTTACCAGTTAGTGGTACAGGTGGCACAGCTAGTGGCTAGTGGTTCAGAGATTATGACAGTTTTGACCAATGAACTAAAAGAAATTCTGCTGGAAAGCTTCTGGGCAGAACTTAATTCATTGATAACATTAGAAGAAACAAATTTTTTATATTTCTGGCTATTGTAATAAAAAGTCTAAAAACTGGTTTTCATTTGCTTGTGGGTGAAGTAAATTTGCTAAAAAAAGCTGAGCAAAATCAGGCAGAGAATCTTAATCCTTAATGGTGCCAGTGAGCTGCTAAATCAATTAGACCAGGAGCTTTCTGTATTTTGACTTCTTACCCTGTGAGATAATACATTCCTTATTGATTGAGTGACTCACCGAGTTTTTGGTTACTTAAAGCATATTAAATTATATGTTTTATCCTAAAATCTCTCTTCCAACCTCTTTATCTTAAATAAGTTTATTGACGGGAAATTGCATAAAAATATTCATACCTGAAGCAAATATCAAAACTCTTTGAAAAATAGGCATAAATATATGTTCTATATTATTTCTTTGTAACATTAAAATAAAGGTCTGTCATAATTCCAGAAAATAATTTTAAAAACAGAACTAATTCTATGAGTGGCTAAACATTTTTCCTTAAATGCTTTCTGGGCATATGAATAAAACTCATATGACATATCATCGAATATTCAGTTATAGTGACATTTCTTTTTATCTTTGCATTATTTCTTGAATAGTAACATTAATTTCCAACTCTTTTTATTTCCCTTTCCCAATACCATCATGACTTTTGCCTGAAAACAAACACACTCTTGGAAATTAGGAGAAATGTCTAATAAATGTTTAATGAATGAATCTGTTGGTGGTAATCTTTTATTTATTTATTTATTTATTTATTTATTTATTTATTTATTTATTTATTTATTTGTTTGTTTTGGGACCATACCTGGGAATACTCAAGGGTTATTCCTGGCCTTGAATGTAGAAATCACTCTTGTTGGGCTCAGGTGACTATATGGGATGTCAAAGACAGAAACTGGGTTGACAGTTTGCAAGGCAAAATGCTCTTCCTGTTGCACTATTACTGTTTCCTATTGTTAATGATCTTAACTATTAACAAGGTTTAAAAATTTTCACAAATCTGTTGAATTTTAGTGTTTTGGGTAGATATCAAGGTTAACATAGAATGTGGAAAGTTCTTTTTAAATATTTTATAGTGGGGCCGGAGAGATAGCACAGCGGTGGGGCGTTTGCCTTGCATGCGGCTGACCCAGGAGGGACCCAGTTTGATTCCTGGCATCGCATGCGATCCTTCAGCCTACCTGGGTTGATTTCTTTTTTCTTTTTTTTTTAGGGATAAAATGACGTGCATTTTATTTTATATATATATATATATATATTTATTTAAACACCTTGATTACATACATGATTGTGTTTGGGTTTCAGTCATGTAAAGAACACCACCCATCACCAGTGCAACATTCCCATCACCTATGTCCCAAATATCCCTCCTCCCCACCCAACCCTCGCCTGTACTCTAGACAGGCTTTTCATTTCCCTCATACATTCTCATTATTAGGACAGTTCAAAATATAGTTATTTCTCTAACTAAACTAATCACTCTTTGTGGTGAGCTTCCTGAGGTGAGCTGTAACTTCCAGCTCTTTTCTCTTTTGTGTCTGAAAATTATTATTGCAAGAATGTCTTTCATTTTTTTTTTTTTGGTTTTTGGGCCACACCCAGCGATGCTCAGGGGTTACTCCTGACTGTCTGCTCAGAAATAGCTCCTGGCAGGCACTGGGGACCATATGGGACACCGGGATTCGAACCAACCACCTTTGGTCCTGGATATGCTGCTTGCAAGGCAAACGCTGCTGTGCTATCTCTCCGGGCCCTTTTCATTTTTCTTAAAACCCATAGATGAGTGAGACCATTCTGCATTTTTCTCTCTCTCTCTCTGACTTATTTCACTCAGCATAATAGATTCCATGTACATCCATGTATAGGAAAATTTCATGACTTCATCTCTCCTGACAGCTGCACAATATTGCATTGTGTATATGTACCACAGTTTCTTTAGCCATTCATCTGTTGAAGGCCATCTTGGTTGTTTCCAGAGTCTTGCTATGGTAAATAGTGCTGCAATAAATATAGGTGTAAGGAAGGGATTTTTGTATTGTATTTTTGTGTTCTTAGGGTATATTCCTAGGAGTGGTATAGCTGGATCGTATGGGAGCTCGATTTCCAGTTTTTGGAGGAATCTCCATATCGCTTTCCATAAAGGTTGAACTAGATGGCATTCCCACCAGCAGTGGATAAGAGTTCCTTTCTCTCCACATCCCCGCCAACACTGTTTATTCTCATTCTTTGTGATGTGTGCCATTCTCTGTGGTGTGAGGTGGTACCTCATTGTTGTTTTGATTTGCATCTCCCTGATGATTAGTGATGTGGAGCATTTTTTTCATGTGTCTTTTGGTCATTTATATTTCTTCTTTGTCAAAGTGTCTGTTCATTTCTTCTCCCCATTACCTGGGTTGATTTCTGAATGTAGAGCTAGGAGTGGCCCCTGAGCATTGCCAGGTGTGGTCCAAAGACCAATCAATCAATCATAAATAAATAAATAAATAAAGTTAAAAAATTGTTAAGAGGGAGGTTGAATGGATAACGTACATTTTATTAATTTATTTTATGACCATTTTATTTATTTAAAGTAATGTGTTTAGTTTTTTTTGCATATAATGTTACTGTACCAAACACACCTTCTACCCTGGACTTTAGGTCTTTCCTTGTCATATACTCCCATATACCCTTGCTTGAATGTTCAGTTCTGTTGACAAAATCTCAGGCTTTGTTTTATTGGCCACTATTTATTACCTTGATTGGTTTCTTTATATTTCATGTATGATTGAGTTCATTCAGTATTTGTCTTTCTTTTTTTTTTTTTTTTGCAGACTTAATTTACTTAACATGACACTTTAATTTTCATTAATTGTATAATGAAATACAGGATTTTTTTTGAGGATGAAATACGTGTAGTCTGGCAGTCTTTGGCTTCATCTATAAAGCCAGATGCCCACCAAAACTACCATTTTTTATTGAGTATAGAGACCATCCCTGGGTGGACCAGTAAAGATAGATAGCTCAGGCTATTCAGGCCAGTTCCACACAGCTTTACAAGTAAGACAATATCTGTTTTGGGGTAAATTCAAGATGTAAACGAACATACAAAGAAACCAGGGGTGATTTTTTTTAATTTTTATTTTTCAAAAAGTATTTTTATTTAAGCATTATGAAAACAAACATGTTTGTGATTGGGTTTTAGTATGACTGGTTAGTGCATGTATATGTTTTTTTCTGAATCTTGGTTGGTGCTGCATGAAATTAAGTGTTCATGATTCTTAAATTTATTATTTTATTTAGAAAAAATTGGTTTAAAAGAGTGTAAATCTTTCTATGTTTTAGAGTGCAATATTACTATAACATGCCTGCAACCAATATCTTCAGATCCCTCTATATTATTCTATTGCAACTTTTCAGCAACCCCACCCCTCCAATGTCATTAAGCACTTACCTGATTAGAGTCTAAGCCTTCTTTTCTTTTCTTTTTTTAAAATTTAATTTATTTAAAGAAAATGCATTACACAGTTGACATAAGTGATATTAATACATTTTTTAGGAGGACCAAAAGAAACATGTTTTTCTTTAAAAAATATAAAGTTGAAAGAAAAACTAATTTAATTCAATGAAGCACCAGCAGAAAGTTTAATGAGTTCTTTTTTTTTATTTTAAAGTATGAGTTAAAAGAAATACAGCAATAACGGTGTAAGAGTAATGGTGCAAGTGTTATTTTTTACATAGGCCCAGCAAAATATGGGTAACATGGAAAAAAAAAAACATGTCCTAAATACAAAGAAACCTTATCCCTAAAGTTCTCTGGCATAAGACCGACTCTGGGCTCCAGGCATCCTAGGTTATCCAACCCCTTAGTCATTTTCTGTGGTGAAATTTTTTTTCACACATTAGCTGTTATTGTTGTCCGGTTTCTGTAGTTAAAGATTCTGGTTTCTGTGCCAGAAGGATCCTGATTTCTGTGTTCCATCAAAGTCAGGATGTGGAGCGTCTTCCGGTTTCACCTCACCATCAGACGCGGAGCATCCTGCCTTGCAAGCAAGTTGCTGCTGTCGCTAAGCCTTATTTTCATTGAACATTACCGTACCTTGCTTTGTTTCTTTATATTCTATATATAAATGAGACAATATAGTTTACTTCTTTCTTTTTATAAGTCATTTCAAGGCCACACACCCCAGTCAAGCACGTTTTCAAGTGTGTATAAAAGACATAAGGCGTTAGGATCAGATCATGCTACTTATTCTGGTTCTGGCTTTGATATTTCCCAGATATGTTAGACAACAATTCATATCAATTAATTATATTAAGTAGAAAAAATTTTAACTTAGTTTGCTTGTCTTGGAGGGTTATGAGAATTATTTTTTAGATTATAGATGTTCACATGGACCACTGCAAAGACATCCTGTTTGATACATTTTGAAGAAGAAGCATTTCAGATGAAAATAAAAAAACTACAGTAACTTCACTACTTTCTAGAACTGATTCCCTGTTTCTGTTATAAGTTAACTCTTTATCCATCATTAACTTCTACTAAGATAGGAAGATTAGCTGCTTTCTTCCATCTGTGGGCTTTATGTTACTTAAAGTAAATGATTATGGTTGGTTGAGCTACAGAATTCTTGCTGATAAAGTCCTTTAAAAAAGAGTCCTGTCATTGAGTAGGGGCTCATAATGCTTGTCCAATACCCAACTACTTTAGTAAATAATAAATAATTTAGGAAAAAATTTTTCTTATGCATAGTATGTATTATTAACAAAAATGAATGGTTAAACTTAATATAATATAATAAAAGGTATATAGTCAACAAAAATAATAAACAACCAACTGCATACAGTAATAAAACATGTTTAATTTACCCAGAATATCTTTTTTTTATATTTTATTTAAACACCTTGATTACATACATGATTGTGATTGGGTTTCAGTCATGTAAAGAACACCACCCATCACCAGTGCAACGTTCCCATCACCAATGTCCCAAATCTCCCTCCTCCCCACCTGACCCCTGCCTGTACTTTAGACAGGCTTTTTATTTCCCTCATACAAATTTACCCAGAATATCTTTCAATATATCTTTCAATATAAGATACCTGGTACTGAAACAATAATAAATGAACTTATAGAAAATTTGGATACATTTTTTGATAGCTTTATTTCAGAGAAAATCTATCTTGTATCCACTTCTATAAAGTGGTTCTTGAGATATTGCTGTTCTCTTATAAATTTCTCTTATAAAATTTCAGTGGTGGATGACTGATCTCCTTCTCTATGTAAAGCCGTTTATTTGGTGCTGTGTCTTAGTAGCACTTTCCATTGTTCTTTCTGTGGACTTAGGCCTAGAAAGTCTGCCTCCTAGAGTAGTTATCCTTCTCAGGTGTAATTAAATTCAGAATTTAATTCTGAATTTTTGCTAGGGGGAGTGATGGAAGCCCACATATTGACACACTGTGAGGCTGGTTGTGCCACAGTTTCCTTTTTGAAAATGCAAAATGAAATTATGTGCAACCAGTTAAATGTTGCTTCCCTAGTTTTAGAACTTTAGAACAAAAATCTGAACCTTAAGAGTGCTCAAGTTTACTTGAACCTTTCAGACCTGGTTGACAAATATTGAAGTGTAAAGGATTATGATAGAGTAGTTTCATATATTGGAAGAATCTTTTCCCATCCTAACTACTACTCACCATCTTCTGAGATGTCTATGATACAACCCTCCTCTATCCATTGATTTTCCCTCAGATCTAATAATCAATGTTAAGATGCTGAGAGAGGGCTCTCCTATTATTATCTCCCACTACATAGGGCTCTGCCTATTCCTTTAATCACACATACACATTTCCCCCTCTAACTAAAAAGTTTAGTAAATCCCTTTACTGACTAAAATATCCCACCGATTTATTACAATTACTTACCTTTTGACTAAAATAGAAGCCCCACATTCTTGTTTATTTCTAGACTGCACATGACCTTACTTATAGTGCTCCCCTTTTGCCCTCATTTTCACTTAAGACAAAAACTGTGAAGAACCTTTCCTCTGCTGAAGTCCAATGCCTACATATAGCCAGTCTCACTGCAGATTGTCTAGGTCAATGGTATCTATCTTTAGCTGCACTTCTTTCTAGTGATTCTATATTTTGTCATCAGGCATTTAACATAGGAAGAATGTTGTGGTAAGGCAGTTGGACTTTAAAAGCAAAGTTTTTAAAATTTATTAATTAATAATATTGATGTTATTAATATTAATTACCATACCTTGCTTTGTTTCTTTATATTCTATATATAAATGAGACAATATCTTTTACTTCTTTCTTTTTATAAGTCATTTCATTTAGCAAGGCTACACACCCCAGTCAAGCACGCTTTTAGGTGTGTATAAAAGATGTAAGACATTAGGATCAGATCATGCTACTTATTCTGGTTCTGGCTTTGATATTTCCCAGGTATGTTAGACAGCAATTCATTTTCATTTTTTATTACTGAACAAAATGAACTGTTTAAATTTTTTTAGTTAAGAAAAATATAGTATGTTGACTGATTTGGAGTGGGTAAGCAGTAGTAGATTGGGAGCTAGTTACTAGCTATTCTAGTAATTAGGCCAGAGAGATAATAGGATAGAGGAAAAAAATGTAAACTCAAAGAGTTGCTTGAATGAACAGGTGACATTGTCACTGAGATGCAAAATTCTGCAAAAGCAAATATAAATAGATTTAGAAATATTCTCTATTCTCTCCTCTGTTTTATGGAGGACATATTTCCCAGGGAGTGAAAAAAAGCTTTGGAAGCATTGATTAGGTGATAGTAAAGTGATTGTAACAAATACCATGAGAGATTCTTAACATGTTTTGAGTCATTCTGATGAACAACATTGGAATGTGCATCTGTTTTTCCTTCTTATATAATTAAAAGAAAGAGGCCCTTCTGGCCTGATCCACACTGAAAGTTCTAGACATCTGGTGGTAAGACAGTGTTCTTGACAAATAGATTACATTTTGAGTAAAGGAAAATATTACATCAAGGGATTTCATATATTTCTCAAAACCAAATGGCACCAAGGACATTAGATGCAATATTGCTAAAAGTCTTGTGGGCTCTAGGGAGGAGGTAATAATGCAGAGAATCTGGTAATTTCTTCAAATTTCTAGGTCCTGATCTAAAGAACATTCCCTTATAGACTCATCTGACCTTCTCTTAAGGGAGAGAAATTACTTTTTATCCAATAAATATTTGGCCATTTTGCTAATGATGTTCACCTGTTTTTAATTCATTATTATTATTATTATTTCTTACTTAAAAATATACAATTATTTCCTTTCATTCCAAGAGAGTTGGGCATAGAGTGTCTCACCCACTGTCAGCACTCGGCTTATGAGACATGATCAGAATACAAATCAACATAAATTCCCAGCTGTCTCCTAATGAAACACAGCCTTGCAATCTGTAAGTGATGTAAGATGTCTAGGTCCAAAGTGGAACCAATGCAATGCAACCCAGAAGGAAAGGGCAAGGCATGTTTTCTTTCAGGGAACTTTTCTATTTCTGATCCTAAGGTCATTTATAATAAATCAGCTGGATATTTTAGTCAGTAAAGAAATTTATTAAAATTTTTAGAGGGAAAAATGTGTGTGTGTGTCTGTGATTGAAAGGTAAAAGCCATTTAATAGTTACTACAAAAATATACATAAGGAAGAATCGAGCATGCTTATGAATAAGGCCTTAGGCTCAATGCTAAATGACATACGCGGAGGGAGCAGATCTTGCTCCTACAAATAGAAAATTTACAATGTATTTGGGGTCTTACTTCTGCTGGACAGTAGAACAAAAATCCCTTGAAAATCTGCAGTCCTATCCTACTTGGCAAGATTCAGTTGGAGACTCTTCATGTATATTTTGTGTCTCAATCTAGCCTAACTTACAGAATTGATTATTTTGTGTTTGTACTTATATATATTGAGAGCACAAGGAAGAGGAGAATAAATTAAGGTATTTAGAATTTCTCCAATGTCCAAAGAGCAGTCATTAAGAAAGAAGATGAGTTTTATTTTCCCAAAGAAAAAAAAGTTTGGTGTCCAGGCCTGCCAAGTGGGGCCCGACTGTGAAAAACTGTGAGTGCTGCCTGTGTGTGTCTGTCTACTGTCCTGTTGCGTGAACCTCTTGGAAGTGGGCCAAAAAGAGGCTGCAGAAGAGCACTTGCTTCGCTACGCGGCCGTGTGCTCTTTCTAAGAAAAGACACCATCGCAACAAGAAGAAAAAATCACAATAAGAACTGTCCTGGATCACTGAAGCCCAGCATTTCTCTCCGGACTGTTTCTCTGCTGCGTGCTCAGGCCTAAGATTTGATCCTGTGTGAGGCTTCATCCATGGAGGACTCCCCTCCCTTGGAGGCAAGTTGACCAATCCAGAAAGGGTGGAGCCAGAGGAGTGTGGCTGCCTGCATCATTTAGCCAATGAATACCACCACAACATGTAGAAAAACCCACAGTACAAGTGTGACAATGGGGAAACAATGCAGGCCAACATCAGATATAGAGAATGAAGAGGACAATTCTGATGACCAGATAATGACCAACCAACTAATCAACCTCTCAGATAAGTTCTTTAGACTAGCAATATGGAAGATGCTCAAAGAACTCAAAGAAACCATGGATTGAGTTGAACAGAACACTAATAAGAACCAAGAAAATATGAAGACAGAAATCACAAAACTCCAAACTGAAATAACATGTCAACTAACGGGCCTGAAAAACTCAGTAAATGAAGTGAATGACAAAATGGATAAGCTCTGGGAAAGGGTATCAGAAGCTGAAAATAGACTTGGTGCTGTGGAAGATGAGATAAATAACAATTCCATACAGCGGGAGAGATTGGAAAAAAAATAAAGCAAATGAACAAACAATGGAAAAATTAGTCAAAGAATGGGAACAGATGAAAATAGAAGTCTATGATAAGCTCAACAGAAACAACTTAAGAATCATTGGAGTCCCAGAGACCCAGGAAGAAAATTTCCAGGAAGAATCAATGGTCAAGAACATCATTAAAGAGAAACTTCCAGAGCTAAAGAATATATGTGATCAAATCTTGCATGCTCGAAGAGTACCAACCAAAAGAGACCCCAGAAAAAATACCCCAAGACACATGCTAGTAACAATGACGAATCCCACAGATAGAGACAGAATTCTGAAAACAGCAAGATAAAAAAGGGAAATTACATTTAAGGGAGCATCCTTGAGATTTACAGCAGACCTGTCACCTGAAACACTCAAGGCCAGAAAGCAGTGGTGGGATATTGTGACAAGACTGAATGAAATGAATGCTTCACCTAGAATACTGTACCCAGAAAAACTCACTTTCCGGTTTGACGGAAGAATACATGGTTTCACAGACAAAAAACAGCTCAGAAACTTTACAGACTCAAAACCAGTCTTAAGAGAAAAACTGAAAGACCTAATTTAAGACAAGACTAACCAAAAGACACACCAAATTTCGATATAAAGATGGCATTAAATCCCAGGACAATTCTTTCTCTCAATGTCAATGGACGAAATGCACCGGTTAAGACACACAGAGTGGCAAAATGGATCAAAAAACTCAATCCAACTTTCTTTTGCCTAAAAGAAACGCACCTGAATAGTCAGAACAAACATAGACTCAAAATAAAAGGCTGGAGAAAAATTATCCAAGCAAACAACACCCATAAAAAAGCTGGAGTGGCCATACTAATATCAGATAATGCAAACTTTATACTCAGGATGGTTGTAAGGAGCAAAGATGGACATTTTATATTAATCAAGGTGTATGTAGAGCAGGAAGAAATCACTCTCCTAAACATATATGCACTGAATGAGGGGCCAGCAAAATATTTAATACAACTGTTGACAAATCTGAAAAATAATATCAATAACAACACAATAATTGTGGGGGACCTCAACATGGCTTTGTCAACACTGGATAGGTCAAACAGACTGAAACCCAACAAGAATATACTAGACTTGAGGAGAAAAATGGAAAAAAGAGGCCTAGTGGATATATATAGAACACTCCATCCCAAAAACCTGGATACACATTCTTCTCCAATGTACACGGGACATTCTCTAGGATAGAATACATTCTGGCACATAAAACATACCTCAATAATATCAAGAGGATAGAAATTTTGCAGACTACCTTCGCTGACCAAAAGGTTCAGAAATTATTTGTGAATTTCAAAGGGACACAGAAGAAAAACTTTAATACCTGGAAGTTAAACAGCCTCATACTGAATAACCAGTGGGTCCATGATGAAATCAAGGAGGAAATCAAAAGGTTTCTGAAAACAAATTGCAAGATATCTTCGCCGTTATCTTGGCTGGGTATTTGTGAATCCAAGAACAGTCTCCAGAATGAGAAATTACTTCCCATCCCCTTGTCCCCTTTCGGGGGAAGACCTTGGTAATATTTATCCGCAGCAAGTAATAATCCACACAGACAAGAACGATAGGGTTTAAAAGATCGGGCAAGGAGAGCCAGAGAATCCTCCTGCAGCCAGCAGCTTTTCACAGAAGGACCCCTCACTCCTGTCCCTCAAGCTATTTATTGCCAACTCCACAGCGCCCCACCTGGAAGGGTTAGGTGGGGCAAAAGTCACAGAACAATCCTAAGGAAACACTTTTATATACAATTCCAAGAATCATCTTATGGAAACTTTTTCATATGCTACAATTCCCCCTTTTTTTGTAAAGAAACAATAAACAATAATAATGTACAGAAATAAATAATATATATTTTTTTAATTGTAAAAAGAATAACTAAGCAATTGTAAAAGAGTGGCTGTTTGCATAAGTGCATCATGGGAAAAGTATAGAAAAAACTTTTTTAGCCTAACACAGGGTGTTCAAAACCAGAAACAGATGTAAAGGAATCAACTACAAGCTCCAGAGTAGAATAAAATCTACAGCGTCCAAGATGATCAATTCCGAGTAAGTATTCCCTTGAAAAGCAGAAGTCGAGTAAGAAATTCCAATATTCAGGACCTAATAGGCCATGGGGAGCTCCTGGGGCAATCACAAAGCCCGAAAGTAATTCGGAGACAGAGATCCTTAGATGAGATGCTCACAAGGCTGCGTAGCAGGTGAGAAGACACACATTTTCCATTCCAGTCCAGTTTGAGCAGAAGAAAGCCCATCTTTGGAGGCAGTGAATTAGGCCCCTATTTCGAAGGAAGAGCCACACACACACACCCGCACAATGGGCGCCAAAGTAAATAAGATCCATATGTACTTGAATTCAATCCAAGATGAGTTCTAGTCCAGTCAGCAGTTCATAAGAGGTCCGAAAATGAAGAACCATGTACGGCCGATTATTAGGTGGGAGCTAAAGTTCAAAACCAAAACAAAATGCTTAAGGCAGAGAACTTCCCCGTGTAAATGAAAAAATTGAGGGTCTATCCAAAATGGATAAAACCTCCTTTTGCACCTGCTATTTTTTCCAATGATGCACCCATGCAAAAGGCCAAAATACCAGCCAGGATTACAATCTAGCAACTTATATATGACAGTATCTAACCCCTAATCCAAAGCAACAAAAGTAAAACCTTAATGAAATACCATATCAATTTTGAGAATTCACAACTAAGATGTAAAAACATTAATTACAGTAATCAACAAAAGTGTAGACTCAAATATAACTTTACAGGATTACAATTATAAAACTACAAGAGCTGAAATTTCTCCCAAGTTCAAAAACTACTATTAAAAGATAGGGAGTCCAGAACTCCCAAAAGTCCCACCAAAGAAACTTGATGAGTCAGGGAAAGCAGTTGTAATAAGAAGCAGGATACAGCACTGCAACAGTTTACGATGTCTTTCTCAGTCAGAGATCAGGAGGCTTGTCATAGTGGGTGATGATTTGCACACGATGATTTGCAAATGTGGAGGGATTCCTAAAAATAGACTGTTAGGGACTCGGAAAAAAGAGGGAAGGATAAGTAAGAATAAATTGGGGAAGATGAAGTCAGGAAAAAAGAACTATATACAAAACATGTAAGACATACAGACACACAAGACATACATAAACATATTTCACACAAACATGGCCATCACTCACTCATACTTACCAAAAAATGTTAGCTGGGAGGATCCCAAATAGAGCGAAAACAAAAAAAAAAAAAACAAAAAAATTCAGCTGAATCAACAAAAAGCGCTTTAAAATACAATAGCCGGCAAACAGTTTAGATGAAAATCTTCAAGTTCACAGCAACAACAAAAGATATATTTTTAAGGCATAGTCGAGTAATTCTGCAAGAGAATTTCATGCACAATACGACCAAGGAAACCAATAATACAAGTAGAGACAAGTAATTCTATCGTAACCATAGATGATGAGCACTGTAAAGAGAGTCCACCTAAAAGGTACTGTTATGTCAAAATTATAAATTCACCTCCATCTAGAAGCCTAAATTGAGGCAAATAAAACAATGACGTTAGAGTGAAAGAGTGAAAGTTGTTAGATGAGTATATCTCAATATATTGCTATATAATACCTTAGTACGATGAGGAAGCTTTCTCTCGAGTGAGCCTGGATCAATAGTGGTGTTAAGACATAAATACATCATACAAGCAACTACAATGGGGATTCATCATAATAAATCCTATTCAGCGGGAGTACCTGTGAAATGAATCATAAAGCATTAATGACAACTAACAAATAAAATAAATAATTATTAAGCATTTATAGTAGATCTCTGAGAAGTATAAAACAGGATGTATGCTGCTGTGGATTTTACCGATGCAGTAGGAATTTTCTTGATTTTCTTGTCATCAAAATTGATCCAGTGTTGTCTTGAGTCAATATTACAGTATGATGTACAGTGTCCAAAATGAAGTTTACCAAAATGGTTAGACACTGATGATAAGATGTATTTTTCATTTTTGTAAGTTTTTTCCTGAGTGAATTCTGCTAAGTTGAGGTCTTCTAAAGGAAAATCCACATAAGTGAGTAGTTTTTTAATTTGTTTGCCATCAAAAGCAAAACGTTTCAAATGAATAATTAATACTGGAGGTAATTTCCACAAGTATGTCCTCTTCAAAAAGTCCCTTTTAGTGTTGCAGCTGTTACAATGAATTCTATTGTTACCTTTCAAATCTTCTTCTCTAAAGAATTCAACGAGGCATTCTTGTAACGTACATTTATCTGTAGGCTTGATTGCCAGGGACAACTGAACAAATGTCTCATATACTTCAGACTTTTGGTGACATGTGAGACACTGTAGTATAGATTTGAACTGTCCTTGAAAGAGGTCATATATAAGAGATTTGTGAGCCTTTTGGTGTTTAGGCCTAGATTGTTCATGTTTTTCATTGTCTATCAGGTGTATAGTTTTATCTGCTATTGAATTTTCAGTAAGCAAATCCTGATGTAGTCCCTCTATAAGGAACATCAATAATTCGTGAGGATCCTGTTGGTTGTGTCCGGCAAATTGGTCATTAAGTAAACCAATTGTTGCTTTGAAGTGTTCAGGATTGACATTCCTATGACATCCATCTCCCATGATTTTTATGAGATGACCGAATTGTTCTGCTAATTTACCTTTATGTCTACTTGGATTTTCTTTGTTAATGTCTTTTTTATAATGATCTTGATAAAAATACTGAGTTAAGTCTGAAATATTATACAGGCATTGTAATATTGAGTTCATATAGCATGAGTTCCCTAAATTTCGTAATCCTGTAAATGCAGGTCTCTGTTTCTCTATTTGCATTCTGGAATGTAAGGGCTTCTTACTCTTGTCTGCCTTATTCAAGGTATTGGGTATAAACGTTAATCCCTTGTTTACTTTCTCAGAGGCCACAGCAGTGTTACAATTGTCAGTGTTTTGGGCATTTTGTATTTGACGTGGGGGCAGGCTTGTAGTCCCAGCCACCTGATGCTGGTGGTTTGTACTAATTCGATTTCTGATGAGGCGTAAAGGGACCCAAAATTTCTTAGAGGGGTTGTCATTTGTACCAACATATGCATATCCCCTTCCTCTCAGAAGAAGATATCCAGCGATCCATTTTTCATCCTCTTTGATCCAAACCGGTATATGTGATGTTTCTTGTCTCTGAATATCTTCTTTAAAATGTCTTTCCCCAGCAGTGTAACTTTCCCCTTGGGGTAAATTTAGGTAATTTAGTGTAAGAAGAGTCAAAGATAACAGCTCAGTAGGTGCTAAACCTCTTTTTCTATTCTTTTGTAATTGAGTTTTTAGCGTCCTGTGCGCTCTTTCCACAATGGCCTGTCCTTGGCAATTATAGGGGATTCCTTTCAGATGTTTTATCTGCCATTCTTTACAAAAGAATTCAAAAGTTTTGCTGATATAGGCGGGTCCATTATCAGTTTTAATGGAATACGGAACACCCATAACTGAAAAGCATTGTAAAAGAAAACTGCAAACTGCCTTAGACTTTTGGGAAGACATAGGGATTGCCCAAATAAATCGAGAATAAGTGTCCACCACCACATGAAGATAAGGTTTCTTTGGAAGTAAATCTGTTTGAGTTACATCCATTTGCCACAGTTCATTAGACTGTAAGCCTCTTGGGTTTGCTCCTGCTATGTGAGTCTTTTTTGCTAATGGGGCACATATGTCGCACCTTTCTATAATTTCTCTAGCTTGCCTCCAGGGAATCTGGTAATTTACATGTAAGCGGCGAGCATTTGTGTGTAAAGCTGTATGTTCTTCTGTAGGTGACTTGAATATAGGCATTGCCAACAAATCTGCAGTTTTATTTCCTTGAGCCATTGGCCCTGGAAGACCTGAGTGGGCTCTAATATGCGTGATGAAGATGGGTTCAGTTCATTTTTGAATAAGCTGTTGTAATGTTTGTAGTAAATTCTGTATAATTGGGCTATGAGCATTGAGAGAGGCCGTGGCTATCACAGGACATAAATTTACCACATACAAAGAATCAGAGACAACATTCATGGCGTCAGATACATTTTCTAATAGGTAAATTAACGTTGCTAATTCAACTTTCTGCGCTGACTTATACTTGGTATCTATAGTTATATTCATGTTTTCTCCAGTTATCCCACCTCTACCCCCGCTGGACCCATCTATGTAAAAAACCTTCGCATTGGGGATAGGAGAGTCTCGAACGATAGAAGAAATAACAAACTGCGTCTTTTTCAAAAAGTCCCATGTCTTTCCTGGTGGATAATGAGAGGAAATTTCTCCTGTGAAATCTGAAAGGGCCCTTTGTAAAGATTCATTAAGAGGCAATATTGACTCAATTTCCTTTTTTGGTATTGGCAATACTAATATATCAGGGTCAAATCCTAGTAAAGATATAGATCTGAGTCTTGCTTTGATAATGAGTTCTGAAATTAAATCCAAATAAGATATCACAGACCGAGGCTGTTTGTTATGTAAATATACCCATTCCAGCGGACCTGCCTGCTGCATCAATGCCCCCGTAGGGGTTTCTTTTGTAGGGAAAATTAATAAAGAAACCTTCTCTCCTGGGATGAATCTTGAGAGAAATGATTGTTGCAACCTGTTCAAGAAGAAGTCCAATTCATTTTTGGCCTCTATAGTTAAATTTCTCGGGCTGTCTAGGGCAGAATCACCCTCCAACGTTTTAAACAAACTAGACAGTTCTGCATTTGGGATTCCTAGCGCAATACTCCCTTAGGCATTATACAGATTTAATGTGACCCCTCTTAAGATACCCATGACATTCTTCAAAGAAGTGGATCAGGCACTTTTAAAATTCGTTTGGAAAAATAAACACCCTAGAATAGCTAAAGCAATCATTGGGAAAAAGAATATAGGAGGAATTACTTTCCCCAACTTTAAACTTTACTACAAAACAATAGTTATCAAAAAAGCATGGTATTGGAATAAGGACAGGCCCTCAGATCAGTGGAATAGGCTTGAATACTCAGAAAATGTTCCCCAGACATACAATCACCTAATGTTTGATAAAGGAGCAAGAGATCCTAAATGGAGCAAAGAAAGCCTCTTCAACAAGTGGTGTTGGCACAACTGGCTAGCCACTTGCAAAAAATTGAACTTAGACCCCCAGCTAACATCATGTACGAAGGTAAAATCCAAATGGATTAAAGACCTCGATATCAGACCCCAAACCATAAGATATATAGAACAACAGAAAGGTAAAACTTTCAAGGACATTGAGACTACAGGCATCTTCAAGGAGGAAACTGCACTCTCCAAGCAAGTGAAAACAGAGATTAACAAATGGAAATATATTAAGCTGAGAAGCTTCTGCACTTCAAAGCAAATAGCGCCCAGGATACAAGTGCCACCCATTGAGTCGGAGAAACTATTCTCCCAATACCCATCAGATAAGGGGCTAATATCCAAAATGTATAAGGCACTGACAGAACTTTACGAGATAAAAACATCGAGTTTCATCAAATAATGGGGAGAAGAAATGGACAGACTCTTTGACAAAGAAGAAATACAAATGGCCAAAAGACACATGAAAAAATGCTCCATATCACTAATCATCAGCGAGATGCAATCAAAACAACTATGAGGTACCACCTCACACCACAGAGAATGGCACACATCACAAAGAATTAGAATAAATGGTGTTGGCGGGATGTTGAGAGAAAGAAACTCTTATCCACTGCTGGTGGGAATGCCGTCTAGTTCAACCTTTATGGAAAGTGATATGGAGATTCCTCCAAAAACTGGAAATCGAGCTCCCATACCATCCATCTATATCACTCCTAGGAATATACCCTAGGAACACAAAATACATTACAAAAACCCCTTCCTTACACCTATATTCATTGCAGCACTATTTATCATAGCAAGACTCTGGAAACAACCAAGATGGCCTTCAACAGACGAATGGTTAAAGAAACTGTGGTACATATACACAATGGAATATTATAAAGCTGTCAGGAGAGACGAAGTCATGAAATTTTTTTATACATGAATGTACATGGAATCTATTATGCTGAGTGAAATAAGTCAGAAAGAGAGAAAAACGCAGAATGGTCTCACTCATCTATGGGTTTTAAGGAAAATGAAAGACATTCTTGCAATAATAATTTTCAGACACAGAAGAGAAAAGAGCTGGAAGTTCCAGCTCACCTCAGGAAGCTCACCACAAAGAGTGATGAGTTTAGTTAGAGAAATAACTACATTTTGAACTGTCCGAATAATGAGAATGTATGAGGGAAATGAAAAGCCTGTCTAGAATACAGGCAGGGGTCGGGTGGGGAGGATGGAGATTTGGGACATTGGTGATCGTGATGTGTGGTGTTCTTTACATGACTGAAACCCACACACAATCATGTATGTAATCAAGGTGTTTAAATAAAATATATAAAAATTTAATAAAAAGTTTGGAGTCCAATCAAGGCGAATGAGGTAAGTCCAGAGCGAAAGAGGGCAACTTTCCTTAGTTTTGAATACTTGAATGAGTTGAAGACCTAGTTCTTTACCTTTTTTACTGTTGAACTAAAATAAAGTCTTATCTCTCAAAATAAATAAAGTATTAAATCCTAATGATAACATCATATTTTTGTTCTTAAAATTTTCAAGCCATTTATTTCATTTTTTTTAAACTTTATACCTTTCTAGGCTGTGTTTAGATCTTACTCCTGGCTCTGTGCTCAGGGATCATTCCTGTGATGCTTGGGGATTCAAACTTGTGTCCTTGTCTTTCTGTTTCCAGATCATACAGAGGCTGCAGGTATAGGAAATGTTCTAAACTCTTTTTTTCTTTCTTTGCATATACGGTCTGTTAGCTGAAAGTTCTAGCTGCAATTCCCCATAATAATAATAATAATAATAATAATAGTAATAATAATATTTCTTTCTTCTTCTTTCTTCTTCTTCTTTCTTCTTCCTTCTTCTTTCTTCTTCTTTCTTCTCCTCCTCCTCCTCCTCTTCCTCCTCCTCCTCCTCCTTCTTCTTCTTCTTCTTCTTCTTCTTCTTCTTCTTCTTCTTCTTCTTCTTCTTCTTCTTCTTCTTCTTCTTCTTCTTCTTCTTCTTGATTTTTGGGTCGCACTTGGCAGCGCTCAGGGGCTACTCCTGGCTCTACAGTCAGAAATCGCTCCTGGCAGGCTCGGGGGACCATATGGGATGTCAGGATTCAAACCAGTGTCCTTCTGCATGCAAGACTAATGCCCTACCTCCATGCTATCTCTCAGGCCCCTTCCCCATAATTCAAGGAGTTAATATTCTCTGCTTTTATCCAGAGAAAAGCAAGAGGAGGGCTACTATTCTAGTCATATCACTTCAAATATTTCGGACAAGCCTAAATATCTAAATTATTTCATTATTATACTTAGCAAGAAAAGTGAACACTTTTATACACATGTGCCTGTTCCTTTGTATACCCTTAGAAATGTTTTGACAGTGTCATTTTTAATTTTCCATATATCTTATTTTCCTTTTTATTTACAAGTCTGAATGCTAAATTTTTTATTGTAAGAATTTATTCAAGAGACAGAATTAACATAATGAGGTAAACTAACATAACATAATATAGTGACATAACATAACATAACATATAATTGATATAATAATACATGTAAGTCAAAGAAAGTTTCTGATTAAAAACACAATTTTTCCCATAATGGCTTACATATTTTTCACAGTAGTATTTTAGGTACATATTAACATTGAATCATCATCAACTATGTCCTCCCCCTATTCCAGCTCCCTTTCTATAACCCATATACCCCACCATCAGCCCCCCCCCCCCTGGCTGCTAGAGTAGGTTGGGCCCTCTTTGTCTGGCTTACTATTAGTGATCACATATCTGTTTGGTCCTGGAACCCTCCATTGTTTCCCCCTTTATTTAAGAGGCAGAGCTAGAAAAATCGAGGTATGTGGTTTTGTTTGAAGGAAAGAAAAGCAATAGATTGGGGTACAAAATAAGAGGAAAAAAAAGAAGTCAAAAGTCAAATTCGTTGAAAATGGGCAGAGTCCCTCTAGAGGCTTCCAACCTCAGTTTGAGAGAGGACATGAAAAAGGTAATTGAAACACCACAACATTACAGAAAAAAATATAGAATTAAATAACCGGTAAGCACTACACAATGGTCTTGGTTCTGAAATAAAATCATGCTCGAGTGCAAAAAGAAAGAGAAAGACAAGACAAAATAAAATAAAAATAATGTTGGAGACATCAACCGTAATCTCCACACCAAAATAAAGACGTCAAAAAAATTTATCAATCGATAAATAAACATGTGGAAAAATGATTGTTTTGTGATTTTTTTTCTCCTTTTCTTTTTCCCCCTGCATAGGCACAGTAACTATTGGGGATATTGTAGAGGGAATTTCCTTGATTTAGGAGATACAGGGTTTCTCCACCCCTGAAGTATACTGTCATGGTATTAACTCTAGACTCCTTGCATGATCATTTACTCTCCCCTTGCTGCTTTCGTGATGTGTGGAATACTGCTTTGTCTTGGATGGTAAAATCAGACCTCTATTTCTAGAGATCTTGGTGGCTGTGCAGCTCAGGGAATGGAGTTTATGAATTCTTTCTTTGTGGTTCTAGCAGTTATGCTTCTTCAGTGTCGTTTTAATCCATCTTCTGTAGTTGGTGTTCTTGGTCATTATGTTGCTCCTAGAATAGAGACTGGGATAAAGTCTTTCGTTATGTTTTCAGAAGACCTGTTCAGTTGCGGTTGTCTCAGTCAGACTTCTGGAATTGGAGCTCTTGTTTGTTGAACAGATCGTATACCAAAAGCTAGGCTAGAGCTTTTTGTTGCTGTTGTTGTTGCTGTTGGTCCCTGGATGCGTACTGTCCAGTCTTGGTTGCAACAACCAGTCGTCTGTATATAGCAATCTTGGCTTTTGCACAGATCAAAGGGTGACTTGTTTTCTGATTTTGTCTTATCGATAGCTAATGAGGAAGGGAAACTTGCTCTTAGATCAAGTTGTTCCCATTTCCTCATTGTCTGGCTATCAATTTAGAACTGGCTCATGTTGGTGTCAGAGCAGCATTGTAAATGCCCTGGAGGGGATTTGGTTCCTGGAGCTGTTGTGAAGAACTCTGTCATATCTATGTCTGGGCTCCAGGAGTTAAGGCTGAACAGTCAGTGTCTAGTTCCCTGGAGCCTAAGTTGTTTCCACATGACATACATTCAGGGTGGGAGATGTCCCTGTGTTGTAAACAAGTATGGGTTCTTATCCCTAGTAGAAAAGAGCTTGTTTTTATACCTACTTTTCCCCCTTTGTTTAATATGTCTTTGCAGGAGGAAGTGGTTCTACACTATATTGCTGGTGGATTTGGGGGGTGGAGAGAAAAGAAACCAGACTCCCGACAAAAACTAAGATTATATATATGCTCACACATATCTAAAGGGAAAAAGTTTCTTTAAAAAAAAAAGAAGATTAAATAAAGATGTAATTAAAGGGATAAAGTGGGGCCAGGAGTGATAGCATGGAGATCAGGCATCTGTCCTTCCCGTAGAAGGGCAGTGGCTCAGAACCCGGCATCCCACATGGACCCAGTGTCCATCAGGGACGTTCTCCAAGCAGAGACAGGAGCACCCTCCGAGTGCTGCCAGGAGTGACCCAAAAGAAGCAAAAACAAATCAAATCAAATAAAAAAAAATTTAAAAGAAGACAAAACAAACAAAAGAAACTAACAAGAATAAAAAAGAAAAGAAAAAAAGAAAAAACAAAGAAAAAGGGGAGAAAGTGATACAGGAGATCATTTTACATTTGGGGAGAAATAGGATAAGAGGTAGTGTTATATAGGTCTATACTTATGATGAAAGAATAGGGTTCCCCCTTGTCTTTTGAGATTTCCTTGTGAGGTGTGGGGTCCAGGCAGGGAGGTCTTGGGTAGAGTTCTTGCAGTGGGGGTCCTTTAGAGCTAGTTCCAGTATCAAGCCACAGCCCACATTAGGGAGAGGTGATTAAGAAGACCACACTGCATGAGTCTGTCGAGGTGTTCGTTATATTTTCTTGCCGAAAACGAGGTGAGAGCTTAAGTGGGTGTCTCTTCACTTGGGTAGTGGGTACTGGCTCATTGTGGTAGGAGGTCTTTCTTAGTGCCTAGTGGATTAAGAGCTGAGGGTGAAGAGTTAGAGTGTGGTGGGGATATCGGGGGTGGGATTGAGGGGTGAAGGAATAGTCGGATTTCTGGAGGAGGGAGAGAGGATTAGTATATGGGAGGGGTTACATAGGGTATAGGTATGAGTTGTTTGTGGTTTAGGTTTGTCCCTTAAGGAGAATTCCTGTCTCTGTGTGTTCCTGCACACATAAAAACATATTGAAGTTAGCTTAGGTGTATATTAATGTAGACAGGTGTGGAATGCAAGAGGTGTGCTGAGTACTAAGTATAGTACTGTAAGAAAAGGAAACTAATAGATCAACTTTTGGGTATGTATAGGTTTCGTTTCTCGCTTACTAACCATTATGTTATTGAGGTCTAACTATATAGGTGTTTACCCTTTTCAGTTTTGTCCACAGCATCTTATATGTCAGCACTGAATGCTAAATTTGATAGTTTACGCCATCAAATTGAGAATTATTATGTTTTTTTTCCTGATAGTTTTAACTGTCATGTTCAGAGAAATTTGTAAAAAAAAATCATCATAATTCTGATTGTGGTACAGTATTTTTAATGGAATAAAAGTACCGTACAGAATAAAAACTCAGTACAATGGAATACTGAATAATTAGTGATAACTAATTTGTATGATATTTTACAATTCTTTTATTTGTTTTTGGACCATAACTGACAGGCTCAGAGCTTACTCCCTATTCTATGCTCACAGATTGTTTCTCGTAGGACCAAATGGGGTTATAGGGGTTTAAACCTGAGTGAGCTCTATGCAAGACAACTATCCTTGCAGGCCCCTATTTTTGCAATGTACAAAGGTCTTTTATGCATATATCACAATTAGAAATATGAGTCTTTCTGAGATTTTTAGATCAAGTTAAATGAAACCAGTTCATGTATCCCTAGGGATTAAACAAACTAACCCTTGTTTAAATTTAATGGGATTTTAGCACTGGGCCCAACATGATAGTAGAACTCTATCCTTGCTTACTGATGAGTGATCAAGAAAAGAAAATATTTTCTTGATTTTAAAGTTCAATTTGGCAGATTCAAAATTGGCCTGTTTTGTGATATATCTCAATTGGAGGAACCAATGAATCTAATTAAAAAAGTTGTTATTTCCCTGCAACAGCACCAGGAATCAAACACCCTCCTGGTAGCGCCTAATACCACCCTGGCACCAACTTGTGCCAGGTAGATACAACATCCTGAAGAAGAGGAAACAAAAACAACTATATCTAAGAGTAGGTTGCCCTACCTCATCACCTAATGGTAAGATGAAATCAGAAGACACTAAGTCCTTGATATGCGCAAAATTCAAGTTCACTAGTTACAGAAGACTATGACAACTGCAACTAGGCAGAACTTTTCTTGGGTTCAATAAGAAAGACCTTAGCTTAGGCTTCAGCCTAGGATTTGAACAAAAACCAACATCTCTAATTCCAGAGGTCTGACTTTGACAACTATCACTGATCAGAACTTCTGGAACCATAAAGAAAGACTATATCCTAGGCTTTGTCCTAAAATTTGTGCAATAACCAAGATCACTAATTACAGAAAACTGACTACAACAACTGTGACAGAGCATAACTTCTAGAACCAGAAAGACTCTATCCTAGATTGAGTTTGATGACCTGTACAAATACCGAGATCTCTAATTACAGAGAGTTGTCAGCCACACTGAGCAGAACATTTCCTGGTACCATAAATAGATGTTGGGGTTCGATAATGAGCATATCTAAAGCCTGTAGTTGTTCCTATGTCAGTATGCTTCAAAGATGGAGGAGAAACCCTATACCTCCTTAAGCCAAGGAAATTCTCTTTCAGATTTCTCCAATATCCAATACTTACTGTGCCTATGCAAAAAAAAAAAAAAAAGCACAAAACCTTGCCACACAAGCCCTCCATTTTTTTTTAAATTTTTATTGTGAACAAATTGAATTACAAATATTTCACAGAAATATTTAAGGCACATAGTGACAATGAATGAGGGGCATTCTTACCACCAGTGTTGTCTTCCCTCCACCTCTGTTCTCAGCATGTATCCCATATCTCCCTTGTTCATCCTTCATAATGCTAGTGCAACTGTTCCCAACTTGTACAGCTTATTGTAAATTGGGTATCTATTCTGTTGTCATTGGCTTTGGGTTTGGTGTTTAAGTCTGATAATTTTTTATTTCCACTAAATGTTCATACAACTTGGTACCATACATTTTCTTCCCTCAAATTATGAGGCTGAACAAGATGATTCCAGTAATGTTGTTCTGTTGAAGATATACGAAAAGATAAGGGAGAAGAAAACAAAAACAAAAAAAACCCCAACAAAAATAAGAAAAGAAAAAAGGAAAATAAAGGAGGAGTTCATTTAGGTGTTACAAATTTCCCTTTAGAAGAAGAAAGGGTAAAAAGAAGAAAAGGGTAACAAAACAAAGCAACCCCCCCAAAGAAAAAACCAAAAACCAAAAACAAAAAACAATAGGGCAATAACATCAAAAGTACAAACAAAACAAAACAAAAACAATCAACTAAAAACAACAAACAAAAACAAAACAAAAAATAAAATAAAAAACAGAAACAGTAAAAAAAAACCCCAAACCAGCAACTACCTGTATTTCTTCTTCTTCTTCGTTGTGTGTGTGTGTGTGTGTGTGTGTGTGTGTGTGTGTGTGTGTGTATGTGTGTTTTGGCAAAAGCACAGTAAATTTTGGGGAAATTAGAACAGGAATTCCCTTGACCTAAGAGATACAAAGTTTCTCCATCCTTAAAGCATGCTACAATGGGAACAACTACAGACTCCACACACACTTATTTTCACATCCCAAGGTCTTTTTTAGTGCCAGAAAACTTTCTCTCAGTTGTGGATGATAACATCATGCCTCTGTAGCTAGAGATCTTGTTATTTGCGTAGGTTGTCTGACAAAGGCTGGGAGAGTGCTTTTTTTTTTTTTTTTATGGTTCTATAAGTTCTGCTCAATCACTGTTGTTGTAATCAGTCTTCTGTAATTAGTGGTCTTGGTTTTTGCTCAGATCCTAGGACAAAACCTAGGATAGAAGCTTTCAATATGGTTCCAGAAGTTCTGCTCAGTTGCAGTTGACAAAGTCAGACCTCTGGAATTAGAGATCTTGGTTTTTGTACAATTTTTAGGTCGAAACCTCAGCTAGGATCTTTCTCATTGGTCCCTCGATAGGTTCTGCCCAATCCATGTTTGTCAAGGTCAATATTCTGTAGTTAGCAATTTTGGTTTTTGCATAGAGCAAGGATGACATGTCTCCTGATTGTATCATATCGGTAGGTGATGAGATAAGGCAACTCTCTCTTAGATCAAGTTGTGCCATTTCCTCCTGTCACAAGTTGGTGCCAGAGCGGTATTAGGAATTTCCCAGGGAGGAATTTGGTTCCTGGTTTTGTTGCTGGGACCTCTGTTGGTTCCACGTCTGGGATCTTGGGTTCTGGGTTGGATGGTTTCTGTCCAATCACATGGATAACAATTTGGGTCCATATGGCACATGTTCAGGGTGGGAGGCTTCCCTGTATTAATGAAATGTATGCGTTCTTTTCCCGAGTAGATAAGAGTTTGTTTCTCTGTATAAGGTTTCCCCTTATTTAGAGTGCCTATGCAAAAGGGGATGGTGCCATATTATATTTCTGGTGGATTTGGGGGGTAAGAATGATAGTCTACACATTCTCTGTGCCCTGGTTTTGATTTGAGCTTTTATACCAGGCAAGACTTTTTCTTGTAGGTTTTCGTACCAAGCATAACTAAATCTGGTGAAGTTGAAGAGAAGAAAAAGAAAAAATCTATCTATCAACTATCTATTTATCATCTATCTATCAATCTATCTATCATCTACCTATTTATCTATAATAGAAGAAATAAATAAAAATAAATTTAAAAAGGATATTAAAGAATAATGCTATTTAAGAGGCTAACTTACTTTTGGGGATAAACAGACTAGGAGGTATTATTATAGAGGTATTCTCCTTTCTTTCCTTTTTTGTGTTGTTTATTTAGTTTTGTTTATTGTAGTTTTGTACTTTGTCATTGCTTCTTTTCTTCTTCTTCTTCTTCTTCTTCTTCTTCTTCTTCTTCTTCTTCTTCTTCTTCTTCTTCTTCTTCTTCTTCTTCTTCTTCTTCTTCTTCTTCTTTTTCTTCTTTCTCCACTATTTTTCTTCTTTTAAACTGATATTGATAGCTCCTATGTGGATTCTTCCCAGATTTTTTCCCCCAACAAAACCACAGAACTTGAATCATCTTGTTCTGCCTCATAAATTAAAGGAAAGAAGAAAAGAAAGTGGATGGTACCAGGAGCATTGAACATTGAGTGGAAACAAATAATGATCAGGCCTAAATACCAATCCAAAATCAAAGACAACAGAATTAAGATCTACAACGTTATATACAAAGAGGACTGGTTACACTAACAGTCCAGGGGTAGAGGGGAGAAGTATGGTAGGAATGCTGGGAACAGGGGTGAAGGGAGGTCAACACTGGTGGTCAGTATTGCCCTAATTCATTGTCACTATGTACCTTAAATATAACTGTGAAAGACTTGTAATTCACATGGGTCTCAATTAAAATTATTAAAAAAAAGTTGTTTTAGCATCAGTGAGTGAGTGATGTAGAAAGCCTGTATCAAATACAGGCATGGGGTGGGGGAGGGAAGAGATGGAGGCATTGGTGATGGGAAGGTTGCTAGGTGAAGGGGAGTGTTCTTGTTATGACTGAAACTCAACTACAATTATGTATGTAATCATGGTGTTTGGTAAAGAAATTATTTAATAAAAAATTGTTTTCAATTTTTTGTTTTTCAATTGGTTATGTATATACAACATAAAGTTACCATTTAAGCTGTACATTTCATTGTGCAACCATTGCTCAGTCCATCACCAGAGCTCTTTGTATCTTGCAAAATTGAAACTCTATCCATTAAAGAATAAGTGCTACTACTTTTAATATTCCTATTTCCTTTTTTCTTTTTTTCTTTTTTTGTTTTTTAGGCCACACCTGATAACTCTCAGGGGTTACTTCTGGCTATGCGTTCAGAAATCACTCCTGGTTCAGGGACCATATAGGATGTTAGGGATTGAACCAAAGTGTGTCCTGGACTGAAGGCATGCAAGGCAATCTCCTTACTACTGTGTTATTGCTCTGACTCCCTTTATTTATTTGGGTGTCACCCCGACTGTACTTAGGGATCAATTCTGGCTCTGTGTTAATGATCACAGTCCTGGGGGTACTTGGAGGGTCATATGTAGTGTGAAGAATTGAACCCAGGTTGACTGGATGCAATAAAATTGGCCTACAAATGTACCTTCTCTTCACTCCGTACTCCTATGTTATGACAACAACTTTTTTTCATACATTTAAGAACTTGAAGTAATGTATATAAAAGAAATCAGAGATATTTGTCTATTTGTCACTTGTTTATTTTACTTAGGCTATTACTATTTTGGACTGGACAATTGTTTATTGTTCTTATTTGGCCTCAGAGATATCTGGTTCCTTAGGTAGTTCTCAGATGAAGAAACTAAAGTATGGTATTCTTCCAGTGATGGTGTGTCCACATAAAACCCCCAAATCATCTGAAGTAGATTATTTCAAAATATAATATCTATTTGAAATATAAATACATGTATCCTAATATGATGTCACTTTTTTAGACCTGAGAAAGCCAAGTCAAATTTTGTCAAAGACTCTTCCAAAGTTCAGTTTCTCACCAGGCATTTGTAAACAGTTTAGGCAGACGTTTGATTACAGTTTCAATTTCCTCCATAGTGATGGGGGTGTTTAGATATGCTACATCCTCCTTACTTAACCATGGAAGGTGATAAGTGTCTAAGAATTTATTCATTTCTTCTAGGTTCTCATGTTTAGTAGCATAAAGTTTCTCAAAGTAGTCTCTTATTACCCTTTGGATCTATGCAATATCTGTCGTGATCTCCCCCTTTTCATTTCTAATATGGGTTATCAGGTTTCTCTCTCTCTCTTTGTGAATTTTGCCAATGGTCTATTAATATTGCTTATTTTTTCAAAGAACCAACTTCTGCTTTTGTTGATCTTTCGGATTGTTTTTTGGGTTTCCACTTCATTGATTTCTGCTTTCAGCTTTGTTATTTCCTTCTGTCTCCCTATTTTTGGTTCCTTTTGTTGGTCATTTTCTAATTTTGTGAGCTGCATCATTAAGTTATGTTCTGCTTGGAGTAAATGGTTTGCATTTGGGCTCTTACTATTTAGAGCCCTTAACTTCTTCCAGGGAGAAGACACTTCACAGTCTTCTCTTTTTTTAATTTCTTTCTAAACTAACTACTTTGGGAGACCCAATACTACTCTGTAAAAAGAGTTTAAAACCATGCCTATTACTTATTGTGCATATGTTATATATATGTATGTTTTATGATATGTATAAACAATCTTGGAGATATTACTATATATATATATTACTCATATTTTACTACTAGCTCTGTTCCCAAGGATCACTCCTTTGCACTTAGGATACTATATATATATAGGCCAGGGATTGAATCAAGGCCAGTTATATGCAAGGCAAGCACATTATTTGCTGTACCATCTTTAGTCCCTAGGTGAAGTATGCCTCTGAAGTGATATTGATAAAGTTGTTGAATAGTATGTTACAATGAAAAATTAGAGCCCTACTAAAATATATTTAATGATAAATAAAAACTCCTCTTATTATTCTTTCTTTCTCTTCTTCCTTCTCATCACCTTTCTTGATCTGGAAATTAAATCCAGGGCATTATATATGCAAAGTAAATTCTTGACTACTGAGCTATATTCCTGGCCTTTTTAATCATACTGTACAAATATATGCCTTTAATGTTACACTAGCAGTTCAGGGGCTAAGGGTGGAGGTATGGGAATGATGCTGGGTACTATGGTAGAAGGATGTCAACATTGGGGTGGGAATGGCCCTAATTCACTGTCACTATGTACTTAAATACAACCTTGAAAGACTTGTAATTCTCATTGGTCTCAATAAAAATTATATAAAAAAATGAAAAGATAACAGGTCAAATATCTGCTGGACCTTCCTGTGTGCAGAGGCTAATGTGCCTAATCAGTGACCCTTGACTAACTGGGTGGTGGAAAGAAGAGTAAGATAATGAATGATTTGTGGATACAAGCTCTTAATAAAGAGGAAGAAAGGGAAAAAATGGTTGATAGGGCATGTTTATATACCTTCGAAAAATTTAATCTATGGCCATTTTTCTCCAGAGGCAGGCAACTATGTAGGAAAGTTTGATTTATATCCAGCCATTTGAAGAAAAGTTAAATGGAAAGAAAAACATCTGTGCTATTTTCTTGCTCTGCTGATTCTGTTGGAATGCTTGTTCTGCTGGTTCTGTTAGAATGCTTGTCCTGCCAGCATCTTGTCATTTAGTTTGATAATTATTTCTCTGAAAGTTTTTCCCTGCTCACTCAATATAATGTTATTCTATATTACATATCCCAAAAACATCATTTCATGACACATTTTTAATTTTAAGTGCATACTAATTACTTTATTGTTATATATTTTTATAGATTATATTAGCTATTTTTTGTTTTTATTTTTTAATTAAATATATTTTATTTAAGGCATGGTTATTTACAAAGTTATATACATACAAAGTTTTTATACATACAAAATTTCAGCAATCTCACCATCAGTGTCAACTTTTCTCCAACAATATTCCCAGGTTTCATGTCATACCCAAAACTTTCACATCAGGTCTGCAGACATGACTTATGTGACTGGGAGAACATGACCTATGTTACTAGGGGAACATGACCTCCATAATGGGGGAAAGCACAGGAGATTAGCTACGGTGTGATATACCAGGTATTTGCTCTAACAAGTACTCATCTCCCTCTCCCCCAGCAGATGAGGGGAACTTCAGCCAACTGTTGCCACCTTTGAGGGGCTTGTTCAGAGGGCGTGAGGGTCTGCCATGCTAGAGTGGCAATCTCAAATGGGATCAAATATTTTTCTGGAGGGCCCTGACTACACTCTATTTCAGAGAGGTTACATAGGGGATTATTACTGACTGGGTCTGCAGGATTACAATCTTCACCCACAAAACATGATGATTTTTTGCTCTGTTTTACTATGGTTCCTTTTTTTTTTTTTTTTTGCTTTTTGGGCCAAACTCAGTGACGCTCAGGGAATACTCCTGGCTATATGCTCAAAAATCACTCCTGGCTATGGGATGCAGGGGAATTGAACCACAGTCCGTCCTAGGTTAGCGCGCAAGGCAAACACCTTACCACTTCCGCCACTGCTCCGGCCCACTATGGTTCCTTTTGTAGTCTCATTCTTCTGTAGTGTTTCTTTTCCAATGTTATTATTAGTCTTAACCACTGCTAGGAAGATTTCAAAGTAGCCTATATAACTGAAAGATAAACTTGTGTCATGTAAGTGGCTTCTGGCCACACCCCTGGACTTGACTTTTTACCTATATGTGGCTCTACTGCAACCCTTCGTTCATTAGTTTGGGCAAATCAACTAGCTCTGCCTCAGGTTTGTATGTTTCTGTATGTTTCCTCTGGCTTCTGTCTCCTGGGCTATGAATACGAGTCCCTGGGCAGGGCCTCTACTTGGAAATCAATATTTCGGGCAGGTCTTGTCATTAACTTTCATGCGGAATTCCCATAAGGGACCTCCAAGTTTCCATGCTAGCAATTCCGAGTCTAAAAAATTCTGCTGCAGATAGCAAGAATCTGATTACTTATTTTCTTTTTCTTTTCTTTTTTTTTTTTTTGCATGACAATCTTTTTTAAAAATAATTATCTTTATTTAAACACCGTGATTACAAACATGATTATAGTTGTATGATTACAGTCATGTAAAGAACACCCCCCTTCACCAGTGCAACAGTCCCACCACCAATTTCCCAGATCTCCCTCCTCCCCACCCCCCTACACCTGTAGTCGAGACAGGCTTTCTACTTCCCTCCTTCATTCACATTGTTATGATAGTTTTCAGTGTAGTCATCTCTTCAACTGCACTCATCACTCTGTGTGATGAGCTTCATGTCATGAGCTGCACCTACCAGCCCTCATCTCTCTTGTCTCTGAGATACTGTTAAAAATGTCTTTCATTTTTCTTAAAGCCCAGAGATGAGTGAAACCATTCTGCGTCTTTCTTTCTCCCTCTGACTTACTTCACTCAGCCTAATAGATTCCATGTACATCCATGTATAGGAAAATTTCATGACTTCATCTCTCCTGATGGCTGCATAGTATTCCATTGTGTATATGTACCACAGTTTCTTTAGCCACTCATCTGTTGAAGGGCATCTTGGTTGTTTCCAGAGTCTGGCTATTGTAAATAGCACTGCAATGAATATAGGAGTAAGGAAGGGATTACTTATTTTCAACCATCACTTTTTAAATACTAGGCATAATTCTGGAAGTTTGCAACTATACTACAGAAGCAACAGAATAGAAGCTTGAGGTATAAATAGATTTATTATGTATGAGTTGTTAGGTAAATTAAGGTAAGTAAATTTGTATAATTTGAATTAATGACAGGAACACTCTTATTAAAAATTAATAATGACAAGAGACATGGAGACATCTCATTGTCTAACTTGAAGCTATACTAGAAATTCATACTGATCAAAAGAGCATGGTATTGGAACAACAATTTCAGACAAATGGAGAACAGAATATTCAATAAAAAATCCTCAGGTATACTAAATTTTAACAAAAAGCCCAAATAATGAAATGGAATAAATAAAATCTCTTCAACAAATGGTATTCGGGAAATTAAGGAATTAAAACTGGATCCTTGGGGCTGGAGGGATAGCACATTTACCTTGCAAGCAGCTGACCTGGGTTTGATTCCAGTATCCCATATGGTCCCTTTAGCCTGATAGGAGTAATTTCTGAGTACAGAGCCAGGAAAACCCCCGAGCACCACCTGGAGTGAACCACAAACAAACAAGAAATTAAAACTGGATCCATATCTCACACCTTACACAAAAGTCAACCCAAAGTGAATTAAAGATTAAAGACTTTGAAGTCAGACCCGAATCTATAAATTATGGAAAACATGGGAAGAACACCTCAAGACCTAGACCTCAAAGGAGTCTTCAACAATATAATACCAATAACAAAACAGCTGCATAATAAAATCTGAACAAATGGGACTATATCAAAGCAAAAAGTTTCTGATGGTTTTAGCATGGGCTAAAACTAAAAAAAAAACAAACAGCTAATTGAATGGGAGAAAATTATTTTCACTCAACACATCATATAAAGGTTTTATATCTAGAATATAGAAACTTATGTATATATTACTTGGTATATATAACTCATATATACCAAACTTATATAGTAAAATGGCAGAAACCCCATGGTCATAATTTCTCTCTTAATATCAACAGGCTAAATGTGCTGATTAAGAGACATAGAGAAACAGGATGGATTAAAGAACTGAACCCAACATGCTGCTGTCTACAAGAAACACATTTTAACAGTCAGAGCAAATACAAACTCAAAATCAAAGGTTAGAAAACAATTATTAATTCACACAACCCACTCAAAAAGACTAGAATAATTGTATTAGTATCAGACATAGAATTCAGGCTCAAAAAGTTATAAGAAACAGTGAAGATCATCTCTTAATGAGTGAACAACATGCACATTACAAAGAACTCACACTACTAAATGTATATGCACCAAATGAAGGACTAGAAAAATACTTAATGTGAGGCTGTTAAACTACCCCTAGTCCTAGCTCTCCTCCATTAAACAGGATTTTAAAATGTGCTCTACTGGAGCTTTCCTAATCATAAAATACTCTGTCTACCATATTAAGGATTTTATGCTTTATGTAAAAATTGTATCTATATTTATAAAAACACATTGATAAATTTTCATTAAATTTGCTCAATTGTCTCATCTTTTTACAAGGGAACACACATTACCTATAGACTCTAGGGAAAACATTATTTTCCACCCAAGAAGAGTGGTAGAATTGATTTTTTTTCTGGCAATAGTGTTCCAGGTTAGAAACATACTTCAAATAAAGCTTGCTGTTCTCTTGGTCTCTTTTTGACAGGCAGACATAAATGAACGAAGAGTAAACCAGAAACTGAGATGCGATTTGGCAGTTCCAAACCTTGATAGCTTCCAGACTCTGGCATGTGGCTTGAAAGTTGTGCCAGGAATACTCTCTGGTATAGCTTTCTTGGTGTGTGTGTGTGTGTGTGTGTGTGTGTGTGTGTGTGTGTGTGTATGTGTGTATGTGTGTGTGTGTGTAGAGGCTAGGTAAAGGGAACAGAAGTCTGGATATATTGGTATTAGGCTTTATTGAATTATTAATTTTTTGTGTTTTTCCCCCAATAATTATCCTCTAGGAGTGGCAAATGAATAGATTCCTTTTAAAAAAGTTACTGTTTGATGCCTTGATCAGACACTCTATAGTAACATAAGACATGATCTGATATTTAATCTCAGTGAAACTTTGCTTTTTTCTGGGTCCAGTAAAGATACTTACAATACTTATTTTTTTTAATGTAGTGAGTGGCTAAGAAAACTGCTTTCTTAGAGAACTAGAATGAATTGTTCATATAGGCTAAAATAAAATATTCTTAAAAAAACCCTTGGTCCTGGAATTTAAGCACTCTGGCATTAGAAACCATTTTGGTGCAAGGTGATGAGTGGGTTTTAGTGATTTAATATATCTGGAATGTGAGCAGACTCTATAGCAGAGTCAGCAGGATTATCACTCCAGAGACCAAGTAAAAACTTCTTGACTAGGCTGAAACATCCAGTCTTGCTGGGAACAAACTTTACATAGCCCTTCCATATTTTTTTGCTTGGATTCTCTCTCTCACAGAGAGATATAATATTAGATTAAGTGGAATTTATATGATAAATATATCTTTCTATTTATATATGTTAATTGTATGTTATTTTTCTATAATAGTGTAACATAAGAATAAAGTTTTTTTAATAAAGAATTTTGTTTATTCAGTGGAGGAATAAGCTGCATGCAAGGCAAATGCCTTATTCCTTTGATATCGATCTGGTAGCTATTTTATTCTATTAAATAAAAATTTTTTGGGTCACACCCATTTGATGCTCAGGGGTACTCCTGGCTATGCGCTCAGAAATCGCTCCTGGCTTGGGGGACCAATTGGGACGCCCAGGGATCGGACTGTGGTCCATCCTAGGCTAGCACTTGCAAGGCAGATGCCTTACCTTTAGTGCCACCGCTCTGGCCCCTAAATTAAAAAATTTAAACCTTTGTGATTTACAAAGTTATTCATAATTGGAGGGCTGGGGAGATGGTATGGAGGTAGGGCATTTGCCTTATATGTAGAAAAATAATGGTTCGAATAACGGCATCCCATATTGTTCCCAGAGCTTGCAGTAGCAATTTCTGAGAGTAGAGCCAGGAGTACCCCCTGATCTCTGCCAGGTGTGACATAACCTCCCCCCAAAATGTTATTCATCGTTGGGCTTTAGGCATGCAATGTTTCAGGATCACTACCATGAATTCATCTCTCCTGACAAATGCATAATATTTCATTGTGTATATGTACCACAGTTTCTTTTGCCATTCCTCTGTTGAAGGGCATCTTGGTTGTTTCCAAAGTTTGGCTATTGTAAATAGCACTTTAATGAATATAGGTGTGAGGAAGGGATTTTTGTATTGTATTTTTGTTTTCCTAGGGTATATCTCTAGGAGTGGTAGAGCTAGATCATATGGGAGCTCAATTTCCAATATTTGGAGGAATCTCCATATTGCTTTCCATAAAGGTTGGACTAGATGGCATTCCCATTAGCAGTGGATAAGTTTCTTTCTCTTCACATCTCAGCCAGCACTGTTTTTTCTAATTTTTTGTGATGTGTGCCAATGTCTGTGGCATGAGATGGTTCCTCATAGTTGCTTTTAATTTCATCTCCCTGATGATTAGTGATGTGAAGCATTTTTCATGTACATTTTGGCCATTTGTATTTCTTCTTTATCAAAGTGTCTTCTCATTTTTTCTCCTTATTTTTGATGAGATTAGAATTTTTTTCTTGTAAAGTTCTGTCAGCGCCTTGTATATTTTGGATATTAGTCCCTTATCTGATGGGTATTGGTTGAATAATTTCTCCCACTCATTGGGTGGCTCTTGTATCCTGGGCACTGTTTCCTTTGAGGTGCAGAAGTTTCTCAGCTTAATATATTCTCATCTGTTTATTTATGCTCCACTGGTTTGGAGAGTGCAGTTTCCTCCTTGAAGATGCCTTTAGTCTCAATGTCATGGAATGTTTTACCTACATGTTGCTCTATATATCTTATGGTTTCAGGTCTGATATCAAGGTCTTTAATCTATTTGAATTTTACCTTCATACATGATGTTAGTTAGGGTCTAAATTCTCTTTTTTTTTTTTTTGCAAGTGGCTAACCAATTGTGCCAATTAAACATGTTGAAGAGGCTTCCCCTGCTCCATTTAGGATTTCTTGCTCCTTTATAAAAAATTAGGTGACTGTATGTTTGGGGAACATTCTCTGAGTACTCAAGACTATTTCACTGATCTGAGGGTCTGTCTTTATTCCAATACCATTCTGTTTTGGTAACTATTGCTTTGTAATACAGTTTGAAGTTGGGTAAAGTAATGCCTCCCATGCAATTAGGCAAGGCAAAGACATCAAGGGAATCCAGATAGGAAAGGAAGAAGTCAAACTCTCACTGTTTGCAGATGACATAATACTATACTTAAAAAACCCTAAAAACTCTACCACAAAGCTTCTAGAAACAATAAATTCATATAGCAACGAGGCAGGCTACAAAATTAACACACAGAAACTAATTGCCTTTTTATACACCAATAATAATAGGGAAGAAATGGACATTAAGCAAACAACTCCATTTACATTAGTGTCACACAAACTCAAATATCTTGGAGTCAACTTGACCAAGGCCATGAGAGACCTATACAAAAAAAAAAAAAAAAACAAACCAAAAAAACCCTATAAAACCCTGTTCCAATAAGAGAGGACATGCGGAAATGGAAACATGCCCTGCTCATGAATTTTCAGGATTAACATAATTAATATGGCAATAATCCCCAAAGCTTGTACAGTTTAATACTATTCCTCTCTAAAGATACCCATAACATTCTTCAAAGAAGTGGATCAAACACTTCTGAAATTTGCTTCTTTTTTATAATCACTTACCATATGAGCTTTTTCTTATTTCATTTCCTAAGCTCATATTGCTGTTAACTTCTTTCAGTATTGCTTTAGCTGTGTCCCATATCTTCTGATAAAGGAACTATCTTCTGATAGCTCATCTTCATTTTTATTTGTTTCCAGAAAAAAATAAATTTATTTTTGACTTTCTCATAGACATAATTTCTATTCAGTAACATACTGTTTAGTGTCTACATATTTGATATTTTTTCCAGATATTCTTTTTAGAGGGGTTAATTTCTTGTTTTATATCTTTATGATCCCAAAAGATGCCTGATGTAATTTCATTATTTATTATACATGAATGAATTGACACTTGTTTTATGTCTCAGCATGTGTTCCATTTCAGACAATGTTCCTTGTGCACTGAGGAAAATGTATATTTAGATTTGGGGGGAGATGTAGAGAGTTCACAATTTTAAACGAGTTTGTGTGTGTTGGCCTTAAAGTTTATAGGGCTAAAGTGCTAACATTCTCCAATAGTCAGAAGTTTCTGTGAGTTAGGTTTAAATGTAGTTTAGGTTTAAATGCTTAAAAATTTTCTTAAATGCTTTTATTAAATCCCCCCCGCCTTTTGTTCATATTTTTGGCTATACCCAGAAGTGCTCAAGACTTACTTTTGGCTCTGGGCTCAGGGATGGAGTTGCTTGGGGGATATGTGGCATACAGGGGGTCAAACTTAGGTAAGTTGCATGTAAATCAAGAGTTCTGTAATAAATAAAGATTTCTGGGTATCTGTGAATAAATAAAAAGTCCATTATGGGAGAAAATAACCTCAAGATCATTAATGCCTGATGTTAGTGTGCCCTTATAGGAAGGAGTTTAAGTTATTGCAACAACAGACATCATAGTGTGTTTGGTGGAGAACATGAAAGAGAAAGATTACCTGGTTCTATGGATGGTTGTGTAAATTATATATACATACATATATTTAAATTTTATTTCATTGAAACCACTGTGATCTACAAAGTCTTCATAGTTGAATTTCAGATATACAGTGAATCAGGGTAATTTCCACCACTAGTGTTGACCACTTCCACCAATAAACCCAGAGTGTATCCTATACCACCACCCTTTGCCCCCTGGCCTGCCAGTATAATAGACCCATTTAAGTTTAGATTGTTAGAGTTTAAGTTTCTTGATTCTATTGTCATTGACTTTGTCTTGGATTTTTAATTCTGTCCTCTTTTTACCCCAAACAATGCATCTAAGACTACTTGTTCCCTGGCCCCTAGCCTTTGTTTTATCCTTTCTCCTTATTTTTATAGAAAAATGGAGAAATATATGGTAAAACAAAGTAATCTGTGCCCCAAGGTTCTATGTAAAAGGTGGAAGCTCCTATTTAAAAGATGAGAAATTGAAAAAAAGAAAAGAAAACAAGGGGTTTGTTGTGGCTTTATTTTATTTTATTTTTTTGCATAGGTGCAGCATAAGTTGGGAAAATAGAAAAGAAAAACCTTTGGCTTAAAATCAGGGATACTGGGGCCGGAGAGATAGCATGGAGGTAAGGCATTTGCCTTCCATACAGAAGGATGATGGTTGGAATTCTGGCATCCCATATGGTTCCCCGTGCCTGCCAGGGGCGATTTTTGAGTGAAGAGTCAGGAGTAATCCCTGAGTGCTGCAATATGTGACCCAAAAAGCAAAAAAAAAAAAAAAAAAAAATTAGGGATACTCTACCCGTGAAGCATCCTGCCATAAGCCCAACTATAGGTTCTTGGAATACTAAATTATCTAACCCCAAAGTCTTTCTTCATGGTCCCAGTAAAAATTCTTCTTAATCATGGTTGTTGCAGTCAGGTTTCTGTAGTTAAGAGATCTTGGTTTTTGTTCAGATCCTACATCGATGTCAGAGTGTCACTGAGTGTCTTCTGGTTTCATCTTACCATTAGTTGAAAATTAAGGGAACCTTGACCTAAAACCAGGTTGTTCTTTTTAAGTCAGGATATAATATGAACCCAATTGATTTGATGCAATTTGATGTCAGAGCAGCATTAGGGTCTTCCCCAGTAGAAGTCTGATTCCTGGTGATAGTGTAGAAAACCATGCCAATTCCAAAGATGGAATCCAAGGTTCAGGGGTAAATGGCTGATGTCCAATCAACTGAAGCCTAAGTCAATTCATGATGACAAATGTTCAGAGTGAAGGCTCCCCTATATTTTGCAATAAATGGTAGCACTCAAAAATAATATTTAGAGACTAAAGATGTGAAGGACCTATACAAAGAAAACTATAAAACTCTGCTCCAAGAAATAAGAGAGGACACACAGAAATGGAAACACATACCCTGTTCATGGATTGGCAGGATTAATATCATTAAAATGGCAACAATTCCCAAAGCATTGTACAGATTTAATGCAATCCCTCTAAAGATACCCATGAAATTCTTTAAAGAAGTGGATCAGGCATTTTTGAAATTCATTTGGAACAATAAACACCCTCAAATAGCCAAAGCAATTATTGGAAAAAAGAATATGGGAGGCATTACATTCCCCAACTTTAAACTGTATTACAAAGCAATAGTTATCAGAACAGCTTGGTATTGGAATAAAGACAGACCCTCAGATCAGTGGAATAGGCTTGAGTACTCAGAGAATGCTCCCCAGACATACAATCATCTAATCTTTGATAAAGGAGCAAGAAGTCCTAAATGGAGCAAAGAAAGCCTCTCAACAAATGGCGTTGGCACAACTGGCTAGCCAGTTGCAAAAAAGCGAACTTAGACCCCCAGCTAATATTATGTATGAAGGTAAAATCCAAATGGATTAAAGACCTTGATATTAGACCTAAAAACATAAGGTATATAGAACAACACGTAGGTATAACACTCCATAACATTGAGACTAAAGGCATCTTCAAGGAGGAAACTGCACTCTCCAAACAAGTGAAAGCAGAGATTAACAGATGGGAATATATTAAGCTGTGAAGCTTCTGCACCTCAAAGGAAATAGTGCCCAGGACTATTAGACTAATAGAGCCACCCACTGATTGGGAGAAACTAGTCACCCAACACCCATCAGATATTAGCCCCACTAAGCTAGTACAGGGCACTGACAAACTCTACAAGAAAAAAAACATCTAATCCCATCAAAAAATGGGGAGAAGAAATGGACAAATATTTTGATAAAGAAGAAATACAAATGGCCAAAATGCACATGAAAAAATGCTGCACATCACTAGTCATCAGGGAGATGCAAATCAAAACAACTATGAGGTACCACCTCACACCACAGAGACTGGCACACATCACAAAGAATGAGAACAAGCAGTGTTGGCGGGAAAGCGGTGAGACAGGAACTCTTATCCACTGCTGGTGGGAATGCCATCTAGTTCAACCTTTCTGGAGAGCGATATGGAGATTCCTCCAAAAACTGGAAATTGAGTTCCCATATGATCCAGCTATATTACTCCTAGGAATATACCCTAGGAACACAAAAATACAATACAAAAACCCTTTCTTTACACCTATGTTTATTGCAGCACTATTTATCATAGCAAGACTCTGGAAACAACCAAGATGCCCTTCAACAAATGAATGGCTAAAGAAACTGTGGAACATATACACAATGAAATATTATGCAGCTGTCAGGAGAAATGAAGTCATGAAATTTTCCTATACATGGATGTACATGGAATCTATTATGCTGAGTGAAATAAGTCAGAGAGAAAGAGAAATATGGATAATGGTCTCACTCATCTATGGGTTTTAAGAAAAATGAAAGACATTTCTCAACAATTTTCAGAGACAAAAGAGAGGAGGGCTGGACGTTACAGCCGACCTCATGAATCTCACCACAAAGAGTGATGAGTTTAGTTAGAGAAATAACCACATTGCGAACTATCCTAACAATGAGAATATATGAAGGAAGTGGAAAGCCTGTCTAGAGTTCAGGTAGGGGTGGGGAGGGGAGAAGGGATATTTGGGTCGTTGCTGATGGGAATGTTGCACTGGTGATGGGGGAGTTGTCATCTGATATGACTGAAACCCAACCACAATCATGTTGGTAACCAAGGTGTTTAAATAAAAAAATATTTAAAAAATAATAATATTTAGAGCATTGTTTAAGTATGGTTTACTGACAATTTTATAGCACATAGCTTGGGGATTCTTGTTGAGATTCAGATTACCAGGCCTTATTGCACATTTTATAAATCCCCAAACTATGAAAATCAAAACTTGGAATAGCTATTTTAAAAAGTCTCATGAAAAATTTTAACGTGTGGGGAGCAATTGACATTTTTTAGAAGTAAAAAAACTTCTCTGCTTTCTCAGTCCAACCAGTAAGATTCCATCTGTCATTCTCTTGGAAGTTGGAGAGATTTCAGCATCTGACTGCATCCCACTGCATCAATACAATAAAAATACTGCAGACTTTAATTCAAGTGCAAAGACTATAAAGTCCTTTATTCCCTATATTTGGTTACAACCTCAATATTATTGCCAGAGTTTCCCTTCCATTGGAGAATCTTATATTTGTTAAACAAAATGCAAATATGAACATGTATATTTGCAGAAAAGGAAACAGGATATAATTATGTATTTTAGAACAGTATTTGAATTCCAGAATTATTTCAAGTGTTATTTTTAATAGAATACCAATTTAAGCATCCAAGTGGAATTCAAGAATTCAAATAAAGATTTGAACTTGTGTTTTCTTATCCAAGCATAAGTAAGGCTTAGTAGAGACTTTGCTGTCTTTGATGTCTTTGGGGTTGAATTCTTAGGGAGACAGGGACTAGTAAAATTATGCACAAACTCTGGCGTCACATGCCAGCCCATGAAGGTAACCAATAGGCTGCTGTAACCTGGTACCCATTTAATCTGAGTAGCATGGAAGCTAGACATTACCATCCAAGTTTTCAGGGAGTTGTAGTGCTTAGGTGAAAGCAATTTTATGCTCATTGCAGGAAAATAAGTCATCTTAGTCTGTTTTGGATTTAGGCTCTTTGTCTTGCTGCATAAAACATTTCCAGAGAAGACATAAAGTCAAGTGAGATAGTTTATTTATTTATTTTTGTTCAGCTAGAAAGCTGGAAATCATCTTTACTTTTTGACGTGAGATAGTTTAATTAAGGGGAGATAGATCTAATTCTAGTAAGAATGTACAATTCTCCAGAGGAAGAGAAAGAAGAAAAGTAAAAAGTGAAGGAATGCTGACTGAAGTAAGTAAGGAGAGATTGATACAGAGTGGGATGTCTACAGATACATCTACATGAACTATAAAAGAAACATGGTAAAGAAGCAACAAACGAACAAAGGCTTCAGAACTGGAGAACAGGACTACAGAAATGAGTTTACTAGAGCAGGGGAGAGGGTGGGAATAGGTGTACAGGAGAGACCATGAGACAATCACAGATTGTAAGTCATAATGTCTAAATTTTCTTTAAAAAGTTAAAAATCAAAGGAATTATGTGTCCTAAAGAATGACACAGACACTGCCAGGATGGAGTACTATAAAATAAAAAAGAGAGTTTGCAGGCCAGAGTTGGAATGTGGGTGACCTCAGAATGAGGTACATCCAATTGCTTTGGAAAACTGATTTTATAGGTTTCTTTTTTTCCAGTTCGGACTGAGAGTTGTTTTCAGAGAGCTATCAAGGAGAAGGGTTTTGTGCTCTGTTTATCTTCTACACTTATAGTCTATCAGATCTTTGTTCTGCTGAATTGTCTTCTTAAGGGTGTTTGACCCTTCAGTTTATATTGGGTCATCTTGACTTGTAGCCTCAGGAGTGTGGGTTGGCTATTTGAGAGCCTAAGATTTGGACAGAAGAGGCATGGCCTTTCCAGTTTCCATCTTAATTTTATTATTATTTTAAAATATTCTTTATTTTTTAAGGAACCCTTCCTAATTACCTACTTTATATTGCATATATTAGACTCTGGGCTCTATAGTCGGGAGTAGAAAACATTTATGTTTTTTAATATCAAATGTAAATAGAGATTTTAATGTGGCTGGTTAGAAAATAACTTTAAATTGTGAGAGCACTGGAGAAGCAAGGAGTCCTTTATGGAAAATACATTGATATAGTAAGTGACTAACTTCTAACTGGTTGTAAATGGTTTCCTCATATGAGATCATGTGTTGTGTGTTGTTTCTTAGGAGCCATAAACCTACCTCCTGATTTCTACATAGCTTTATATTTTGATATACAATTTATAGAGGACATTTATTTATTTATTATTTACTTCAAAAGATCTTATTACTTGTATCTTTTTGGATATTAAAAAGATGGGCTTGAAATAATTTTCAGATTTTTTCTGATAGTTCTGAAATTATTTTTGTCTAAGATCCGGGATATTTTTATTTAAAAAAGTTAGTAAAAGAGCCACTATTTACAATGTTACTGATAATTGAGTTTTAGGTATACAATAGTGCAACACCAATCCCACCATCAGGGTGCCAACTTCCTCCACAAGTGTTTACATGCTACCTATCCATTGCTTCTACTACCTTGACAGGCACATTTTGAAGTTTTGTGGTAGTTTGGGTACATTTTAAAGTTTGTTGTTATTTTGGATACTGGCACATTTTAAAGTTTGGTAGTAATTTGGTGTAGTTTGGACACCATATGTTCAGTGTTGTTGAGTCTGTGCTTTGGATATACAGCTATACCAATTCCCATATTACCAATATAATTGAGGTCCCTAGTCCCTGTTCCCCTTTTACTTCCTTTCTCATCTTCTTCATTCCCCACATAATTTTTTCCTGTATTTTTCTTCAGATACTTTAGGGTCAAGTGTGACCTAGGCAATTTGCTCTTCTTTATTACATTACACTTTTAAAAGACTTTCACAAGCTATAAAAAGCTCAGTCCACAGTTCCTTTCCCAGTGCTTGCTGTAGTGAGCTCTTTGTAGACAAGTAGCACGTATATTTTGCTTTGCAGATCTGATTTACTTTGAATTCTTTACTTTTCTGCCCTGGCATGCAATCTTAGTCTTAGAGTAGCAACAGAGAAGAGTAGGTGAGCCTGAAGCAATTTGGAGTCACTTATAGAGCCAAAACAAAGGTATTTTTGTTTTGTTTTGTTATGGCATGTTTAGAATTTCCCTATTTGATCACATGATAAATCTTAAATATTATATTTTAGTAATTTAAAATACATTTTCCATTTTAACATTTCAAGAATGACTTTTTCCTGGCACCTGAATAAATGGCTGAGAGACAGCAGCAGCAGTAGATCAGCAAAACAGAGGAGCCCAAAAACACCTAGATAAGGTCATCCTGAGCAATCTGAACATGTAATTCCCGAAAGCCTTGAGCCTGGCAACAGGACCAGACACTTGGAGAAGCAAGGGCAAATCTCTAGATCCAATATCAAGCACAGAGGGAGATTGCTGGAAAAACAAAACAAAACAATGGCTGTGGAGCAGCCTTTGAGAACAGAGGCTGAGCTGGAAACAGCAATTGCAGCCTCAGTTGTTCCCAGAGACAGGACGAGTGTTTTCCTGAGTTGGTCCTGCAGCAGAACTGGGAATTGTGGAATGCAGTGTTCAGTGTTCCACCTATCAGCATCAATGAGATCCAATCAAGAACACTAAAGCAGAGGGAGGGAGAAGGAGACAGGCAGCAACAGGAGGGTGCCCTTTAAGTCTTACCTGTAGGAGGGCTTTTAGACAGCTAATAGTGGGGTGTGGTCAGGAGCTGCCTTTGTTAGGAGACTGGGAATGCTGCCTTTGCTCACTCCTAAGGCTATAGAACTCTGAGCTGTTGGGTGGCTCAGATCCCCACCTGCTCAAGGTACACAGATCTTAGTCTTGAGGAGAGAGCTAAGGCTAAGTGCAACAGGAGTGCCTTGAAGAAGCATGTCCCTGAGACTGCCAACCAGGGTAGTGAGGCAGCAGTGAGGGCTATTTGATTTGCAGCCTCATATTGCTCCTAAGCAAAGAGTCATATCATAATACTTAAAAAAACCTCCACACACTGCAAAGATCACATTGGGAAGACAACACAGAACCCCACCATACATAGTGAATGAAGATGTTAGTACTAGGACTCAGCAATGTCACCCACCTTTAGAGCCTCTCTGATAAGGATTTTAGAGAGGAAATTTAGAGGATGTTCAAAAAACTCAGAGAAACTATGGAACAAAACTAATGAAAAGCAAATAAAACTAAGAGGATATAAGAGTAAGAATGGGAAAACTTCAAACTGAAATAACAGGTCTGAAAAATGGTAGGTAAAATGAAAAAACTCACTGGAAAGCCATACCGTCCGAAAGCCTGATGAATAAAGCCTCACAATAGCTACTGAGGACAGAATTAGTGAGGTGGAAGAGGCATAATACCTTTAAACAACAGAAGAAGTTGGAAAAGAGCCTTAAGACAAATGACTAGGAGCTGGAGGGATGGCACAGCAGTAAGGTGTTTGCCTTGCATGCGGCTGATCCAGGTCATACTGTGGTTCGATCCCCCCAATGTCCCAATTGGGCCCCCAAGACAGGAGAGATTTCTGAGCACATAGCCAGGAGTAACCCCTGAGCATCACCGAGTGTGGCCCCAGAATCAAAACAAACAAACCAAACCAAACAAAGACAAATGACCAGAAGATGAAAACAACCTTCAAAATAAGTGAACAGACAACAGTAGACATTCAGGACAAATTCAACAGGAAGAGCATAAGAATCATTGAGGTCCAGAGATCCAGGAAGAAAACCCTTATCACTGTCAAGAAGTTCCCTGAACTGATGAATACATGTACCCACATCCTGGATGCTCAAAAAGTACCAGCTCAAAGGACCCAAATAGAAGCACTCTAAGACACATTCTAGTCACAGTGATGAAAACTGCAGCTAGAGATAGAATACTGAAAGAAGCAAAATCTAAAAGGGAAATTGCACACAAAGCAAAAGCAAGCAATCAATCAGGCCTGAAGGCAGTGGTGGGATATAGTGAAGAAACGAATACAGGCAGAGGTGGGGGATGAGGGGGGTATTGGTGGTGGGAATGTTGCACTGTTGAAGGGGGGATATTCTATTTATGACTGAACTCCAACTACAAAAAGCTTGTAATCATGGTGCTTAAATAAATATTTATTTAAAAAAAAAAGAAATAAATGTGTCACCAAGAATATGTCACCCATCCAGATTTTCATTCAGGTTTGAAGGAAGGACACATTATTTCATGGACAAACAACAGCTCAGTAAATTTACATACTCAAAATCAATCTAAAAAGAACAACTGAAAGGGATACTTTAAGGCAGATAGGTCTCACAAACACATTAAACTTTTACAAAAAGGTGAAACAAGGCCACATGAAAATCATTTCTTTCATCATAAACGGACTAAATGCACTAGAGAAGAGACACAGAGTGTCAAAATGAATTATAAAATTGAATTCAAGTTACCTTATAACTCTTCTAAAGAGTCAGTAAATCTCTTCCAGAATGAAAATTTTAAGGCATGAATAAACAGAAATTGTGGGACATAGCAAAAAACAGTATTAAGAAGAAAATTTGTAGCATTGCAAGCATTTATTAGCAAGGAAATGGCCTACATAAATAACTTTTTTAAAAATATAAAATCTTTACTTAAACACCATGATTACAAGCATGTTTGTAGTTGGGTTTCAGTCATAAACAGAACACCCCCTTCACCAGTGCAACATTCCCACCTCCAATGCCCCTCCCCTTCCTAACCCCTGTCTGTATTTGAGACAGTCTACTGATTTCAAAAAATCTTACACGGACACATGTTAACCTGAAATTTGTAAACAAAAAGAAGAAAATGTTTATTCTTAGGAACCCAAGGGTTGTTCTTAGATACATAAGGAAATCTTCCTTATATATGCAGGGGCAGCTGTATGGAGGTGATCAGAGATCACTCCAAGCTCTGCGCTCAAAACTCACTCCTGGCATACACCGAGAACCATATGAAATGCCTGGGATGGAACCTAGGTTGACTGCTTGCAAGGTAAATGCCCTACTCACTGTACTATCATTCTGGCCCTGAAATATAAGCATTTTAAGAATGATTTAAGGTCAAGTATTTTAAGAGTTATTCCAGAAATTCCAGTGCATCATCTCTGCCTTAAAGACCTGAAATACTATTTCAAAACCCTGTACCCCTATGTTCTTTTTTTTTTGTTGTTTTTTGGGGGTCATACCCAGCAGGGCTCAGGGGTTACTCCTGGCTCTATGCTCAGAACTTGCCCCTGGTAGGCACGGGGGACCATATGGGACGCTGGGATTCGAACCACCGTCCTTCTGCATGAAAGGCAAACACCTTACCTTCATGCTATCTCTCCAGTCCCCTACATAAATAACTTAATGGAACAGCTTCAGAAATTGGAAAATATTAGCAAAAGGAGCCAAAGATAGGCAGGTGGAAGGAAATAATAAAACTCAGAGCAGAATTAGAGGAACTGGACATCCAGAAAACAATACAAAAGATCAATCCAAGCAATAGATAGCAATACTCAAAAAGAAAGGAATAGCAAGAAATTTAATAAACTGAATCAGAAATGAAAAGGACGATATTTCTACAGATATGTCAGAAATACAAAGGGTAATCTGAGATTACTTTGAGTATCTTTATGCCAGAAAACAAGATAAATCGGAAGAAATGGATAAATATTTGGACTACTACAACCTTCCAAGACTGAGTCAAGATGATCTGGAATATCTCAACAGAACTATCATGGTTGAGGAAATTTAAATGCTAATAAAAGTTTTCCCCAAAACAAAAACCCAGGCCTGGATGAATTAACTAGTGAATTCTTTCAAAATTTTAAAGATGACCCATTGCTGATCCTTTTCAGAATCTTCTAGAAAGTTGTAGAAACAGAAACTCCTAAATAGTTTCTATGACGCTAAAATCTCTTTGATACCAAAACCAGAGACAGGCACCACAAAAAAAGAGAAAACTTTAGTACAATATCCTTGATGAACACAGATGCAATGATCCTCAACAAAATACTAGCAAAGAAAATCCAATAGTTTATCAAGAAAGTTATAAACTATGACTAAGTAGGACTTATCCCAGAAAGGCAAGTATGTTTTGACATATGCAAATCAATCATTATAATATACTACATAAGTAAAATAAAAAATATGTTGATCATATCATTACATCAGAGAAAACATTTTACAGGGTCCAGCACCCATTCATAATAAAGACTCTCAAGAAGATGTGAATTGAAATAATTTTCTTCAATACAGTCAGTCAAAGCCATTTACCACAAGCTCATGACAAGCATTGTACTCAATGAGAAAATTAGCAACTTTTCCTCTAAGATATGGCACATGACAAGTTGGCCCATTTCACCACTTTTATTTAATAAACTACTGGAAGCACTTGCCACAGCAATTAGACAAAAAATATCAAGGGCATCCAGATCTGAAAGAAGTCAAGTTCTGTTTGTAGATGACATGATACTATATCCAAAAAATTCTAAAGGTCGTACAAAAAGCTTCTTTAAACAATAGACTTGTTTTGTAAAGTGGCATGCTACAAAAATTTTATGCAAAAATTTATGGCTTATATATATGTAAATAATGAAAGGGAAGAAAATGATATCAAAAGAACAATCCCATTCATAAATGTGTCTCAGAAAATAAAGTACCTTGAAATATTTAACTAAAGAGGTAAAAGGCTTATACAAAGAAAACTACAAAACACTTCAAGAAATAAGACAAGGAAATGGAAACATAACCTGCTCATGAATTGGGATGACCACCATCATTAAAGTAGCAATACTTCCCAAAGCATTGTAGAGATTTAATGCAATTCCTATAAGAATACCCATTTATATGGATTCTCTCATCTTCTGAAAGAGTTCTTTGAGTTGGCTGAATTGCTCATATATAGATATCTTAATTTTGCAGGCTCGTGACTCCTTGATTTCCATTGCTAAACCATTACGTGTTGATTTTAGGTCCTCATCTTTAAGGTTCAGGCGTTCGGGTAGATTTGGAGATTTGCCAGGATTTCTTTCCATATCCCCCACAGTGGATGCCTTCTTTAGCTTTCCCATTAATCTTTGCATTTAGTGGTTTGGAGTGCTGGATTGTCAGGTTGTTGAAAGAAGTGCTAGATTCAATCTGCCGGGAAGTCTATGATATAAATTTAAAAAACCTGGTGTGTCCAAGCTCTTGGGAAAATGAGGATTGATGAGAAGGAAGGAAGAATGCTCGGAAAGACCCCGAACAACAGCCCCTTATGATTAAGGCATGAGGTATGTTCCCTCCCAGACACTAACCTGGCTGGCCCCAAAGAGCAAATGAACAGTGATGGCATTGGAATCCAGAGAAAACCTGAAGGAAGGTCGGGAAGGAGGACTGTTTGAGCTTGGTGGAGGGGACTAGGACCTAGGATGGTAGCCTCCTTGTTTTCACCCAGGCACTGCCCGACTGTCCCCAGGAAAGAAAAATTCAGCAATGGCCGAAATGCAATTAATTTGTATCTGTTGATTGATACTTGGACTGCAATTTCACTGATCTAGCACGTGTCTGTTAGAACCTTCTCTTTAATTAAGAAATTAAGAAATTGATGTATTTGTTTACTTTATTGCTTTTGTTTTCGGGCAACACCCAAGGTGTCTAGAGTTTACTAATGGCTCTGCACTTAGAGATCATTCCTGACAATGGTAATGGGTCAACGTGGGATACTCTTGTTTTAATCTCTTAAAAATTATAAATATCAATTTGGTGAGCAGATAAAATGCAGACAGTTTTTAAGACCATATACATTCATATATACATATTACTTTTAGAGTTGGGAAGGGGAAAGAATGAATAAAAGACACAGATATATTCTAGGAAATTTGAGAAGGTTATCTGCACCAAAAATAGTTAAATCACACTTGGTGAAAGCCAATAAATTCTTCCTAAACTCAGAAAGATTGACTATAACAACAACAACAAAAAAAACCCCAAACAATGGGGACTTGACCAAGTTAGACTTCCCCCTCTCTAATATATAGTTTTAAAGTACATGAGTATTTGTGACAATGGTAGTTGGAAATGATCACACTGGACAAGAATTGGGTGCTGAATGGAGATAAATTGATGGGTATGACGCCCCTTTACTAATAACATTGCAAACCACAATGTCTAAAGGAGGACAAAAGAAAGAAATAGAGAAGAAAGAAGAAAAGAGGATGATGCAAAGACAAAATAAGATAAAGAATTAAAAAAAACAGTATTCACATAGGAATACTTTGAACAATATAAATAAAACCTTCAAAAATTTAAAGGCATTATAAATCATGAGTAATCATATAAATATTTTTATCTTTAGCTTATTGGGGGGGGGGTGAGATGAGGTAGATACATCCATTGGTGCTGTGCTGATGTTTAGGATTGAGTTGGTTTTCCTTCACGCAAAGTATTTGGTCAGCCAGAGGAGCTATCACTCCAGTTCATATTTGTTTTCTGCTTACCCAGGGGTGCTGAGTCCACCTCCAACTATTTGAGGTAGCTCCCAGGAGCCTGATATTTAGTTTTTATTGCCCTACAAAATTAAGTTAAAGTATTGTCTTAAAAATGTTGGTCTAGATTAGCTTTATATGCAATATCAGACTTTGATGGGATCTTTAAGATTTTCAGTTCTGTTTTACATTTCAAATTATTTTTTAATCCTCATGCCAAATAAAGTTCTCATCTATTTTACAAAACATGTGAAAAGCATTTAATTTGTATTCATAGCATATTATTGAATGAAAAGGATTTTTCTCCTCTTTTTACACTTGTTGAGTTCTCTGTTGAGCTGTCCTTCCACTTTATTCTCGGTGTTTTTCTGTTTTTTTTTTTTTTTTTTTTTTTGTCAGAAGTGTGTACAGAATATTTTTATTTGTACTGAAAAGCTGTCATATAGATTGTTTTGACTGTTTCCATGATGTGAAAATAGAAAAGGATTTTGAAATGTTTTTGGCCTGAAAGAAATCATATTTATTTACACATCTAAGTAACAGGCCTCCTTTTAAATTATATCATTTCTGGCTGAAAAGAGAATTTTTAGTACTTATGAGAGAGGTTGGTAAAATTTCTGCTAGCTCTCTGGAATTCTGTTAAATATATTTATATATTTATATTCTGATATAAACATTATATTTATACCATGATACTTCTACATAAAACAAGCATGATATTAATTTTATATAGCTATTATACTTTAATATCAATATTAACTATTTAATAATAATAAATATTTATTTAATATAAATGTATATATAAAATAAATAAAAATTAAAATACCAAACCCTATACTTTAATATACATATTATACTTTATGATATATTTTAAATATATTTAATATAAATATATTTATGCTTTATAGTTTTTTTCTTTGTTTTTTAAACAACTTTATTACTCCCCTCACCCCTGTATCTCTCCTACCTCCTCATACCCGAACCCTGAATCTTCCCCTTATTCAACCCTCCTTATCCTCACTTCCTAATTGGGTAGACACCAAGACTGACCTTTTGCCCCAACACCACCATCCAGCTCCTCATTGAAAGACACCCTCTTGGTCTCCAGCTCATGCCTCTACAAATAACTACAACCAACACACCTGTTGACCCATGCTTGGTGGCCCATCATACCCCCATCAAACTATGGACTGTTGCATGATACCGGAATCAGTTTCAGCAAGACCCCTAGTTCAAGGACAATATAGGCTTCCGTAATGCTGCAAAACATGTCTCAAACTCAACGATCACCTATTATCTTCAAATACCTTTATTTTCTTTCTTTGTTTCCTTTTTAAAACATGTATCTCTTTTGTATATCTCAGATGTATTCCCTTAACATCTATAACTCTTCGAATATCCTCATATAGTGACAATTTTGCCCACTAGATTAGTTATTTGATTGTTGGATTTCCCCCCTGTAAGATCTGTTTTATAAGCAATACTGGTAGAAGAGTAACTCTGTATAGATTTCACATGTATACCAAGTTACGGGAAACGTTGAACTTTATTCGTCGGCCCTCAGATGCACCAACAATATCTTGTGGCATTGCTTCTCTTTTGCATAGGCACATTAAAATGGGAAAATAATACATATGCAAACAAGTTCTTATCTAATAGAGATGGGAACACAAATTTGGTAATGTAATTAGGCCTTTTACCCTGAACATTGGCATAATGATTTGGCTCAGGCCTCAGAAGAATGGGCATTGCCCACACACACCTGAACAATAGATACCATCTATGGAAACAACCACAATTGTCTTTAACATTACCAGGATCCAAGCCTCTACCAGAGAAGACCTACCACTGCTTTGGCATTGACTTACTCCAAAGATTACTCCCAACACCCAGGCGACTCAGCAACAGTCTGCATGCAGGACAGATCGCTCCACATTTAAAGATATGCTGAAACTAGAGGATGCTCCACATTAGCCTCACATCGATAAAAGAAATGCACAGAATCCCGAGTCTTTAAATATAAGAGTCTGATACCAACAATAGCTAAAGTGTGAAAAAATTTCACCAGGACCTTGAGAATGACTGGAGTTGGATAGACTGGTATGCCTGGAACCCAGAGTCTGTCTTATGCCAATAAACTCCTGGGGTGAGGCCTTTTTGCAATCAGGTCAAGGATTTTTTTCCATTTTCTCCATTTTTCTGGACCTATGCAAACACTGGCAGTTGCCACTATCACACATTTACTATATTTTTTTACACTTATCCTTTAAGGAAAAAAATACAACGTACTGAACTTAAAAACAAATTAATGTAGTAGAATGCCTGTCTCAAATACAGGCAGGAAATGGGAAGGGGGGAGGGGGTAATGTTGCACTGGTGAAGGGGGGTGTTCTGGTTATGAATGTAACCTAATTATGATCATGTTACTTAAATAAAAATATATTAAAAATAAAAATAAAAATGTTAAAAGAGAAAAAAACTGAAATCCAACTACACACATTTGTAATCATGGTGCTTAAATAAAGATATTATTATTAAAAAAACAACTTTATTACATACATGATTGTGTTTGGGTTTCAGTCATGTAAAGAACACCACCCATCACCAGTGCAACATTCCCATCAACAATGTCCTAAATTTCCCTCCTCCTACCCAACCCCCGCCTGTATTCTAGACAGGCTTTCTATTTCCCTGTACAGTCTCTTTATTAGGATAGTTCAAAACGTAGTTATTTCTCTAAACTCATCCCTATTTGTGGTGAGCTTAATGAGGTGAGCTGTAACTTCCAGCTCTTTTCTCTTTTGTGTCGGAAAGTTATTATTGCAAGAATGCCTTTCATTTTTCTTAAAACCCATAGATGAGTGAGACAATTCTGAGTCTTTCTCTCTCTCTCTGACTTATTTTATTCAGCATAATAGATTCCATGTACATCCATGTATAGGAAAATTTTATGATTTCATCTCTCCTGATGGCTGTATAATATTCCATTGTGTACATATACCACAGTTTCTTTAGCCATTCATCTGTTGAAGGGTATCTTGGCTGTTTCCGGAGTTTTGCTATGGTAAATAGTGCTACAATGAAGTGTACAATGAAGCACAAATAGTGCTACAATGGTGTAAGGAAGTGATTTTTGTATTGTATTTTTGTGTTTCGAGGGTATATTCCTGGGAATGGTGTAGCTGGGTTGTATGGGAGCTAATTTTGTAGCCTGCCACCTTGCTATATGAGTCTATTGTTTCTAGAAGCTTTTTCGTAGAGACTTTAGGTTTTTCTAGGTAGAATATCATGTCATCTGCAAACAGAGAGAGCTTGACTTCTTCCTTTCTTATCTGGATTACCTTGATATCTTTTTCTTGCCTAATCGCTAAAGCAAGTATTTCCAATGCTATGTCGAATAGGAGTGGTGAGAGAGGACAGCCTTGTCTTGTGCCAGAATTTAGAGGAAAGGCTTTCAGTTTTTCTTGATTGAGGACAATATTTGCCTCTGGCTTGTGGTATATGGCCTTAACTATATTGAGAACGGTTCCTTCCATTCCTATCTTGCTGATAGTTTTGATCAAGAATGGGTGTTGGACCTTATCAAATGCTTTCTCTGCATCTATTGACATGATCATGTGGTTTTTATTTTTCTTGTTGTTGATGTTGTGTATTATGTTGATAGATTTACGGATGTTAAACCATTCTTGCATTCCTGGGATGAAACCTATTTGATCATAGTGGATAATCTTCTTAATGAAGCACTGAATCCTCTTTGCCAGGATTTTGTTGAGGATCTTTGCATCTGCATTCATCAGCGATATTGGTCTGTAATTTTCTTTTTTTGTAGCATCTCTGTCTGGTTTAGGTATCAAGGTGATGTTGGCTTCATAAAAGCTATTTGGAAGTGTTTTCATTTGTTCAATTTCATGAAAGAGTCTTGCCAGGATTGGTACTAGTTCCTCTTGGAAAGTTTGAAAGAATTCATTAGTGAATTAGTGAATTCATTAATTCATCTGGGCCTGGGCTTTTGTTTTTGGGCAGATGTTGAATTAAATAATTAAAGATTGAGCTGGATGGTGATGGATGGATGGTGAGATCTTTCTCTGCCATTCCAGGCCACGTGGCTCTGCAACCCCCATTCAGCCGGCGGGTCCCAGGTTAGGTGAACGGCGGAATCAGACTCATCCAGAGACAGGCATCAGGAAGCATCAACTTTATTCATCCCTATCCACCACATGTGTGGTTTCTATCATAACCTTTCAAGCACTCAGCCATTCTTAGCTAGCCCTGCATCTTAACTCCTTTCAGCCATCTTCCTTTGACCTCCATCCTGGTCAAAGACCAAAAGAGGCAAAGACCCAAAAGCCAGAGAGCCCAGCAGGGCAAAACCGGGCCTAATCCCCTGGCTCAAAGGCTTATTTACCTATTCCAAGACTCCTTCCAGGAATGTGCGGGGTCTTGCAGGTAAGGTCACACCTAATATTCAGTTCCCAAGACCCCTCCCAGAAATGGGTGGGTCTCAGATAAGTACACCTACATTTCCTCCTTTTCTGAGAATCAAATAATTAATAATGGTGGTGGATGGTGAAGGATTTCTCTCTGCCACCCCAGGCCACGTGGCGCCGCAACCCCCATTCAGCTGGTGGGTCACAGGTATAGGTGAACAGCGGAACCAGACTCACCCAGAGACAGGCATCAGGAAGCATCAACTTTATTCATCCCTATCCACCACATGTGTGGTTTCTATCATAACCTTTCAAGCACAGCCATTCTTTGCTAGCCCTGCCTCTTAACTCCTTTCAGCCATCTTCCCTTTGGGCTCCATGCTGGTCAAAGACCAGAACGCAGAGCCCCAAAAGCCAGAGAGCCCAGCAGGGCAAACGGTCCTAATCCCCTCGCTCAAAGGTTTATCTACATATTCCAAGACCCCTCCCAGGAATGGGCGGGGTCTTGCAGGTAAGGTCACACCTAATATTCAGTTCCCAAGACCCCTCCCAGAAATGGGTGGGTCTCAGATAGGTACACCTACAGGCAGACATTTGATTACCGTTTTAATTTCATCAATAGTGATGGGGGTGTTTAGATATGCTATATCTACTTTCTTCAACCGTGGAAGATTTTAAGAGTCCAAGAGTTTACCCATTTCTTCCAGGTTCTCATTTTCAGTGGTGTAGAGTTTCTCAAAGTAGTTTCTGATTATCCTTTGAATCTTCCATATCAGTAGTGATCTCTCCCTTTTCATTACTAATACAAGTTAATTAAGTTTTTCTCTCTTTCTCTTTCTTTGTTAGTTTTCCAGTGGTCTATCAATCTTGTTTATTTTTTCAAAGAACCAACTTCTGCTTTCGTTGATCTTTTGGATTGTTTTTTGGGTTTCCATTTCATTGATTTCTGCTCTCAGCTTTGTCTTTTCATTTGCTTTAAGTTTTTTTCCCCAATCTCTCCCGCTGTATGGAATTGTTATTTATCTCATCTTCCACAGCACCAAGTCTATTCTCAGCTTCTGTTACTCTGTCCTAGAGCTTATCCTGTTCGTCATTCACTTCATTTCCTGAGTTTTTCACGCCTGTTAGTTGACATGTTGTTTCAGTTTGGAGTTTTGTCATTTCTATCTTCATATTTATTTGGTTCTTGTTAGTGTTCTGTTCAACTCGATTCATGGTTTCTTTGAGTTCTTTGAGCATCTTCCATATTGCTTGACTAAAGTCCATACCTGAGAGGTTGATTAGTTGGCTGGTCATTATCTGGTCATCAGAATTGTCATCTTCATTCTCTATGACTGATGCTGGTCTGCGTTGTATCCCCATTGTCACACTTGTATTGAAGGTTTTTCTATGTGTTGTGGTGGTATTCATTGGCTAAATGATGTACACAACCACCCTCTTCTGGCTCCACCCTTTCTGGGTGGGTTGACTTGCCTCCAAGGGAGGGGAGTCCTCCATGTATGAAGCCTCTCAGAGGATCAAATCTGAGGCCTGAGCATGCAGGAGAGAAGACAGTACGTAGAGAAATGCTGGGCTTCAATGATCCAGCACAGTTCTTAGTGTGATTTTTTTTTTCTTGTTGCAATGGTGTTCTTCCATAGAAAGAGTGTATGGCCACATAACGAAGTGGATCTAAGTGCTCTTCTGAAGCCTCTTTTCGGCCCACTCCCAAGAGTTTCATGTGACAGGACAAGAGATAAACACGTTCAGGCAGCACTCACAATTTTTCACAGTCGGGCCCCACTGGAGAGGTGTAGTTTTGTAGATTTTCCCTGCCTGACTTCACAAACAGGGGACCTGGCTTCTGCAAAGTACTGCGTATAGCCAGTTTTCACATTATGAAGCAGTTCATTGGCATTCCCGCCCTAGAATGAGCTTCTGGGAAAGTGAGTTTTCTGGAGCCTCTTTTCAGCCCACTCCCAAGAGTTTCACGTGACAGGACAGGAGACAGACACACTAAGGCAGTACTCACAATTTTTCACAGTTGGGCCCCATTGGGAAGGTGTAGTTTCATAGATTTTCTCAGCCTGTCATCACAAACAGGGGACCTGACTTCTGCAAAGTACTGCTTATTGCTGGTTTTCATGTTATGAAGCAGTTCCTTGGTGTTCCGACCCTAGAATGAGCTTCTGGGAGAGTGAGTTTTCTGGAGCTTCTTTTCAGCCCACTCCCAAGAGTTTTACACAACAGGATAGGAGACAGACACACTCAGGCAGCACTCACAATTTTTCACAGTCGGGCCCCACTGGGCAGGCGTAGTTTTGTAGATTTTCCCAGCCTGACGTCACAAACAGTGCTTCTGCAAAGCACTGCTGATAGCCGGTTTTCATGTTATGAAGCAGTTCCTTGGTGTTCCCACCCTAGAATGAGCTTCTGGGAGAGCGAGTTTTCTGGAGCCTCTTTTTGGCCCACTCCCAAGATTTTCATGCGACAGGACAGGAGATAGACACACACAGGCAGCACTCACAATTTTTCACAGTCGGACCCCACTGAGCAGGCATAGTTTTGTAGATTTTCCCAGCCTGACGTCACAAAAAGGGGACCAGGCTTATGCAAAGTACTGCTTATAGCTGGTTTTCATGTTATTTTTTCTTTTTTTTTTTCTTTTTTTAGAGAGCATTGAGTGTTGTTTTATTAAAAGAAACTGAGAGGAATGACACACACATTTCGTGTGGCTGTTGTGAAGAACTGTGTCATTTCTATGTCTGGGATCTAGGGTTCAAGGCTTGAGGGTTAGTGTCTAATCACCTGGGGTCAAAGTTGGGTCCAAGTGACATATTTTAAAGATGGGAGATGCCCTTGTAAACACGTATGAGTTCTTATCCCTAGTAGGTAAGAGCTCATTTTTATACAAAAAATTCCCCCCCCCTTTTTGTTTTTTTTTTCTTCTAATAGTAATTGGAACAAAGATGACCACTGACCTGCCTAAAGGATATGTGACAGATGTCTATCAAGGAAGGCATACTGCCAAATGAATTTAAGATAAATCTTAAAAATTCCTTGAGGATTTTCTAAGGACCTAGTAACCTTTAGAGGTAACAAAAAGAGGACAATGAATGAAGTCCTTTAGTTTGATATTAGTGTCAATGTAGATTTTTCCATGTATGCCTAAGGTTAGAGCATGTTATAAATATTTTGGAAATTATTTAGAAATGATAGTTGAAGCCTTCTAAAAATGAGCTCTAACAAAACCTTAGGAAGAAAGGTTAAATAAAACCCTAAAGAGAAAGAAATGCAATCAGAGAGATCAATGAAGTGAACTATGAGAAGCTCCTGGCCATACTTGCTGAGAGACCAATTTTAATAGTGAATCGTAGAACAAAGAAACAGTGAGTGCTGAAATGCAAGAAGGAGAGAACTTCGGAGCAGGCTGTGGGTGAATTTGAATAACAAGATGAAGTAGCTAGTGGAGGCTATATCCTATAGTAAGATAGATTTTTATGGCCAAGAATGTTCTCAGAATTTCTGTATGTAGAAGTAAAGGCTGAGAGTTACATGAGAACTGAGCAAGGTTATGTAGATGATTTTTTGAGTAGTGAAAGGAACAAAGTCCTTAGAATTTGGTAGTACTTGCTAGAATCCATGTTAGGCAACTTAATTGACCCCCTGAATTTCTTCATTGGTATAATAAGGATTAAACATGATGCATCAGTCTGCTAGAATTATAGCCACTTAAAAAAAGTTGCTAAGATCTTTGACATTGTCTAATAGCACCATGTTCATCTTATAAACAAAAGAAAGAGAGAAAAAAGAGTGAAGTAATGCATGCAAGTAATTGGAGAACTGAAATTTTTATCCTGAATTTCTGATTCATATACTATGCTGTTAACAAGTAGGAGAAACTGATGAGATTAATGTTACCAGTATAGTTCTATGCTTGTTTTAAAGAAAGCATTACATGAGATCTGAATGCTTAGAAAATTGGAGAGGATAGCTGTCATGACCCTAGTTTATATGGGAAAGAGTGATTTTGATATCTTAAGTATGTTTTGAGTCAGAACACACTTACAGTTGCAAACACTGATGAAGGCCTGTCCCTTCCTGACATAGAATACTCCAAATCAACAAGGTCAAACTAAACAAGGTATGCCGCTCCAATGGGTACCTCATATAAAGAGGAACATTGGCAGCTTCAGGTGAAAGGGCTGAGTAGGTAAGGGGCCTAGTCCAAGATTTACTTTGCAAAGGTTCTCCTAAGTACATTCACAATACTTAAAGAAACCATTTTTAAAAAGAGAGATAAAACCATGCAGATTGTGAGAACACCTAAATGGAAACTTGGAAGGGAAGCAGAATTTAGCTGAAAATGAGAAAGGATGAGACATCTTAAATATTAAAACGTAGGATGGAATTGTTTCTCTATAAATACTGGTAAAGATGGACTGAACCCCTGTCAGGAATTATATAGAAAAATTACTTAAAAGCAAATACCATTTTAGAGTGATTTGAGGACTTCAGAAAAATTTTGTGAAGAGTACAGAATTCTTGTCAATACTCTGTTTAGTTTTTAGAGGGACATTTTGACGAAAATAAACTGCCCAAGAATGAGAGTTAAAAAAAAATAGCGTGAGAAAAGGGAAAAGCAGTCCTGTAATTTATCAGGCTGGGAGGACAGGTCCAGATAAGCATCTGAAGAACTAACAGAGACATTCTGCCAAGGTCATTCAACAACTTCCAAATGCTGTAATGACCCTTTTCTTGAGATACTGTACTCCTACAATGATGGCTCCAGGTCTGATTTTATTTTAAAAATATTCATTTAGGAGTGGTGGCGCATGTGGTAGGGCATTTGCCTTGAGTGCACTAATTTAGGACAGACCACAGTTTAATTCCCTGGCATTCCACATGGTCCCTTGAGCCAAGAGCGATTTCTGAGCACATAATCAGGAGTAACCGCTGAGCATCACCGGTGTGGCCCAAAAAAGCAAAAAAAAAAAAAAAATCCATTTATTATTATTAGACTAACCCTTCTTCACAGGCCTTAGTTTTCCCCCTAATTTTACTGTCAAATCATCAAGTAATACATAACTTTTTCCTAAGTGCCTTAGTGTCCTATGAATATTTCACAGACGTCAAACTTTCCAGACGTTTGCCTCCTCTGCCAGTTGAGCAGCATTCTATGGCTTTTGGGGGGCATGCTCCCTCATCACATCTAGTGAAAAAGCTCAGATTATCAGACTGTTCCTGGTGGTCTTTATTTGAAACTTAGCAATGTGATGTGATGTGATGAGATATGTAGTTCTCTTTAGAGATTTGAAGCTACTTTTGTTAATGACTTGAAATTGCATAGTCAATGAGATTAGGGTCCCAACTAGTATAAAAGACATTTGGAAGTGTCTATACCATATAACTTTCTTGTTAATAGGGACTTTCTATACTAGGATAGCATTTTTAGATATTGTTTCTGTTTGGGTCAGTGGAAAATTCATGATGGTTATAATAATAATTGTTGCTTCTTTTTTTTTTTTTTTTTGGTTTTTGGGCCACACCCTGTGACGCTCAGGGGTTACTCCTGGCTATGCGCTCAGAAGTTGCTCCTGGCTTCTTAGGGGACCATATGGGACACCGGGGGATCGAACCGCGGTCCGTCCTAGGCTAGTGCAGGCAAGGCAGGCACCTTACCTCCAGCGCCACCGCCCGGCTAATTGTTGCTTCTTTCTGAAAATTTTATTTACTGAAATGCAGAATGTGCCGGGCAGTGTGTTTTAGACTTTGAAATATTAATTTATTTAATCCTCATAATATTCTGTTGTTTGGGTAGTCCTGAGAGGTCAAGTTACTTCTAACTTGGTGTTAAGTAGCTAATATAAACTGTGATGTCAGGCCTATCTATGTACTCTTGATCTCTAAGACACTATTTCTTTATAAATTCTTAGTAGGACTTTATACATTCTCAGTAGTATGGAAGGTAGCAGGCTTTAGCTCTGTGTTGGCATCATATCTCTCCTATGACTTAGTCTAGATGAGATTTTGAATAATATTTAACTTTTAATTTCCAAATACATCTTCAATAAAAGAGAACTTGGTTTTCCTGAGAATAGTTTCTAATACTCTAATGCATATGTGGCAGTCTGCCTATACTCCAAATCTGGTTTACACTTTCCATGATCTTCTCTGTATCTCAATATTATGCACTCTAATACCCAAAAAGTATTTAATTTAATTTAATTTGACTGTGTATCTCAAATTTAATGATTGAACGAAAGTATTCAACATTAAGCAAGTATTGATGAAAAATCATTACAAATTACTAAATCAAATAAGTCTTCTAATATAAATACCCTTTTCTAAATTTCTTGCTTCATTAGGTAGATGCTGAAACTCTGCTTTTGGAAGAAACTGAACTATTTTTAACTTTGTTGAAGTTACTTAGAACACAGTGCCTGTTGCTTCTCAGTATGATTGATATTGGTTGTGGCACAGTGAAACAGTTCTCAGAATGTTTGGGAGATACACAACAGGCATCAGAACTTAGGAATGCTCAAAGACTTACATTGTTTCAGTGAATCATCCATTAATTTCATGAAGACCAGAAAGGGGCTCCAACTCATCCCTTTCCTTTATCTTTCTTAAATAACTCAGATACAAGATCCCAGAATGTGACTGCCTACCAGTCTTCTAAGATCACCAAGCCTCTCACAAGATTTGGATTCAAGTAATTTTCTCTTTTGTTGCTTACTTCTCCATGAATATTATTCCTTTACTAGAATTTAGTGACAATAAAGCCATTGAAAAAATTGATTTGCCTGAATAGAAATGAGGAATTTCTATTTGAAAAGTAGAGTATTTGGAGTGTAGGGAGATTATAGCTGTAAAGGTTTGAAATGGGTATGGAAAACATTTGATACTCTTTACATGGCAATTCTAGATATGTGAAAGAATAAGGTAAGTGCTTTATAGGGATAGGCAAAACATATGTTATGAATGTGTTTGGAGATATAAATGTTTAATATGGAAAATTTACAGTCTTAGCAGGAAGTCGTAGAACTTGATATAAAATGTCTTTTTTCATATCTAATTCAGGTTATTTAAATTTTTTGTGAATTGTGATGAAATATTTGCTCTAGCAGAGCAAAGAAATAAGATCAATGCTACTTTGAAATATCTTACTAGAAAATAATGTTTCAGTGGAACAATCACACAAACAATAACACATACAAAGATTTGATTTCAGAAATATCTGAAACAAAGTCTCTATCAGATTTATTTTGTGATTTCATGCTATTTGTAAGCATCAGTTTTCTTAGCAACAGCAGTGAGACAATAATAACCTTAATGGGTATTTGCTAATATTAAATAGCATATAGTAAATTTGGTGTGTATAGTGGACAAAAAGGCAACTTTAATTATTTTTACTTTTGTTTCTGTAAGTAA